>NC_056726.1:813406037-813532146 GCF_019279795.1 Protopterus annectens | reverse complement strand
ACGGGAGCCATGGCCTCAAGCTAAACGCCAAAAGTGTATAGTCATCCCTTTGGCAAAAACAAAGTGCCCACAAATTACCACATAGGTGGTAATCCATTAAGTATGGAAGAAGTAATTAGGGACCTGGGGACCCAAGTTGATAGCAATCTCTCATTTGACAACCACGTGGCCAAAGTGGTTAGAGAAACATTTTATATAGCCCACCTAATCATGAAGGGATTCACATCTAGATCAGTGGAGGTCATCGTGCCACTTTACTCATCCCTCATCAGGCCCATAATTGAGTACAATGCCCCTTTTGGGATGTACCTTACCAGACACTTGCAGCAACTGGAAAGATCCCAAAAGTACCTTACCAAGAGGATCAAAGGGCTCAAACAGATGCCATATGCTGCCCGGTTAAAGAAACTCCAGCTCTACTCAGTGGCATACCGCCTGCTCAGAGGCGATCTGTGCCTGACGTATAAAACCATGTCCAACCCGGAATTAATGGACATGCTGCACCTCAGAAAATCCAAATCCCATCGAGCTACGTGCTTGAGAGACTTGAACCTCAGCACTGAAATAAATAGGACATGCTGGAGGGACAGATTCATAACCCAGAGGCTCCCTTCACTCTGGAATAAAATCCCAGTCCAGGTTAGGCAGAGTCCCTCATTGACTCTCTTCAAGAGGAATCTTGATGAGTGGAAGGGAGAGCATAGGTTTACCCCGGGTATCACTTCTGTGTCACTGTTAGGCAGAGGCACAGTATACTAACCTCAAAAATGGGCATAGCAAAATTAATTTAAAATGGGTGGCGAATGCCAAACACAGTCTGGCTAGGCTTATAAATGCCCTAGGGCAGATAGCCTAGTATGAACCTATGAACCTATGAGCATAGCTGCACTGTCTCAAGTACTGTTCTTATTTATTTATGGCACAACTTGTATGATCAAGAGTAGCATGTGTATTAGAGCACAGCTGTGCAGTCTCAAGTACATTTATTATTTATTTATGGCACGACTTGTATGATCAGGAATAGCATGTGTATTACAGAACAGCTGCACTGTCTCAAGTACATTTATTATTTATTTATGGCACTTGTATGATCAGGAATAGCATGTGTATTAGAGCACAGCTGCACGGTGTCAAGTACATTTATTATTTATTTATGGCACAACATAGTATGTTTCAGAATAGCATGTGTATTAGAACACAGATGCACTGTCTCAAGTACATTTATTTATGGCACGACATCGTATGTTCAAGAATAGCATGTGTATTAGAGCACAGCTGCACAGTCTCAAGTACATTTATTATTTATTTATGGCACGACTTGTATGATCAGGAATAGCATGTGTATTAGAGCACAGCTGCATGGTCTCAAGTACATTTATTATTTATTTATGGCACAACTTGTATGATCAGGAATAGCACATGTATTAGAGCATAGCTGCACTGTCTCAAGTACATTTATTTATTTATGGCACGACTTGTATGATCAGGAATAGCATGTGTATTAGAGAACAGCTGCATGGTCTCAAGTACATTTATTATTTATTTATGGCACGACTTGTATGATCAGGAATAGCATGTGTATTAGAGCACAGCTGCACGGTCTCAAGTACATTTATTACTTATTTATGGCACGACATAGTATGATCAGGAATAGCATGTGTATTAGAGCAGTGCTGCATGGTCTCAAGTACATTTATTATGTATTTATGGCACAACACAGTATGATCAGGAATGGCATGTGTATTAGAGCATAGCTGCATGGTCTCAAGTACATTTATTATTTATTTATGGCACGACTTGTATGATCAGGAGTAGCATGTGTATTAGAGCACAGCTGCACGGTCTCAAGTACATTTATTATTTGTTTATGGCACGACTTGTATGATCAGGAATAGCATGTGTATTAGAGCACAGCTGCATGGTCTCAAGTACATTTATTATTTATGGTACTTGTATGATCAGGAATAGCACGTGTATTAGAGCACAGCTATACGGTCTCAAGTAGAGTTATTATGTGTTTATGTCACGACACAGTATGATCAGGAATAACATGTGTATTAGAGCACAGCTGCACGGTCTCAAGTACATTTATTATTTATTTATGTAGGGCAAGGTATTAGAGTATGAGGTAGTGAAGAGGGTAGGATACTAGTTGTGTCACTGGTCTGAGGTTGCCTTCATGTGAGTAACTTGGAAAGGCAACAACAGTTTGAAAAGTGTCATGTAAGACTAAGGATTGTCAGACAAGGAATTAGCCACTCATCAGGCAATACAGACAGCATGATGACAAAAAACCCCACACTGTATCATTCCAGTTACTTGTCTAAAGATAACAGTGGAATCAAGTACAAATGCATACAGCTGTAAGGTAGAAAGAGAAATAAAACTGCTTAAGGGCATATCATACAGTGCAACCACTAAGTCACCAACATGTAGCATATAGCACGTATAGTAGGAAATGCATGAGAACAGCACAAAATAAAATATGAAATTAAAGGAATGGATGAGTGTGTCTGCCCATACCTCTCAACTGTCCAGATTTTTGCAGAATGCCCAGATTTTCATCTGATATTTTTGGTCTGTTCCTCATAAAATGTGCGTTTTTCCTCCAAATCAATGAAGTTGAAAGTCACTAAATAATGACCTATATTTGAGCTCAGACTTCTTATCCTTCAAAAAATGCACAATAATGCAAATTGTGTTAGTCGAGCAGCTTTCTGAGTTTATATGTAGACTACAAAATAAAAGGAACCGAAGACTGTCTACTCATGTTTGAACCCTGTATCACACATATGCCTTTTCATAGAGCTATTAGCAGATAAGAAAACCATCACACTTGGCTGGTATTCAGAGATCAATTTGAACATGAAAAAAGAAACAAGACTGTTTCTACTAATGTTTGAAACTTGCATCTTTCACATGATTTCTACAGAAGCTAGGGCATTTGTGTCATAAAATCATTGCACTTAGCTATCATTTAGAAATCTGCACAAAATAAAATATGAAATGAAATTAACTAAAAACTCTTGTTTACCAATATTTTAACTTTGCACTGCTCAAATGCTTTCCTGCAGGGTATTAGCAAGTCAAGTCATAACATTGCTGAAAAGCTAGTTTCTCTGAGGATAAAAAGGACAGTTGAAACTAATGAATGACTCAGTGAGAGCTGTTGTGAGTACAACTGCAATTTGAGAAGGAATCTGCCTAATACCTCTGAAGCTTCCTGTAAGCACCCTCCCCCAACCCCTGCAACCATAGTTGGGACATGCCCAGAAAGCCAGACTGAAAATGTAAACAAAGACTAGAAACAAAACAAAAAAATCTCTGGGATTGTCCCTTTAAGAGCTTAAATTATCTCTACACAAAACAGCCACAGCTGAAAAGTTCAAAAATATTTAATAATAAATAATAAAAACACAAGAAAATACGTTCTACTACACAGTGCTAGTCAAGAGTTCAGAAATCACAGAGAAATACATAAAATAATTCAGTAGTACAGTTCTGACATCACAGAAAAACACTTAGCCTAAACTTTCTAGTTCCTAGCTATTTCTAAGAGAAAACACAAGTCTAAGATAAACTTACATATAAAGCAAAGACAAAGTGCTGATGAGTTGGATGGTCAAGCCAAAAATGCTTAATGCTCACTGATTCTCTCTGTTTTTAAAATCACATTCTTGGTTCACATTACATCATTCTTCACACTTCCCTGGGTTCCTAGGCTAACAGAAACCACATTTACATTCTTTAGTAAGCTCACACCACCAGGACAGGAAGCAAAGCCATAAAGGACATTTATGTATGCAAATTCTCTCCATTAACTCGAGCCTTAAAACAATAGCAAGACTTCCTTCACCTAGACAAGCCAGAGCCAACTTTAAAGATCAAAGGCAGTCATAAAATGCCTGACTTAGCCTTCTTACAGCAGAGTGCACTGTTGTTACATTATTTTCCAGTTCCACATGTAACACTATTTTTACCATTTAAGACAACAATCCTGTGGTTTACATTAATATTTACAGATGACAGAATTATCTATAAAATTCTACCTGGCTAGGCTGGCAGCCTTCACATATCTCCCCCCCCGGATAACTCAAGCTAGTTTTTCAAGTGACCCTTGAGAAATGCTGCTTGAGAGGGTTAGGTCTATCTGAGTATACCTTACCTCATTCCCTGTCTTGATAGCCCATCTGCAGTGGCATTGCTAATCCCACTGTGGTGCTGCACTGATATATACGCTTGCAACCCTAGGCTCCATCTTAGCAACTTGGCATTTTGCTGGCTGGCTCTGTTTAATCATGTTAGGGGGTTGTGATCTGTCATAACAGTGAATTTGCTTCCATACAGATAAGGCTGAAGTTTCTACAGTGCCCACACTATGGCTAGACATTCCATTTCTACAGCTGCATAGCATTCCTCCCTGAGTTGGAGCCTACGACTGAGGTAAACCACTGGGTGCTCTTCTTCCTCTGAAGAAATCTGGCTAAGTACAGCCCCCACCCCATGGTTTGAAGCATCCACCTACACAACAAATTCTTTGCTGTAATCTGGACTGGCTAACATAGGGGGTCCTCCCAAAGCTTCTTTAAGCTTCTGGAATGCCTGCTCACATGCTGGGGTCCACACTATCTTATCTGGCCTGTTCTTCCTTGTCAGGTCTGTGAGGGGAGCAGCTATGGTACTATAACTGGGGACGAACTTTGTAGTACCCTGCTGTCCCTAAAAATACCCTCACCTGCTTTTTAGTAACAGGTGCAGGCCATGCCTGAGTGGCTTCCACTTTGGCAGGTTTTGGCCTTATATTACCACTCCCCACTCTATGTCCTAGGTAGGAGACCTCTGCCATACCCACCTGACATTTGCTCAGCTTAATGGTCAACCCTGCCCTCTGTTTTCTGCCCAGCACCTCCCGGACATGCTGAAGGTGCTCTGGCCAGGAATGGCTAAAGATGGCAATATCATCTAGGTAAGCAAGGGCAAACTCTCCTGCCCCTGCCAGGATATGATCTACCAGCCACTGGAAAGTTGCTGGGGCATTCTTCATCCCAAAGGTCATTTTTGTGAACTTATACAAGCCAAAAGAAGTCACAAAGGCTGACTTCTCTCTAGCACTGGGAGTCAAGGGCATCTGCCAATAACCCTTGGTACAATCAATGGTTGTAAGATACTTAGCCCAACCCAGCTGCTCTAGGGCCTCATCTATCCTAGGCATGGGGGTAAGCATTGGACTCTGTGTGACTATATAATTTCCTGTAGTCCACACACAACCTGGTGCTGCCATCCTTCTTTGGCACCAGTACCACTGGGGAGGCCCAGGGACTGTTGGACTCTTGAATCACCCCTAGTTCCAACATCTCCTGTATCTCCTCCCTCAGCGTCTGTTTGACTCTCTCAGGCACACTATAAGGGACCTGCCTAATAAGTCTTTGGGGTCCTGTATCCACCTGGTGCTGCCCCAGGTGGGTGCACCCTGGTTCCCAGTGAACATGTCCCCAAATTCCTGCAACACCACTCAGATTTCCCGAACCTGGGTAGGAGATAGCTGCTGGGACATTGCTACCCCTTCCACTGAGGTGTCAGCCTGAGCCTCACTGAGGAGATCAGTCCCCAGATCTAACTCAAACTCCTCCTGCAATTCACTGCAAATGCTCAGCACAAGGTCCTCCCTATCATGGTAAGGTTTCATCATGTTAACATGGTACAATTTGTGCCCCTGCCTTCTGCCTAGCAGTTCCACCATGTAATTAACATCACTTACCTTTCTTACTACCTTGTAGGGTCCCTCTCAAGCTGCTTACAGCTTGTTGTGTCTGACAGGAATGAGAACCATTACCTGCTGCCCAGCAGCATACTCTCTAGCTCAAACATTACTGTCATACCACACCTTTTTCTGTTGTTGAACTTCTGCTGGGTTTTCCTGGGCCAAGCCCATGAGTTCCCTCAGCCTGGTCCTGAGGTTTAGGACGTATCCCACAACAGACTCCTTGTGAGACTCGCAATCACCTTCCCACTCATCTCAAATTAAATCAAGAGGTTCCCTCACCCTGTGCCCACAGCAACTCAAAGGGTGAAAAATCTGTGGATTCCTGGGGAACCTCTCTGTAGGCAAACAACAGATGGGGCAAATATTTGTCCCACTCCCTCTTAAACTGATCTGCAAATGCCCGTAGCATGGACTTGATTGTAGAGTTTAACCTTTCAACAAGACCATTAGTCTGGGGATGGTAGAAGGTGGTCTTCATGTGCTTCACCCCACAGGACTTCCACAGACAAGCCAGCAGGTCTGACATGAAATTGGCACCTCTGTCAGTTTGGGAAACCTACCCTGCTGAAAATCTATAACAACACATTTGCCACCTTCTCTGCCTCAATGGAGGACAAAGCCACTGCCTCAGGGTATTGTGTAGCATAATCCACTACCACTAGGATATAATTTTTCCCTGTGGAACTTGGGGTACTTAGGGGACCCACAATATCCATAGCTACCCTCTGAAATGGCTTCTCAATCACAGGCAAAGGCATCAAATGAGCTTTCACCTTGTCTCCTGCCTTGCCTACCTTTTGGCACTGCTCAAAGGTCCTGCAGTACCCTGTTACATCTCTGGAAATTCCAGGCCAATAGAAGTTCTGCATAATATGCCTCTTTGTATGTTTTATGCCCGTATGACCTGCAAAGGGAATATCATGGGCTATGGCTAGAAGCGCCAGGTAGTAATCTCTAGGCACTATCAACTGTTGTACTCTCTCACCTTCTAGCCCTCCCTCAGGGGTCCACTCTCTGTATAGTAACCCTTTGTCCCAGTATACAGATTCCCCCTTTCCTTGAAAATCAGGTGCCTCCATAGCTACATACCTCAGGCCTTGCAATGTAGAGTCTGAGAGCTGAGCCTGTCTCAACTCTCTCCTTATAACCCTTCCCATCTCCCCATCCACAGGAAGTCTGGCATCCTCTGACAGTGGTGCCTCACTCTCAGCCTGGGTACTGCTACTCACTACTACCTTTGCAATCACTCTGTCCAAGGGACCATCAGTACCCCCAAGCAGCAGTGGCTCACCTTCAGTCTCTGCTACATGGTAGCTCTCTTCTTGAAGTAACCACCTCACCAGTCCTGGCTGCAAGTATGCAGTCTGTCTGGGTCTCCCCCAGGCTACCAGACCCATATGCTTGTCTCCTAGCCTGACTGCCTGTAACTGCATAAGCATATGGTACTGCCTCATCCACATCCTTCCCTATCAAGACATCTGCAGGATGGTAGTTCAGTACCCCTGTTGTCTCAAGACAACCTACTATTGACATTTTGTCTTTCCTACATACTGGCTCTCTCACCTTTTGTTCCCCACCTTGCCTCCATGGACACCTGTATGCCACATGGCCCCACTGGTTGCATTCAAAACATTTAACCCTAGCTCCTGGATGTGTACCTGGACTAGTGGCTTCCCCTGCTACTGGCAGATTCTGTTGGGGCAGTCTGTGCTGCCCGCCCTGGGTTCCTTGAGACCCATGAGCAGTACTGGGGGTCCCTTTCCTGTGCAGGGCTGCCCTGCTTGACAGGTATAGGTCTGCCTTTTTCCCTAATACATCTGAAGTAGCACATTATCTATCAGCTAATCAGATCCTCTTGTCCTCAGGCAATGTGCTAAGGGCTTGTTCCCTCACCAAAAGGTCTGCCAGCCCTTCAAAGGTGGTGACCTGATATCCACTCACCCACCTATGGAAATAAGTGCTCAGTTCAGCAGCATATTCACACACACTTTCATCTGCCTTGCGTCTATGCTCACAAAACTTTTTCCTACATGTTTCAGGTGTTAGCTTAAACAATTCTAACAAGTGATTTTTAACAGCAGTATAATCAAAACATGCAACGTCAGACATTTTTGACAAAACAGTTACAGCTTTACCATGGAGTAAGGGGTCAGGAACCGTACCCAGAGCCTTTGGTCAACACTATACTGTTTGCATACCCTCTCAAACATATGAATGAAACTATCAAAATTATCCCCCTCTTTAAACTGCAGAAGAAATTTACTGACCTTTTGTGCTTCTGGGGTCCAGTTACTCCCTTCCCCATTACCTGCATGACTCTGCCGAAAAGTCAGCATTTCCTTCTCATGCCTCCTCTGCTGCTCATTTTCCTCGGCTTCTATCTCCAAACGCTTGGCCTCCAACTCAAGTCTCTTTTGCTCCAGATGGATTTTTAAGTCCTCTGCAGAAAAGTTGAGCTGTCCATTCTCCAAGGGTATTATATCTCCACTGCCAGTCTGATTGTCCTCCTGGTTGCTGTTTTCTGATCCAGCTGTAACCAGGGTTGCAATCAGGTCTGCTTTAGTCAGGTTTCCATGCACCAGTCCCCTAGCCTGGCACATCTCTGCCAGCTTGCTCCTTGTCAGCTTTCCATACTCCTCTGCTGACATGCTGCCTGCTCACCCTGACTAACTACGCTAACAAAAGAAATAAAACAATTGTGATCTGAACTCTGATAATTCACTGTGTGGCTAATTTAGAGTACAAAACACCTTCAGAGCTCACTGTACACAAGCTACAGGAATTCACCCACTCCACTATAAGCCAATTAGTATTTGCCAACCAATTAATATGTAATTTGGCTATCCCACCAATGTGATGCCCGTGCCCTGGCCTAGCAATCAAGGAGCCTCAATCTTTACCACTAACACCAGTGAGGGGTGTCTCATATAGGAGGAAAGGATAACAAATACACACAGTAAAGTGCAATTTCCCTTAAGAGCACACAGAGATCACAGTCAGTCTGGGGCTGGTCACTCCCTTGCTCTCCAGGTCTCCAATAAGACTCCCCACTGGCACAGCTATAGGGTCCAGATCTCAGCCTAATGGGCAAGCTAAACCCTCAGGCACCCTCTCTGTCCAACCAGTGCTTCATGTCCCTGCCCAAGTAGCTGACACACACACACACACACACACACACACACACACACACACACACACACACACACACACACACACACACACACACACACACACGCACTCACTTTGAGAAGAATTTATACAACCACACAGACATTCCTGGGGAAAGCTGGCACAGGTTCTCCAGCTGTGCCCCTTTTTCCCCAGACTATATGGTAGTATCAGCTGCCACCACCCATTAATATTTATCAGCTACTCAAAGGCCCTTAAAAGTTTGTCCAATTATTACTGTGCAATATTATTATCCAATTGGTAGTATAGCCCAGGGCTAAAGCTATTAGAGTGGTTTTGTAAAATTTTACCAAAGGCATGCAAGTACTCTTAAGAGCTTAAATTATCTCTACACAAAACAGCCACAGTTGAAAGGTTTAAAAATATTTAATAATGTTTATCTTTAGGCTTTTCCCGGTTAGGGGTCACCACAGCAGAACTCCGGTCCACTAATGATTGGCAGTTGGTTTTTATGGTGTCGAGTTGCCAGCCCGACGCCCAACCTTCAATGAAGGCACGCCCATTCAACTCTTGTCTTTCGAATGCCCACTCGACCGCGGGGAGGACATGCAGACTCCACACAGAAGGCACTCCCAACCCAAGCCAAGAATCAAATGGGAGAACCTCTTGCTGTGAGGTAACAATGCTACCGCTGCACCACCATGGAAGTCTATAATAAAAACACAAGACAATACTTTCTACCAGACAGTGCTAGTCAAGAGTTCAGAGATCACAGAGAAATAGTTAAAATAATTTAGTAGTACAGTTCTGACATCACAGAAAAACACTTAGTCTAAACTCTCTAGTTCCTAGCTATTTCTAAGAGAAAACACAAGTCTAAGATAAACTTACATATAGAGCAAAGGCAGAGTGCTGATGAGTTGGATGGTCAAGACAAAAATGCTTAATGCTGTCTGATTCTCTCTGTTTTTAAAATCACATTCCTGGTTCACATTACATCATTATTCACACTTCCCTGGGTTCCCAGGCTAACAGAAACTACATTTACATTCTTTAGTAAGCTCCCAGGTCGGGAAGCAATGCCATAAAGGACATTTATGCATGCAAATTCTGGCCATTAACTCGGGCTTTAAAACAATAGCAAGAATTCCTTCTCCTAGACAGGCCAAAGCCAACTTTAAAGATCAAAGACAGTCATAAAATGCTTGACTTAGCTTTCTTACAGCAGAGTGCACTGTTGCTACATTATTTTCCAGTTCCACATGTAACACTATTTTTGCCATTTAAGGCAACAAGCCTGTGGTTTACATTAATATTTACAGATGACAGAATTATCTATAAAATTCTATCTGGCTAGGCGGGCAGCCTTCACAATTATAACAATATTAAGCATAACAATTTACAGTACCAAACAGTTACATCTGAGACACTACTCCATTGTATATTAATCTATTGCATTTCTGAGACACTACTCCACTGAATGATTTCTTGATACTAAGTGTGACTGTCAAAATATGTGTTACTAAGTGATCCTGTTATCTTTATTACTAACTTGAACTGTGATAATATGTTTTTATGTGATTTATCACTATCATTTCTCTGATTGTTTCACTGTTGTTTAAAATACTGACTGTTATGCTGTTATTATGTGGAGCTTTCCTCCCCAGGCCTCCGCTGAAAATGGGAAAACTTGCCCAGTCGGACTTCCCCGGTAAACAAATAAATGCATAACAATGGAGGTGTATCTGCTGTAAATTTGACCTGGCCAAATGCTTGTCATCAACATATCTCTCAACCTCTTACAGTAAGAAATCTGGACAAAACCATAAATAATGGGGGGGGGGGGGGTAATGGTATTGCTCTTACAAACTTAGAGAATTGATAGACTAACAGATTTTGCTTTAGCATAAAAATTCTGACGGATATGAAGTCTGAAGCTGAAAAATCTGTCATTACCAATAATTTGTCAGAAAACCACAATTTTATGAAAAATTAGCCAAAATATGAGGCAAAAATATGGGCATTCTGCAAAAATCTGTACAGTTGAGAGGTGTGGGTAGATTGAGGGAATTGCTAAATAATGTTAGGAGTTGTCGCAGCATTAGTAAATTTGTATCTGTAGCAGAAGTGTAGCAGCTATTAAAGAAGTAAAGAGCAAAAATAAAAAAAAGCACTTCCATTGAAGATTAAAAGGATGTTTCTTATACTGGCACACAAACCAGGTGGCCAAATCCATGATACACACACATTCCCTTTTACCTCGGCCATTTATGTCCTTCCCCCAACCCTTCCACAACATATTTTATAAAGAAAAAATATATTTTTAAATTGTAGCAAACTGCTTGCTACAAATGTAGCAAACAGTTGCTACAGTTTATACATACAGTCACATCTCATGGATCCTCTACTTCTAACCCATAAGGAAAGCCACCAAAGAATCCAACATTATAGTCATTGGATACTCCATTGTGAGACACACTGAAGTCCCTCTCAAAAGGGTGAGTAAGGAGAAAATCATTGTCAGTTGCATATCGGGGGCCAGGATCCTCCACATTATGCATTCACTCAGGTTATTGGACCAAAAGTACCAGTACGACTCATTCATAGTCCATGTGGGTGTAAATGACCTGAGACACCCCCCCCTTGACTATATGACGAGAGACATTGTGGAGTTCTCGGAATATGTGTTCCAGGCTAGTATGAGCTTAGCACTGAGCAGCATTTTACTTTCTCCAAGGATGATGCCAAAATATGAACAAAATATGACTGACTTTAATAATTGGCTTAGTTTCTGGTGTCATTCTAAGGGAATGCAATATTTGCCAGCATGGAAGGAGATGGTGAACAGACCATGCTGCTTTGCCAGGGATGGTCTGCACCTCTCCCCTCTAGGCTTTTGAATATTAGCTAAAACATTGTCCTCCCCCATAGTGACTTTTTCAGGCAATGCCAAACTGAAAGTACTTTGACATAGCAAATAAAAAACAAGAAAATCTAAAGGTGTTAGTGCTCAGTGATAGGAGTCTGAAAAAAAAATTGACTCCATAGAAGCTCTCTTCACCCTAGAAAATGCTGACATCTGTGTGGTCACTGAAACATGGTTTAAAGCCATGGAGAGCACACCCAACAGTGCAAGGTTATAATGTCTTCCACACATTTAGACCACACAGATGGGGATATATTCTCACTCCGAGGTCACACTACAGTGGGGATAAGGGAATTTCCCCTTATCCCCGCTGTAGTGCGATCTCCGCAGCAGGCATACTTACGTGAAAGTGCTTCTTCGGTGAAAAAGTATGCCCAGCCGAATTTGTTTTGGTGATGTTGCCATTTGGGGATCCGTATGGATCCCATAGATATATATATATATATATATATATATATATATATATATATATATATATATACACACACACACATATAGGGACAGCATTCAAGTAATTGTGGAGATGGGTCGGCCTTGTCTACATTCCCATGGAAGTTGTGGAGCACCTATCATAGTTGATGCAAAAGTATGTGTAGCTTTACTTTTATTAGCTAAACTACTGGGGAAACACTTGGGGTATCTCTGTCATCTGCCTTGAGAATACTCCATCACTTTCTTGATGGCATGCTTTAGTGTGTGGGAGAGCATATATTGGTTTCTATGTACCACAGAGAAGATAGACAATACAATGTGGGAATTCTGCAATAGAGCCAATTTACCTGAGGTACTGGGTGCCATAGACTCAACCCATATTGAAATAAAGGCACCACCTGGTAAACTGGAAAGAAAGTATGTTAACCACAAAGGATATCAATTCATTGACTGCTAGATGGCCTGTAATGTGCAGGGTATCATCTACAATGTGTGCAGGCTACTCAGCCAATTATCATGACTTACACAGATGGCATAGCTGTGACCTGCACCAATGATTTGCAAGTGGTGACTTTGCAAACCATAGATGATGCTGGATATGCCCTTGAATCCTGCCTCATGATGCCCATAAGAAATCCACAAAATCAAACAGATCATGGGTATAAATTTGCCCAATTACCAACATGAAACATTACTGAGAATGTGTTTTGGCTGCTGAAGGCATTCTTTTGCTGTCTGGATTCATCAAGTGGTGGCTTGCAATATGACTGGCACCTGTGCACAAATGTTGTAAGTGTTTGCAATGTTACATAACATCATACTTTAGGAAGCAATTACACCTGGGTGAGCACTTGCAGGGTAAGCAGTCCTCAGCATAATAGGTAGTGGAGGCTGGGTCAGATGAGGAGTCAAGGAAGGAGCCAGTACAAGGGGATCACTGTGCTAGACAGAGGTGGGTGCAATATGCAGTGGCACTGTAAAAGAGGCAGCAGACTGTACATAGCTTCAAAGCAAAGCAGACAAGAATAAAGGAGATATATTATAGTAAATGTGATGCATGCAAAACCAGCACCAGGATGTGCTTACCCATGCATAAGCTGGCCACTGTTTCCATCATAGGATCACAGGAAATTACTAGGCTGTCGACCCGGAGGTCATTTCAAGCCTAGTCATTTCATCCCAATGTAATGCCATAGAAATGTTAGTTAATACCACAGATTGCATTTAATAATGACTGCTCATGTCCAGGAGGGTTGTGGGTGCTATTCCCAGTAAGAATTTACAGTACCCCAGCCACTCGTCCAGGTTTCTTTTGAACAGTGTCATTGAGGTTCTCTGTTTCACATGAATAGGTAGCCTATTCCAAAGATGCGGCAGCTACTGGGAGATAAATCTGTCCCTTCAGCATATCCTATTTAAGTTGCAGGCCATGTTTAGGTCCCTGGAACAGGTGCTTTAGTCCTGTATGGTTTATGGATATGCAGCAAGTTCATTAGGTTTGGGTCTGAGATTGCTCTGTAAGCCAGGCATAAGTCTCTCCTAAGAAGTCTATATGATAGACAGTAAAGTGTCAGGGACTTTAGTCAGTTTGTGTATGGCATGAGCTGGAGTCCCTTGATCTTCTTTGTTAGAAACATCTGAGGTCTCTCCAATTGCTGCAGGTGCTTTATATAGTGCATGCTGAACGGAGCATTATACTCAATTTTGGGCCAGATTATTGCCAAGTGTAGAGGGATTATAACCTCTTTTGCTCTTGAGACAATGCCTTTACTAATCAAGTGAGCTACGTAGAAAATCTTCCTTATTACAAGTAGACACATAGTGGTCGAAGTTATGGTCGTGATTAACTTGTGAACCCAAGTCCCTTACCACTTCATGGGTACTTAGGGCATTGTTGTTGATTTGATAGTGTGAAGGGACATTGTTTGTGCTGAAGGGAATGATGATGCATTTCTTTGGATTCAGTTTGAGACTGTGACTAAGACAGACACCAGTCACTGGTCTGCATAAGACCTGCCTGGAGTAAACTGACATCATTTGTGGATTTAATAATTGCGCCCAGTTTGCAGTTATCTGCAAACTTGGTCAACCACAACCCCTTAGTTTTGACCTGAACTTCTGAGAAGTATATACCAAACAGTAGGGGGCTCAGCACTGACCTCTGTGGCACCCTGCTGGTAACAGGTCTGCTGGTTGACGTGGAGTCACCCACTTTGATAGTGTGTGCCTGGTTTGTAAGCCAGTTAGCAATCCATCTTACAACAAAGGGGTTTACATTCAATTTGCTAAGTTTATTGGTAATGTTTGGGTGTGGGATTGTGTTGAAAGCCTTTGCCCAGTCGAGGTAAGCTGTGTGCACAGATTTGACCTCGTCAGTGGCCTTGGTCACATTTTCAAAGAAATTCACCAGATTTAACTGGCAGGATCTGCCCTTCACAAAGCTGAGGATCCAGGATTTGGAGGTCACCTGTGTCTTTATTTTTGAGGTCCATAATGATACATTCCCCGGGTCTGTTGATAGCCCATCTTTGTAGAGAGGAATAAATGTTGCCATTCTTCTTTTAGCAGGAACAAAGCCTGTGGTTAGACTATTATTGAAAAGGGTACATAATGGTGATGTTCATGTTTTAGCCTGTTTAGAAGACAGCCTGGGGTGCTGCCTGGTCTCAAAGAAGCTGTGTTTTTTGCCATAGACAAGGCTTTAAACCTTAACCATTATGCCAGACTCTCCCCCCATCAGACATAGGTACCCCAAGTAACAATATATAAAGGTTAGGGCACAGTTATAATAACTTGCACAGGTAGTGAAAGGAGCACAGGAGTTGATATGTTTCACAACAAGGCATGCGAGTGTGAGTGTTGAGTAGTATGAAAGTAAAAAACAATTTGCTGTGAAATGTCATTACTGTGGGAAGGAGGGCCTTTAACGTAACACTTGTTGAGAATGGCTGGCGTCACTGGAGGAGTGTGATGTACTGGGAGTTGTGCTGGTGTGAGTGTGGGACTGAAGGGACACAGCCTCAGCAGTAGTTGCATCACTGAGGCTCAGTCTACTGACCGTGGCAAAGGGTTCAGTACCCTACAGATGCCTCCACCTGCGAGAGCTGATTTTACCAGAAGCTGGACTCAATATACCATACCCCGGCTAGATGCAGATATGCTGTGTGAGCTTGATGTTAAGTGAAAAATATTCCTAAGCCATTTTATTGTGAATTTACTAATGAGGTTTATCATACTGCGTTTCTTTATGTAGGTAGCTGTTTCTTTCTTTCCTTCTTTCTTTGTTCCAAGTGTGAGTACAACTTTATTAAAATGAACTGCCTTTTATACCATTTAGTGCAGTCATCATGCATGGTACACCTTCAGTCTTTCTGGTGATTAACCCATTACTCAAACATGAAATTAAATTACAGTCCATGTCTTGCAGAATCATAATTTTATACAGTGGGAGCAGTCTAAAACCAAAGAAGCCAGGTGATATCCACTTCCTCATATCATCAGTGATTACATTCAACAAGTTCCCAGGGTGTCACAACTGTTTCAACAAGTCTGAGAAAAATGGAATTAAAATGAATGATCTCACTGATCTAGTTATTTTGCCTTCCTGTTCCTCCTGAAACATACTTCTAACTCCATTTCAGTTTTCTGTTTCCCATAGCCTATCCCAATAATTCCATTTCTTTTTAAGCAGTTTATTGCGCCTGCGTCTTATTCTGTTTTCTACCACTTTTATCTTATTTATCAACATTATTATATCCTGGGTCTTTGGAGTCTGCAATTTTTTTCAATTTCTTGTTATACCTTTTTTTGCCACTAACATTGCTAATGACACTAATGCCTTGACATGTCCCGGAAAGGACATTTCTCCTGTTCAGTTCTTTAAAAAGTTACATTTCTCTAGAGGCCAATCCCTGACAATTATTTTAGACATTAACCCATTCACTTCTTACTTATATTCCTTCAATTTATCACACTCCCAAAATGTGGTTCCAGTCTCCCTTTGCCCATCCTCCACATCTCCAGCATCCATCATCACTCCTAGGAGCATTCTGTGGTCTCTGTTAGGAGTATAAAAGTAATTATGCAGACACTTCCACAAAAATATCCTAAACTTCCTAGATCTACTGGCTTTGAGGGACATCACCCAAATATGTTGCCAATCCTCCTCAGTTAATTCAGTTATTAATTAAATACTTAGATAATTTATCATAAACTCCTTTATATCTAAATAAATCTTGGTTCTTGATCTGGAAGTGCTAACATAATTCATTCACCTCCATTTTCTTGTCTCCTATTCATCATCATCATCATCATCATCATCATCATCACCATCAACAACTCCTTTTTCCCATTTTTACCAGACATATTTGCAAATAGAAAAAGAATGCCTTGCAAATGTGTGGGCATATGAAAAGTTTTCAAATACTTACTAGGACTGGAGAATTTCTTTTTCCAGATCGACCACAGACCACTGATTCCATTAATTAATTCTTAACATTTAAACAAAGTGCTACCATGATGCCAAAGGTTGTTTATGAGACCGGGACATTTCAATTCTAAAACACTTTATGCACCTAGAAAGCAATTAATTGTGTCTGGGTGTTCAGAAACCAAATACTTGACTAATCACGATAAATGCTGAAGACGATATTACTGCATGCGTGCAGAACATTATGATTAATCAACCTGTAACTGCATAAATATGAGGAAAAAGTAAAACAAGCTACCAAATATGACAATGAGTTACAGTCATTAAATATATAAAGGATGAATGACCTTACTATTGGTCACAGGCAAAGTTTCTGATATACAAATATTACACCATTAGAGCTCAATTGACTGAACTTAGTTGTTTGCTACTGTGCCAAGGCAGAACTGTTGTATTTTCTTCACAATGTGTTGAAACAAATGCATGAAGCAGGGCCGGCCTTTGTTCAACTTGTGCCCTAGGCAAAAGGTCTCCACAGCACGCTCCCAACACCACCAGCTCCCTCATCCTGGTCTGCCTATACCATCCAGATTACTAGAAAAGTGCCCCTGCTTAAGTAGTGCCCTAGGTGGCTGCCTAGAGGCATGAAGGACACCAAGATCTAATCTTTGTGAAAGAACCAAAATATCTGTAAGGTGGCTTAATATTACCATGGACATTGCAATGCTTGGGCCAACATTATACTTTTGCATATTATATAAACCATCCAGAACAGAATCATTATTATCAACACCTTTACCACAAGGTCTTTGGTAGAAGTAGCTGCTGACTTATGCCATCTTTATCATCAATCCCCTGCTTCCAATTTTTACATGGGATCTGGTGACACATTAGAGTTAGACAATGTGACCAAATTACCTAGTCCCCGTGTTTAACCCAGAGTTAGAATTTACTCTACCAAATGGCTAGACCTGTGACTTTTAAAAAAGAGCTGCCTTGTAGCAGTGGACTGCTACTCCTGAAATATAAAAAAATGTTACATGTGAAAACTATGACTAGCCAACAAATTATTGCCAGATTTAAGACAGTGTGTACCAGATATGCCACACCTCTCATTCTAATCACATGTAACTGGTGCACCGTTTATACTCACAGATCTAGAACAATTTGTTTAGGGCTATTGCTTTATGCATACTACAGCAAGTCCTCACTATCTGCAGTCCAAAGGAATTGCTATGAGAGTGGTTCAAATTGCTAAAATAATTCCTCACCAACCTGATTCTCACAAAGCTCTTATGTTTTACTTTGCTACTCTGTATAGTGCTATTGGATTAAGCCTTGCACAGCTAATGCTTCAAAGACAAATCAGTACTAACATACTTAATGATGGAAAACAAACTGGAACCAAAGACTACTTAATTTGTATCAGTCATGTGAAATGACCAAAAAGCAAAATATATTCCACCCAGTCCTTACTTGTCCTTCAGCCAGGCCATCTAGTGCACCTTAACTTTGAGGAGGAAAGAAAGTTGAAAACAAGCGGTGCAGAATTACAAAGAAACAGTGAGCCAAGGCCCTACAGTGTGTAACTTGATGATGTAACCGGAGACATACGCAGGCATTCCAGAAAAGTCTCAGTGTGAAAGTTGTTTCAGAGAGTCTTTGAACCAGGGATGATGAAGTAATTAGCTAGCCATACTATTACAGCTCTCTTGAATGCCTTACCTCAGCCAGCTATCAGAGATAAATGTGGAAATTCCTAATCTGAAATGAGTTACAAAGATACTCTGTGTCTCAAACCCTAATGAGACTGTTCCTAATCCTACCTAGCCTGGTCCATTGAGAGGTAGTACTAAAGCCTCAGAGATTTAATAATTTGTATTACCCTCTTTCCTGTACTTTTGTTGCCCAGTGAGAGTCACCAGCTGTGCCCATGAAGCACATCTGTCAGAGCATTATTGTGAATGCAACTGTATCTTTGGGTAGAAATGTGACTGATTATTTTTCTTTGATATTAAACATAGTATGTAAATTGTCTTCCTTTCAATAAAAAATTGCTTTTGAGAAAAAGTACTGTTGAAAAAGTACTGCTTTAAAACCTGCATTTGCGCGGTTTTGCGTCAGTATACAACTCCGCACAGCTCCTCGTGGTGTCCTGCAGAGTGATACAGGCAACAGAGAGACCCAAGAGAGACCTTTCCAGATTTAAGTATTTTTTCTCTGTTTTTTTGCTCCGACTACCTTTTCCTGCCTAAAAAGTGAATTTCTAACTGATCTGTGCTTTAAAAAACTTAAATTGCATTTGCCTTCTGCTTTTTACAGTTTTTGCACTTGTTTTATATCAATTTAAGTCGTTTTTGTATTGTATAACTGTTGTAGGCTACACACTAAAGTGCGCTAGCCTGTTTATAGCATTTACAGTATTTTCTGTGTGTTTTTCTGCTGTTTCCTGAAAAAACAAAACAAAAAAAAAAACAAAACAAAAAAAATATTCTCTTTTCCTGCCTTTGCTGAACTAGATTAGTCCAGATTTCAGGTTTTGCTGAATTCCGGACTATGGTATAGTTTCTTGTGTTGTCCATATCCTTACTTGGATAGGAGGAAGCTGTTCACCAGTGAGAGTGGGAAACTTTGAACAGCCTATCTGTCCCTGGAGGAGTGGTCTCAGCCCTGAAACTAGTAGCTTATTGGTCATTTTGGTCAATTCCTATCTCTTTTAGTTTCTCTGCTTTAAAACCCGCATTTGCGCGGTTTTGTGCCAGTATACAACTCCGCACAGCTCCTCGTGGTGTCCTGCAGAGTGATACAGGCAACAGAGAGACCCAAGAGAGACTTTTCCAGATTTAAGTATTTTTTTCTCTGTTTTTTGCTCCGACTGCCTTTTCCCGCCTAAAAAGCGAATTTCTAACTGATCTGTGCTTTAAAAAGTTTAAATTGCATTTGCCTTCTGCATTTTACAGTTTTTGCACTTGTTTTATATCAATTTAAGTCGTTTTTGTATTGTATAACTGTTGTAGGCTACACACTAAAGTACGCTAGCCTGTTTATAGCATTTACAGTGTTTTCTGTGTGTTTTTCTGCTGTTTCCTTAAAAAAACAAACAAAAAAAACCCAAAAAAAATATTCTCTTTTCCCGCCTTTGCTGAACTAGATTAGTCCAGATTTCAGGTTTTGCTGAATTCCGGACTGTGGTATCATTTCCTGTGTTGCCCATATCCTTACTTGGATAGGAGGAAGCTTCTCTGTTCACCAGTGACAGTGGGGAGCTTTGAGCAGCCTATCTGTCCTTGGAGGAGTGGTCTCGGCCCTGAAACTAGTAGCTTATTGGCTGTTTTGGGTCAATTCCTATCTCTTTCAGTTTCCTTGCTTTAAAACCCGCATTTGCACGGGTTTGCACAATTCTGCACATAGCGCAGCATTGGGCAGCACCGCTTAAATGGGTTTGAACTATTCCCGGCTCCACAAAGTCTGCTCTTCACTTTTTCCCTTAGAACTCTTCTAAATCTCAAAGTAAGCACTCTATTTTCATTCTAAAGCCATGCAGTTGCTCGTATAAGTAATCTTATAAGTAAGCACTAATAAACTAAAGCACTACACCCTCTTATACTCCCTTTAAGTACTTGGCTCCATATTGGTCCTTTTTGATCAGTCAAAAAGTAGTTCCTTATACTATTCTGGCATGTCCAAATGTCAGTTTTGGGTTTACTCTCCAGTCCAGCTGGTGAATCTGGGAATCTTGAGGCAATGTTACAACTGCCTTATGTACACAGACCCCCCCCCTCTCCTCCTTCCAACAAGCTCAAATATATGTGAGAGATGCAACTATATAGCCAAACTGGAGGCTGAGCTCTCTCATCCCATTACTGGCACAGTCAGTCAGGAAGAGAAGGTAACCACACACACCACAAATCCAGTCTCACATAGACCTATTGCAACAGCAAACCAAACACATAAACACACAAAAACATACTTGGAGGCTCTAAATAAAAATCTGCCCAAGCAGCAGAGACCGCCAAAGCAGACATCCAAGCAACCACTACCCCACAACAATACCCACGTATCACATAGTTCACAAAGTCAGTGTGCCACACAGTCACAGCCCTTAAGGCTAAACAACACACCTAATACACTTGTACTAGGTGACTCTATTGTCAGATACACTGACGTCCCACTCACCAGGCTGAACAAGGAGAAGGTCACTGTAAGTTGCCTGTCGGGTGCCAGGATCCGCCACATAACACAAGCACTCAGGTCACTCCAAAGCAAGTACAAATATGACTCCATCATTGTCCATGCTGGTGTGAATGACCTGAGATATACCTCCCTGGACTACATGAAAAGAGACATAGAGGAGCTCTCTGATCATGTAGCCCAGGCCGGTATGACCCTGACCTTGAGTAGCATCTTACCCTCACCAAGAATTATGCCACAGTATAAAGACAAAATTATCAATTTTAATAATTGGCTAAAGTATTGGTGTCATTCAAAGGGGATCCAGTGTCTGTTAGCCTGGGATGACATGCTCGATAAGCCAAGTTGCTTTGCTAGGGATGGCTTGCACCTGTCACCCCTGGGCTTTCGAATACTGGCTAAGGCTCTTGCCACCCCCACAGTGCCTTTTTTAGGCAAGGCTCAAAAGACAAACCCACCTCCATAGACAACACAAGGAAAAAGAAACTAAGGGTAATGCTGCTCAACGCCAGAAGTCTAAACCTCAAGATGCACGCACTCGAGGCTCTCCTCAGTATGGAGAATATCGCTATCTGTGCAGTAACAGAAACCTGGTTCAAGGCTCCCGAGAGCACCCCAGCACTACCAGGTTATACCTCATACCATGCTTTTCAGCCCCAAAACTCAGACTGAACCACAAAAGGAGGGGGAGTATCCATATTCATCAAAGATACCCACACCTCCAGGTTAGTGGCACTGCACGAAGCATCGGAGACCATCCATGTGCAACTAACAGTGGGCAAAACTGCCTTTCAGTTTGTAGCCTGCTACAAACCACCCTCCCAAACTCAGGAACCCCACTCAGCTTTCCTGAGAAACCTGGAGAATATGAAGGTCTCTCCAAACACCATTATATTGGGTGACTTCAACTACCCAAACATAGACTGGGAGCACTACTCAAGCTCCAACAACCTTGCCCAACAGTTCCTAGAATTTATAAACTCAAATGCTATGGAACAACTGGTAACCACTCCCACAAGAGGGGAAAACATATCGGACCTGATCATCACCAACATGGGGACTCTATGTTCCATACCAGAGGTATTCCCCTCATTGGTAAGATCTGACCATAAATTAATCTCACTGGACATCAATATCCCATCCCCACCCCCAGCCAAGGAAACCACAGTGAAGAACTTCTCAAAAGCAAATTTCACACTTCTCAAAACCAAGGTGGAATCCTTCAAAGCCCCCGGGCCAGTGGAAAATACGGCCCAAACCGCAGAATCCTTTACAAATGCATTCTATGGACACCTACAGGAATGCATGGAACATGCTATCCCAAATAAAACCAAGACTCACTCCTCCAAAGGCAGGAGACCTGTCTGGTGGACCCCAGCCATAAATAAACTATACAACAGAAGGAAGAAGCTACTACATGATAGAGCAAAATCCCAGGGAAGGCATCTCTGATCAGCACTAGCAAGAAACGACGATCCCTCATAAAATCATTTAAGGCCAGCTTCGAAAGAAAAATTGCACAAGATGCTAAAGATAATCACAAGGCCTTCTTTAGTTATATCAGGAACCTGGGTGGCAACTCCCAGATATGCTCCGAGTTAGTGCAAAATGACAAAAAATACACTGAACCCACAGACATTGCCAACATCCAGGCAGACAGGTTCAGTGCAAACTTCTCCCCCCTTTCCCCCCCAAAGAGCAAATGTCTATCCCAACAGAGTATAGCCTCCCTGACATCACAGATGCACAGGTGAGAGCTGCCCTCTCCAAAGCAAAAAACACAGCATCAGTGGGACCGGACGGTGTCCCGGGCTGCGTCTTACATGAGCTCCAAGAAGGACTGAACCCTCACATAAAGTCACTGTTCAATCTCAGCCTTACTACAGGATATGTACCCAAGGAATGGCATACAGCAACAGTGGTCCCACTCCACAAAGGTGGTGCCACAACGGACCCCGGAAACTATCGCCCTATAAGCCTGACTAGCCTGGTCTGCAAAGCTATGGAGCGTATCATCATGGAACTCATAAACAAAGACATTGGGAACCTCCAAACACTGGATCCTACCCAATTCAGCTTTGTTAAGGGCAGATCTTGCCTCTTGAACCTGGTTGACGTCTTTGAAACAGTCACCAAGGCCATAGATGAAGGGAAGGTAGTCCACACAGCCTACCTGGACCTCACAAAAGCCTTCGACACAATACCCCACTCGGGCATCATAAATAAGCTCACCAGCTTAAATATCAACCCTTATGTCACAAGATGGGTTGCAAACTGGCTCAGGGATAGAACCCACATGGTCAGAATTACAGGTGCCATGTCAGACTCTAAACCAGTTACAAGTGGCGTCCCACAAGGCTCAGTCCTGGGACATCTCTTGTTCGGTATATATTTCTATGAGGTACAGGCTAACACCGGAGGACTATGGCTGACCAAGTTCGCAGATGACTGTAAACTGGGTGCCATAATCGACTCGCCGACTGACACAAGCATCCTCCAAAAGGGTCTCACAGAGATGGATAACTGGTGCCAGAGCCATGGCCTAAAGCTAAATGCCAAAAAGTGCATAGTCATCCCCTTTGGGAAAAACAAAGTATCCACAAATTACCACATAGGTGGTAATCCATTAAGTACGGAAGAAGTAATTAGGGATTTGGGGACCCAAGTAGATAGCAATCTCTCCTTTGACAATCACGTTGCCAAAGTGGGTAGACCTTCTATATAGCCCACCTTATCACGAAAGGGTTCACATCTAGATCAAGAGAGGTCATTGTGCCCCACTACTCATCACTCATCAGGCCCATAATTGAATACAATGCCCCATTTGGGATGTACCTTACCCGACACCTGCAGCAACTGGAAAGACCCCAAAAGTACCTCACCAAGAGGATCAAGGGACTCAAACAGATGCCCTACGCATTTAGGCTAAAGAAACTCCAGCGCTACTCAGTTGCTTACCGCCTACTCAGAGGTGATCTGTGCCTGACGTATAAAGCCATGTCCAACCCAGAATTAATGGACATGCTTCACCTCAGGAAATCCAAATCCCTTAGAGCTACACGCTCCAGGGACTTAAACCTCAGCACAGAAATAAATAGGACATGCCGGAGGGACAGATTCATATCCCAGAGGCTCCTCTCACTCTGGACCAAATCCCAATCCATGTTAGGCAGAGCCCCTCAATGACCCTCTTCAAGAGAAATCTTGACAAGTTGATGGGAGATCGTAGGTTTACCCCTGGGATCTCTTCTGTGTCCCTACTAGACAGAGGCACAGTAAACTAACCTTAAAAGGGCTATCTTCTGTGACCTACTATACAGAGGCACAGTCAACTAATTTAAAAGGGTGTCAAAAGCCAAACACACTCTGGTTAGGCTTATAAATGCCCTAGGGCAGATAGCCTAGTATCAACCTATGAACCTATAAAATGTACACAAAATTTTAAAATTCATTCCTAAAATATATATATTGCACTCAGTGATGTTAAATATGTACATTAAACATTTCAGTATTGTAATGCCATTTATAGAGAGAGTCTCTTTCTGTTATTGGGTGAGACTATGATGACAGCAGGTATAGCATTAAGACTGGGCAATACCCATAATACATATATGCATACATAGTCTTCCAAAGAGTTGAGAAGAAGATGCTTTGATGATAACTGTGTTCTGAGTATGCTGACATTGTTTGAAATTAAAGCTGCATCACAATGTATTTGCAATGAATGGGTAATGAGGCAGTCTGTGGTTGAAAGTGATGGACTCCCAATTCTTGTTTGATTGGCTTCATGTCAACTTGCCAAAGGCAGTTTCAGCAAACATAAAAGTATTGAAATTTTTCACTAAAACCTCCCTCAGTGAACATCTCGAGGAAAGTTTTTTTTTTTTTTTTGCAGGAGGAAGCCCCATTACCCCCCCCCCCATATGGAGGGACATCCCCACACCCACTTTGAACTTATATATTATACATAAAACATATACATTCATACACACACACGTGTATCTTTATATATGTGTGTGTGGTGTGTGTGTGTGTGTGTGTGTGTGTGTGTGTGTGTGTGTGTGTGTGTGTGTATATATATATATATATATATGTAAATATAAATACATATATATATATATATATATATATATATGTAAATATAAATACATATATATATATATATATATATATATATATATATATGTATATATAGATTTACTATCAAAATGTGGAAAATCTAAATTTTCTACCTTTTGAAAAAAAACAGGTTTGCCAAAATTGGTATTAACAAAGTACCAACATTTTAAAATGGTAGCATGGACTCAACATTTGAACACAGGAAGTTCCAATGTCGAAAGTCCATGTTAACAGTAATGTTTTTGCATGGTGGGAAACTCCCCTGCGACCCCTATGTGGGTGCCTGTGCCCTCCCACACCCCTGCATATTATGTATTCCAACTCCAAGATCGCACTACAGTGAGAAAAGGGTACATTTCCCTATCCCCACTGTAGTGCAATCTGTTAACAGAATGTCAGTTCCATATTAGTGAATGCACACTACCATTCGCTAATGTGGAGTCGAACATTTTCTGGATCAGCATTACAGAAACTTGAAAACAGCCTTTTGACCTTCCCAGTATATATGTAATATATATATATATATATATATATATATATATATATATATATATATATATATATATATATATATATATATATATATATATGTGTATGGGTCTAGTTTGTCCCATCGAAAACTCACTTGCACGAAATGCAAGTAAACGAGTCTGGTTCAGCAAAAGTGCAATTAAGAGAAAATGCACTTTCGCGAAAACCACATCAATGAAGAGTGTTTGCAGGTTCTCAGGAGAGGAGCCTGTAATGTGTATATGACTTTTTGTTAGAGATTGCAGTACAGTGAGGATAAGGGAATATTCCCTTTTCCCCACTGTAGTGTGATGTCAGAGTTAGTATATATAAGTAGCGGAGGTGGGGGGGGTGCAGGGGGGCTTGCCCCCTTGCATAATTGTATTTTCAATATTTGTTTTTTTTTGTTGTTGTTTTTATTTTGATTCCTTTTATGTTCGTTGATGTGTTTTTTGTGAAAGTGCATTTTTGCATAATTGTACTTTCGCTGTACTGGACTCGCTTACTTGCATTTCGTACAAGTGAGTTTTCAATGGGTCAAAGTAGACCCATACATAAATATATATATAGTGGTAAAAAAAAATCGAACTCTGCTGTTCCTGAATGTAGTTTTGGTGAACTCAGTTTGATCATTTTACACTCACCAAAACTTTATGGTGACTTGACATATTCCCATTTGATCAAATTTAAACAGTGATTGATATGGCTTTGCAGGGCTAGTGTGCTTTTGAGTAAAAATGTTGAAATACAGTATATTATTTTTTTCAACACTATATCTTTAAATAATGGTGTTCACAGATATTTAAATGCTGTATCTTGTTTTATGAACTAGCCAGTATCATCATAGTTTTGTAGGTTCATAGAAGGTTACTAGGCTAATGGTCCTAGAGCTATCCTAACTAGACATATTTATCCCGAGTTGCCCCAATTGTTGTTGGTTAGGTGAGTAAAGTTCACAGAGGTAAGAGTCTTAATAATGACTTCCTCTGTCCAAGAGGGACATGGGCACCAACCCGGGAGTGAATATATGGTCACCCATCCATTGACCTAGGTTGCATTTGAAGAGAGTCAGGGAGGGGCTCTGTTTCACATGAATTGAAAGCTTGTTCCAGAGAAGTGGCAGTCTCTGAGATATATCTCTATCCCTCCAGAATGGCCTGTTCATGTCAGAGGCTAGGTTACGATCCATGGAGTGAGTGACCCTTGTGAGGTTTGATGTACGAATGTGTAGCATTTCCATCAGGGCCAGGTCAGACACTACCCTGTAAGCCAGGCATAGGTCATCCCTTAGCAACCTTTAGGAGACAGAATACAGTGACAGGGTGTTAGTCTTTCCACATAAGACTTGTTTTGTTTAACCTGTAATTTCTTGGTGAGAAGCCTCTGTGGTCTTAACAGTTGTTGCAGTTGTTTGGTGAAGTGCATGTAAGAGAGAACATTGTACTCGTTTACTGGGCTGATGAGGGACGAATATAATGGAATTATAACATCCTTAGAGCTAGATGCAATGCTTTTACTTATAAGATGTTCCACATAGAAAGATTTCTTTGTTACTGTGGATATATGGTGGTCAAAGTTCAGGCTGCTATCAACCTGAGTACCCAAATCACATACCACTGGGTCTACACATAGGGGAGGTGCTGTCTATAATGTAATTAGCAGGGATGTCCGCTTTCCCAAAGGGAATAATAATGCATTTATTTGCTTTTAGCTTTAATCCGTGGCTTTCTGACAATGGTATAATGCATTTATATTTTGTCTTCAATACTTTTGATTGTTCTTGTGGAGGATCAACCATGGTTATTGCTTACAGCAAGGTAAAATGCTTCTTCTTTTTCCACCACCCAGGCTGTTATAGTTACTGTTACCATTTAAGGTGGGTGGCATACCTCTCAACTGACCAAAATTTTGTGGACCGTCAGGATTTTTGCCTTATACTTTGGTCTATTCCTCATAAAATTTATGATTTTCAAAATCAAAAAATAATAAAAGCCATTTGAGTTTCAGACTTCACATCCTTAAGAAAATGATTGTCAATACAAAACCTGTTATTATAACAAGTTTCTAAGTTTGGAAGAGCAATACTTAAAGTCTGTCTCTGATTTGGGGCCTTTGTCCCCTGAATATTTTTGGACTTGTTCAAATTTGTTGTGCTAAGAAGTTGGGAAGTATGAAATGGTCACTGTGCTGCTGGCAATGAGTGAGAGTGCATAAGCATATAGAACATTGCCTATTTTGCATTGCTGTGAGGTTTGGCCATACCCCCTGGCCCACTGCTGTCACCATGCTGCAATACATTATCTTGGGTAATTCTTATTTCAGTTATCCAATATGAGTTTTTGTAGCCATAAAAAAGAGGTGGGTAAGATGCATTTATCCTGAGCTATTAAGATTTTTTTTGTTCCTGCAGTGAAAGATGCAACATGTGATTCATATTTCATGAATTATTAACAAATGTCGGTACAGATTATGGAAATATAATGGTCACACAATGTTTTGGAAACTCAGTAATGAAGCAGTTGTTTGACTGAAAATTAGTTGTGTTAACCTATTTTCTACCTTTGAGATAAATCTTCCTGACCCTTGTTGTGACAGACTTCACTTCCCACACCCACTTTATGTATATGTTCCATTTCGAAAGATAAACTTAAGTGAGTAAGAGGAGAAAAACGAAGAGTTGAACCAGCTTATTTTCACTGAAATGAGTGCTCATTTCTTAAATAGTCACTGAAATGTAGTGAACTATACAGTCTTGCCATATGCCACTGGAAAGCTCTCAAAGAGAACAGTACTTTCACTGATATTGTTGGTTTGAGCTGCATGTTCACAGTGATATAATCCTTTGTTTGCTCATAATGCTAGTAATGTTCAACCAAAAAAAAAATAATTATGTTTCCTTTGCTTCTTTTTTCTTTAATTAACTAGTACAGTTTTAAGAAATGGCGTCTGCAGGCATTGTGTTGCTTTATCTTGCTTTATGTCACAGCTCTACTCCATTATGGCAGTGTTGTTAGTAATGAGTATTATTATTAGTCAACAGTACAGTTTCAAATGTTATCCTCTGTAGAGCTTTCATTGCCTTATCTTGTTTTATATTTCAGCTGTACTTCAGTAGGCTCCTTACTGAAGCCACGAGATATGGAACTGTGAATGCTCTGACTAATCTTTTTAATTTTGAACATTGTAATCCCTTGCAACCTCCCCACCTCTGACTCTGTATAACTTAACTTTGGTTTCACCGTACTGTAGGGAAGGGAATAAAACAGATGTTTAAAATTATAAAAAAATCACAGTTATGAGTATTTACAGTTCCATACTTTGCATTTTCAAACACCCCCTTATCAATATGTTGGTAACAGTGTGTGTGTTATACATATACATTTTATCTTAACTATCTTTATTTGTTTTTGCTGGGGGTACAGCCCTTGTAATTGTTTACAGCAAGCTGAAATGCATTGCTATGGTCACTTTGGCTTTCCATTAGCCAGTTAGCTATAGTTATTGTTAACTCTTAATTTGGGAGGTTCTGTGTTTCTGAGTGACTGCTGGCAACCAGTGGAAATTCATAGCTATAAGGAATACTGGCTTTTATTGTTGTTGGAAGAGTCATGCCATCTCACTGTTGTCAACAATTTGCAGTGCATGGCTATGGCTAATTTGTCTTGCCATATGCTAGAGTTACCATATGTACAAGAAGGAGATGGCTGATATACACATAAGTACAGCTTTTTTTTTTTTTGTTCCTGAAATTATGAATATCAGCAATTTGCATAGTTTCAAGAATGATAACTATGGCAGAGGACTGAAACAGAACATCTGAGATTGATCAAGTACGTCCATACTATCAGTTATTGATACTTGTTGGTGCAGAGTATTGAAAATATGACATTCATCATACTTTGTTTTACAGTGCATTAATGGACATGACAACAATAATTTAAGAATGTTTTCATGTGTGTGCAAGATGGTATACAATGACAAAGAAAGGAGGTGAGTAACAGGTAAATATCCCGACTTTGTTAATTCATTTATGCATATTCCTATTGCTTATATAATACAAATATCTGAAGAATGGAGAAAGGGTGAGATTTCATAGAAGGCAGGACTTGAGCAATTTTTGTAATGTTGGAGTAATTATTAATTGTTAAAAAAAGAAAACATTTATAAACACAGAATGTTTGTAATGAGTTGTTTTCTTTTCTATTAATGTATGTGTATCCATGTTGTTATTAATTATGTTAAAAAAATGGTAGCTTTAGCAAAAGGGGTGCAAGGTGTCAACCTCAAACTGATATGAATTACTGTGTGTGTGTGTGTGTGTGTGTGTGTGTGTGTGTGTGTGTGTGTGTGTGTGTGTGTGCGCAATGAAATGCTGTACATGAGATGTACAGTCCTTGAAGTACTAAAGACTGTGAAAACTCATGTTAAATGGCATATTTTGTCATGCTTGCTTTAATTAGTACACTTGACAGCAAGAGTATAAATATGTAGTCATGCATGTATAGGATGGTAGTAAGAAACAGCACAAAAAGGAAGTGGGTAACATGTACACATCCTGAGCTGCACAACTTTGTTTTTTTCTCTGCACTTATAAATGTTAGCAATATTTGCATATGAATTGGAATATCTCAAGAATGGTACCATTGGCATTTGGAAACAAGTAAGCATGTGGAAGGTAACATGATTTTGGGATATGTGGACAGTGAAACCATCGCTGTGGGATTTGCAAAGCTGAGTAATTGAAAAGTGTTTGCAGACTGTTATGAAAATTATGGCATATTTTCCATATGCAAACAAGGAGTGTGACAGTGTCATGTTAGGAAGGATTCTGTGCAAACAGTGGCTGTTAGGCACAACATAACAGTAAGAGCAGTTGTGTGAGATAAACATACCTACATATATAACTGTTTTAGGTACAAGTTATTAATTTGATAATACCAGTATTAACAGCTCACGAATAGTAGGTCCTGCATTGGGAAACAAGTTGGCATCTGCAAGCTGACATAATCTGGTAAGCATGTACAGTGAAGCAATAACTGTGGGATATATAGGGCTGGAATTACTGAAGAGTGTTTAACTGTGGGATGTGTGAGATGTACAGGGCTGGACATATTGTGGAGTGTTTGTAAAAACATGAAAAATACAAAATATTTTCCATATATGCTTTAGTAAGTTAAAAACGGAGTGCGATTCTATCATGTGCGGGGACTACTCAGTCATTGGGTGTTACTAAAAAAAATTACAGTAAAGTATGACAGGTAACATGAAGATGTCCACTGATGTGTTTGTTTGAGGCAAAGTTATTAATATTATCGGTATCCTATTATTTAGATTAATATTGCAAGAATGTTATATTGTGCTAAAGAGTAATATATGTCTGAGGGAGGCAATGGATATAGTGGATGTTAGAAAAGGGTATAAAGAACATAGTCATATATCTATCTATAGATAGATAGATAAAACAGGTTTAGATACATTCTAATATTGAGGCTAAGATCTCATGAATGGTAGGTTATGCATTATGGAGAAGAGTGGTGTCTGCAAGGTAACAGAATATATTAGGCATCCATGGTGAACCTCACCAAGGGATATATGAGGCTTGTGTTGCTGAAGATTGTTTGAAAAAGCTGTATAAATATTAACTATATTATATCATTACATTAATAAAGCAAACATAGATAAATAAATAAATAAATAAATAAAGAAAGAAATGTGATGCTGTCATGTCAGGGAGACCTATGCAGCAGTGGGCGTTAGAAGAAAAATAATGCCAGATGCAGTTGTGGCAAGAGAAACATAATCACAGGTAAGTATTTGCCTGAGTTAAATTAATATTAGCAATGCTCTAATACTGTGCCTATTACCTCATGAACAGTAGGTCATATGAGATGGTCTGAGATGCTGTCTAGAAGCTGGCATGATTTGCTGGGCATGCCCAGTGAAATAATGAATGTGGCATGCAGTGGTATAGCTAGGTATTTTTCTATCCAGGGCTGTCCCCTTATCAGGCACTCCTCTCTTGGACTTGAAGAGCAAACCAAAAAAAAAAAAATTATTTTCTCCTACAGAGCTTCAGTTCTGACCATAAATGCAATACTGTTATTTATTTTTCAATGCTGGTATGCACTGAAGACCAATTGGAATTTGCTAATTGCACCCCCCCAATGCTTTGTACCTGGGGCAACTGCCCCTTCACCCCAGCTTAGCGATGTCTCTGGTAGGATGGAGAGGCCTGTAGTTATCAAGGGGTGTTTGCAAAAAGTTGCAAAAATGTTGGCATATTTTTTAAATTTACATGAAGTATAGAGAATTGTAGTGCGATACTGTCATGTTGGGGGAGGTGCATGCAAGCAGTAGGTGTTAGTTAAAAACTGACATTAAAATATGATGGATAAAATGAAGGTATTGCTAGATATTTTAAATGTTTATTTGGGAAAGCAGTTATGAATACGAGCTGTATTTTCATATTAACATTAATTTGTAAAAACAGGTAAAGAAATGCTGCCATTTTATGCTTAGCATTACGACACAGTTTATCTACTTATTGTTACCATCTTGCATGTGAGATTTTGTAGATTAATATTGCTATTTGAAAGTATTGTCTGTATAATTTGAATTGATTTTACAGTATCACAAAACAGCAGTGTGCAATCCAAACTTGGGGAGAAGGGAATAGCTGCCTTGGGCACATGTTGCTGGGGGATACGATCAGCACCTCAGAAGAGTTGTCACTCATATGTGAGTACATTACTGTTATTCATTTAAGCAGCCAAGACCGATATCATTGCTGTGTAAATGCATTTGTTTAGATTGTGGCTGTTTAGATGAATGTCTTAAGATGTTAATAACTCTAGGAAGATGGCGTGTAGAAGTTCTTTGCTATAGTTCAGAAGCTCCAAGAATGTTTCTTTGTGGTCCTCAACTTTGGGTTGAGTGTGTGCCAGTCTGGGAACTGTCCTGGGTGCTAATTAATCTAGTTATGGCTCTGTATACATCACTTGAAAACTTTTGAACAGGCAGGCAATTCTTTCATTGATATATGGGGTCAATTTTACACACTTACAGAAATATAATTCTTTGTTTGACCATAATTTGACTAATTTTTGGCAAGCAAAATACAACTTTTCTTTCATAAAATTGCAATCTAAATTAGTGCCAGTAGTTACTTTTGATACTAACATTGGTATGTAGTCAATCGTCTGACAAGCAACTTTCATAGTTTATAATTTACACCCAGTATGATATTTTGTGAATCATATGAGGTGTGGACTTATTTGAGTGTTTGTCAGAAGACCTCTCAGGAACTAAGTTGTTTCCTGGCTTAAATGGTTTCAGGAAACAAGAGGATTAATTAGACTCCCACTGCTCAGGACTGAATGAGATGCTTATGTGAGTAACAAGCAGCTCTACAAATTCTGCTCCAGACCACCACACAAGAACGATTGGGCTACCGATGCCTTCTCTCTAAGCAGAGGCCCGTTTCACTTTACTTTCCTTCCTCTTCTCTAGCTGCCTAGGCCAATTCCGAAGATAAGGAAGGAGAGGCCAAAAATGATTTTCATTGCCAACTCCTGGCCAAGGCTGCATTAGTTCTTAGTTCTCCCACCTGATCTAAAGGGCAATTGAGAAACCTTTCCTGCTATCTCAGCATGTTGATCTCTTGATACAGTGCAAGGGATCCCTCATATACCCCAACCAGTCTGCACTGAATTTAGCTCCTTGGAGGAAAATATTTTACTTTAGTTTGGGAAACTACATACTAGACATCATGGTGGCTATGAAGCCAAGCACAAGGAAATTATACCTAGGTAATGGAAAAAAAAAGTTCCCTCTGGTGCAAAAAGAGGACTTCATCCTAGAGGACTGTGTCCATGTTCCTTCAGTACCTCTCTAAGGTGTTCAGCACTGGCCTGGGTTAGAATTCTATTAGGTTATCTTTGAGAATTAAGGCTCTGAGCTGTTTGCTATTGTTAGGGATACATGGTTTGAGTCCTTCCACTTCTGTGTGATTCTGAGCAAGTCACTTGACCTGACAATGCTAAGAATGATGTCCCTGAAAAGGGACACTCCAGTGGGCTTACCCAGTTGGCAAATATATGAAAAAGTAAATCTGTCAGTGATCTAGGCTTGCTTACACTTGGGGCCTACCAGCATTCGCACAAACAGTTAAGCACTTCTTAAAGGGCAACCTTCACCTCAGTCCTCGCAGATGAATTCTAAATCCAGCTCTGGACCTCAAGTCTATATTGTAAAGGTTGACTTTAGCACCTTTTAAACCAATGGTTTATGTAGAAGTCAGATTCCTGTCTTAAAAGACAGTCTTTTTAGTTGGAGTAACTTCAACTAGAAGGGTTTCTTAACTACATGCCTTGCAGTACAAAGAGCCTTTCCACTTCTTTTACAATGAGTGGGTCAGCTTGTGCATTAGTCCCTCCTTTATAGTTAAGATAATTACAGATATGAATTAAACAAAGTTATTTAATTGCTAGTCTTTTTTCCCTACACCCCCCCCCCCCAATTGAAAGAATTCTACACTCTCTAGATGTACACCAGCAGTTGATGTGCTACCTAGGAAGAGCAAAAGAGTTTAGAAAATCAGAGCAGCTTTTTGTGGTGTTTGCCAAAAGTAAAGATTACCTGCATCAAAACAGACAATCTCTATGCTGATAGCACACTTCATTCATTGTTGCTAAAAACTACACAGAAAGCCTTTAGAAGAAAGGCTCAGGTCTCACTCTACTAGGGTCATTGCCACCATCAGTGCTTTCATAAAAGGGGTTAAGTGAAATACTGTCGCCTTTCCCCCTCGCAAATATTTTCCCTCTCACCCAACCCTGCTCCTTTCTGGGGACATCCATCCCAGCCCTGGGCCAGACTTCCCCCCCTCATCCAACTCTATGCTCACTTACTCCACCTCTCCTCATCCTACCATTCCCTTAAAACAGTTTTCTCTGTATTCCATGAACATCAGAAGCATAGTCAACAAAACCAGTGAATTCCATGCCTGGATATCCCATCACTCTCCTGTCATTATAACTCTCTGTGAAACCTGGCTAAAACCCCATATTCCTGACAGAGATTTTCTTCCCCCAGGATACAACATCTTATGACTTGACAGAACTCAGAAAAAAGGTGGTGGAGTTGCTATCATGTTCTCTAACCACCTTAGAATAACCCCTCTAGCTAGCCCCACCGCCTCTGCCTCCCCAGCCGAACTGATAATAGCTAACTGTAAAATTAATGCCCACAACACAATTAACATAGCTGCAATTTACATACCCCCTGGTGACAATGTCACTGCACTCTCCTCAGATGCTTCCAGCTCCTTTACATGTTTTTTCCCATATAATATCCACTCCTACTTATACTATCAAATCTACTAATATTACCTCTCGTATCAACTGGATACCAGTCTGTAACCCCCAGAAATATCACTTCCCTGAAACACTGCCTGATGCTGTCAGTGACCACTGTTAAATCAAAGTCTTTAGATTCACTCCACATTATAGCAGACCACATAAGTTCATAGCTTGCCGCAAACTGATCAACTTTGACTCCAATATGTTAAACAGCCATCTCTCAGCTATTAACTGGTCCTTCCTTAGGCAGCTACCCCTTGATGATGCCATAATTAAATTCAACTCCATATTTTTTAACGTACTTGGCTCCATGGCCCCTTTACGTACTGTTAGGGTAAAATCAATCATATCTCCTTGGCTAACCCCTACCACCTGCTCTTTAATGCAAAAGAGGGACAAGGCTTGGAAGCTCTGGGCCAAAACCAAATTTCCCCTCCCACCTCCAACATTATAAAGAACTTCCCAACCTCACTAAGAAATCCATCTATAATGACAAGAAAAACTTCTATAATAACCCTCCAACCACACACTTAGCCAACCCAAATAAGTTCTAGCATGCCATCAACCAAATTCTTCGTCCGGACAACCCTTCTTCCCCCAGCCATGCCCCATTAACACAGCACTAGAAACTGCTACCAACTTCAACTCCTATTTCTTCAAAACTATCAACAAATTAGCTATCCAAACCAACTCCAACCCAAATGCTAACCTCCATACCAACCGTTCTACACCCTCTAACCCCTCTCAGGCCTTTTCTTCCAAACTGTATCTACTAACTACATTAAATCCCTGCTTCTAAAGCTTAAACCTGGCTCCCCCCTATTGATGATCTACCTCCACTCTTTCTCCAGAAAGCAGCCAACTCACTTGCCCTCCCCATCTCTATATTCATTAATCAGTCCATTACTGAATCTAAAGTACATGCAATCTGGAAACAATTCTACACCTTACCCATTCAAAAGGGAGGTAACTCCTCTGAACTTTCCAACTTCAGGCCCATTGCAATTCTGTCCCCCCTTTCTAAAATCCTGGAGAAATGCGTACACAGACAAATACTACACTACCTCTTACAAGAGAACCTATTAACCCCCACTTAACATGGCATTCGCCCTAAACATTAGCACCTCCACCCCTGCCATTTGCTTTGTAAATACCATGTCCCAACCTAGAGACCAAAACAAAGAGGTCTCATTCCTATTTCTTGATCTCTTCACAGTTTTTGACACTGTCTCCCACCACCTCCTCTTAAACAAACTCTCCAAACTCAACCTATCCACCTCCACTATTTCCTGGTTCACTAGTTACCTTAATGCCTGACTTCAGTCTGTTAAATGGCTTTCTGCAATCTCTCCTGCTGTACCTGTAAAAATGGGTGTTCCTCAAGGATCAGTCCTTGGCCCATTACTATTTAATATCTTTACCAGTCTATTGTCTACATTCTGCCCACAGTCATCACTCGTCCAATACGCAGATGACTCCACAGTAATCACCATAGCAAATTTCTTCTCTGAGTTAAATTCAAGAACACAGAAATCCTTATCTATTGAAAACTGGCTCACCAAGAACAAGCTAATACTAAATCCAAAAAAGACTAAACTCCTGCTCTTCATCCCCAAAACTATGAATCATCTTAATTCTTCCTTCTTAATCACATCTGACAATAACACACCCATCACTGTGGAATCATATACCAAACTACTTCAGGTCATTATTGATGACCATCTCAAATTTGACCTGCACATTCTCAACAACATTAAAAAAATTCACCAAAAAGTCAGACTCCTTTACAGAAACAAAATAAATTCTTATCTAATAAAGCCAAAATTGCCCTATCCCATGGCTACTTTCTCCCTAGCCTACTCTATGGTTTGCAAATCCTCACCAACATTCAAACACTCTCCTATCAAAACTAGAATCCACCTACAACAAAGTTGTTAAATTCACCCACCAAGGTCCCTTTGTAGCTCTGAACAAAACCTTTCAATCTACAAGCCTAAAACTAAAATAGGACTAAACCTTTACAGCTTCTCCCCAGCCCAGTCCTGGAATAACCTTCCATTGGATATTTGAAACATCAGTCACTGACATCAATTCAAAACTGCTACTAAAAACTATCTGTACAATACATGGATCTGTCATTGTAACCACCCTCCTTGACTGGTTTCCACTTACTATACACCTCTCTCTCACCTAACCTCCTTTCTTTCTTGTATCTTTATTCCTAACTGTACATTGACCTAGACCTAACTAGTTCTAGTCTAGATTAATATTTTACTAGTATGACTGTTAAAGACTGTACTTGAGTCCTACGGAAGTACACTAGGTTCTCCCCTCTGAAGTGATGGTGCAGACTGATGTTAATGATGTTGAATGTAATTTACTCTCTTGAGATTTAATCATGTAGTAGTTATTATCTTTAGTCATTTCTGTTACTATTCTGTATCTGAGTTTTTTGTTACTGTACATGTCATACTTATTTGTGAAGCTTTTCTCCCCGGGCCTCCTCTGAAAAAGGGCTCCTGCTCAGTTGGACTAATCTGGTCAACAAATGTCAAATAATAATGTATAATAATAGTATAGCCACGGTGGTATAGCGGTAGCATTGTTGCCTCACAGCAAGAGGTTCTCCTGTTTGATTCTTGGCTGGAGTGCCTTCTGTGTGGAGTCTGCATGTCCTCCCTGTGGTTAAGTGGCCTCTGAAAGACATGCGTGAATGGGCGTGCCTACGCTGAAGGTTGGACGTTGGGCTGGCAACTCAGAACCATAAAAAAATCTACTGACAATCATTAGGGGACCAGAGTTCCGCTGTGGGGACCCCTAAACAGGAAAAGGCTAAAAAGACAAACAATAATAGTAAGGGCACAGGATATACTGGAAGCAGCTACTTGGTCCTCCCTCCATGCCTTTTACAAGCATTGCAGACCGGACTTGATTTCTGTGGCCAGAATACGATTTATTTCAGCCATCCTAGAGGGCATGCTGATGCTACCAACTTACCTGCAGGGACAGCAGATATGGTTGTCTTCCCTAAGGCTGTTTCTGAAATGATGAACCACACAGTGAACATAGTATGCTTGTATAACCATAATTGTAGACGTCTGAGTGTGATCACTGTTAACCCTGTCTTGTATCCTTCATTCCCTCTATACCTGGGAACCCCCCTCACAGTGGTGGTACTTTCACATCCCTTCACCCCTTTTGAACTATACCTTGTCCATGTCTTCTCTTGCTCCTGTCCTCTGTTTTTGTTAAAGTGACAGAAGAGAACAAGTATCTCCTCAGGGCATTGCCAGAACCATGGGGATCTTACTGTGGTCACTCTGTACCTTGGTAATAAATTTGCATAACTTTATGACCTGCGGTGGTGGTGCTGCAGTAGTGTTTTCGCCTCACAGTAAGACGCTGTCCGGTTCAATTCTCAGCTAGAGCGTTTTCTGTGTGCAGACATGCTTGAATGGGCGTACCTTTGTTGAAGGTTGTGTGTCAGGGCTGGTAACTCGGCGTGTAAAAGTCATCTACCAATCATTAGCTGACCGGAGTTCTGCTGTGGTGACCCGTAACCGGGAAAAGCCAAAAGACACAACAACAACAACTTTCCGTGTTTTCTGTGTTTTCTGTGTGCAGACATGCTTGAATGGGCGTACCTTTGTTGAAGGTTGTGCGTCAGGGCTGGTAACTCGGCGTGTAAAAGTCATCTACCAATCATTAGCTGACCGGAGTTCTGCTGTGGTGACCCGTAACCGGGAAAAGCCAAAAGACACAACAACAACAACTTTCCAGAGGTCAAAAAAGAACCAGTGATGGACAGGTGTACACTACCTTTATACCAGGAACATAGAAATATCTGTGGAAAGGGTGACATTAGCCCAGCTAGGTAGGTAAGGTGCTTAGCCCTGAAAGTTTGGCTGGATGTTGGACTTCGACCTATGCAGAGTTAGAAACACAGGAACAGTACTAGGCAAATGATCACAGTAACCATAAGAAGTCTAGCCATATACATCTTCAAGTAAACACACTAAAAATTCTTGCCACTCTTTACAAGTACTTAATGGTGCTCACCTCCCAAATCAGTGTCTGTCCAGTCTGTCATCAAGACTAGCCTTAAACACAGGCAAAACAGTGCTTTTGCTTGACCTGTAGTGATAAATTATTTCATAGGTTGAGAATTTGATGAGTTAGGAACCCATGCCTCCAGTGAGTTTTGTTTATTTGTTGGTGTATATTTAGGTCTGTAGTATGGATGCTTATAGAGCCACTTATTTTGCAAAGAAATAAGATGGTCAAATAAGACTGGATCTTTCTTGGCTTCTTGGAGTAGCCTGTAAGCTGCTAAGTATAAGGAGTGCTGTGCTAGTCTATCAGGATAGCTGAAGGATTTAAGGCACTTAATTATCTTGGATAAAAATCACTGGGGCCTTTCTAGTTGATTGATATGCTTAGATTTATACATACCTCTCTCTCTCTCTCTCTCTTCTCTTTCGGCTGTTCCCATTAGGGGTCACCACAGCAGATCATCTGTTTTCATTTCTTCCTATCCTCTGCATCTTGCTCTGTCACACCAACCACCTGCATGTCCTCTCTCACCACATCCATAAACCTTATCTTAGGATTCCTCTTTTCCTTTTACCTGGCAACTCCATCCTTAGCATCATTTTCCCAATAAACCCAGCATCCCTCCTTAGCACATGTCCCAACCAATGCAATCTCGCCTCTCTGGCTTTATCTCCAAACCGTCCAACCTGAGCTGACCCTCTAATATGCTTATTCCTAATCATGTCCATCCTTGTCACATTCAGTGCAAATCTTAACATCCTTACCTTTGCCTCATCCAGCTCTGACTCCTGCCTTTTTGTCAATGCCACCATTTCCAACCCATATAACATAGCTGGTCTAACTACCCTCTTGTAGACCTTCCCTTTTACTCTTACTGGTACCTGTCTATCACAAATCACTCCTGACACTATTCTCCACCCATTCCATCTCTCTTCCACACTCATCATTACTCTGAACTGTCGATCCCAAGTACTTAAACTCATCCACCTTCACCAGCTCTACTCCCTGCATCCTCACCATTCCTCTAGCCTCCCTCTCATTCACACACATATATTCTGTCCTAGGTTCATAGGTAGGTACTATGCTATTGGCCCTAGGGCCTATATATGCCTAGCCAAAAGGCACCCTGGCTTTTGCCACCCAAGAGAATTATTTTCATGTGCCCCTGTCTAGTAGAGCCACAGAAGTGATCCCAGGGGTGAATTTCCTATCTCCCATCCAGTCATCAAGATTTTTCTTGAAGAGTGCTAATGAGGAGCTTTGTTTGATATAGATAGGTAGTTTGTTCCAGAGTATGGGAAGTGTCTGGGACAGGAATCTATCCCTCCAGCATGTTCTGTTTATTGTGGTGACAAGGTTTAGGTCCCTAGAGTGTGTAGCTTGGAGGGATTGGGATTTCTTTAAGTGGAGCATGTCCAGCAGCTCTGGGTTTGACATAGCTTTGTATGTTAGGCAGAGATCGCCTCTGAGTAGGCGATATGCAACAGAGTAAAGCTGGAATTTTTTTAGACTGTCTGCATAGGGCATCTGTTTGAGACTGGTAATCCTCTTTGTGTGGTATTTCTGTGGCCTTTCCAGTTGTTGTAGATGTCTTGTGAGGTACATACCAAAAGGAGCGTTGTACTCTATAATGGGTCTAATGAGTGATGAGTAGAGGGGAACAATGACCTCTTTTTTTTCCTGGATGAGAAACCTTTTGTGATGAGGTGTGCCACGTAAAATGATTTCCTGACTACTGTGGCGATGTGATTATCAAAGGAGAGAATACTGTCCACCTGTATCCCAAGGTCTCTTATCATAATTTTGGTGTTACGTAGACTACCACCTATGTGGTAGTTTATGGATACAGAGTTTTTACCAAAAGGGATGACAATGCACTTTTTGGCATTGAGCTTGAGGCCATGGCTTTAACACTAGGCATCTGTCTCAATGAGGCCCTTTTGTAGGATGTCCACATTGTTAGGAGTTTTGATTATGGCTCCTAGTTTGCAGTCATCTGCGAACTTTGTTAGCCAAATACCTTCTGTGTTAGTCTGTACTTCAGAGAAGTAGATACCAAACAGGAGAGGAGCCAGGACTGAACCCTGTGGTACTCCACTTATCACTGGTCTGAAGTTGGATTTGGAGTCTGCTACTTTCACAGTGTGGGTTCTGTCAGTGAGCCAGTTGGTAACCCATCTTGTGACATAGGGATTTATACCTAGTTTAGTTAGTTTATCTATAATTCCAGAGTGGGGGATGGTGTCGAAAGCCTTGGTAAGATCTAGATAGGTTGTGTGAACCTCCTTATCCTCATCTGCAGCTTCAGTGACCGCTTCAAAGAAGTCTATCAGGTTTAGGAGACATGATCTGCCTTTTACAAACCCAAACTGGGTGGAGTCCAGAGTTTGGAGATTACCAATGTCATTGTTTATAAGTTCCATGATGATACGTTTCATAGCCTTGCAGACCAGGCTCATCAGACTAATGGGACAGTAGTTCCCAGGGTCCGTGGTGGCTCCCCCTTTCTGGAGTGGGATAACCATCACTATGCACCATTCAGTGGCACAAAGCCTGAGGTGAGGCTATGATTGAACATGGTACTTAGATGGGGTACCAGTTCGTTCTGCAGTTAGTGTAGAACGTAGCCTGGGATGTTGTCAGGACCCATGAATGCCGTATTCTTGGCTTTGGAGAGTGTGTTTTTTTACCTGTGCAGCCATGATTACAGGAACTTTGCATTCTTCCGGTATCGAGATGGGCCCTTTAGGGGATGAGAGGGGGTAAAGTTAGCACTGAACCTATCTGCCAGGATGTTGGCAATATCAGTTGGTTCTGTATATTTAGTGCCATTGTGCTGTAACTCAGAGCAGATCTGAGTGTTGCCATTAAGATTCTTGACATAGCAATAGAATACTTTGTGATTGTCTTTACAATCAGTGGCAATTTTGTTTTCGTAACCATCTTTGGATGATTTTATGAAGGATCTCAGCTTCTTACTGAGGGTGACCAGGGAGTTCCTCCAATCATGGGATTTTACTCTTTTTTTCAACAGTTTCTTTCTTTTGTTGTAGAGTTGGTTATGGCAGGGGACCACCAGATTAGCTTCCTTTTTTTTGGAGGATAGCATCTTGGTTCTGTTAGGAATTGCATGATCCATGCACTCGTGTTTGTGCTTATAAAGTGCATTTGTATGGGATTCAGCAGTCGTACCTCTATTGTCCGCCTGCATAGTGTCATGAAGTTTGCCACTTCTGTCTTAAGAAGTGTGATGTTGGCTTTGGAGAATTTTTTTACAGTGGTTTCCCTAATTGGGGGTGGGGGTGGGATGTGGATGTCTAGGGTGATTAGCTTGTGGTCGGATCTGACCATTGAGGAACTGACCTCTGGTGTGGAACACCGACTGGCCATGTTGGTAATGACCAGGTCTAGGATATTGCTGCCCTTGGTGGGGGTGTGGATAAGTTGACCCAAGGCGTTGGAATTTATGAATTCCAGAAAAGGTTGAGCACAAGAGTTGGTACACGAGTAGTTTTCCCAGTTAATGATGGTGTAGTTGAAATTGCCCATTATTAGGGTGTTAGGTTGTACCCTAATATTTTCCAGTGTATCAAGAAAAAAGGAGTTGGAATTCTGGGGTATGGTGGGGGATCTTTAGCAAGCTACAGTTTGGATTGTGGTCTTGCCCAGAGTTAGTTGCACTTGGCTAATCTCGTATGCATTATGTTGAGCAACTAGCCTGGAGGTGTGGATATCCTTAATGAATATGGACACACCTCCATCTTTAGTGTTTCGGTCCAGGTTAGGTGGCCAAAAGGTGTGGTATGAATTATAGCCTGGTAATGCAGGGGTGCTCTCTGGTGCCTTGAACCAGGTCTCAGTCACTGCACAGATGCCGATGTTCTCCATTTTAAGGAGTGCCTCGAGTGAGTGCATTTTGAGGTTTAGACTTCTAGCATTGAGTAGCATTACCCTCAGATTTTGCTTGCTTGTACCTGTTACAGTGGTGAATTTGTCATTTGAACCTTGCCTAAAAAAGGCACTATAGGCGTGGCAAGAGTCTTAGCCAGTGTCCGGAATCCCAAGGGCGACAGGTGCAGGCCATCTCTGGCAAAGCATCGTGGTTTGTCGGATCATGTCATCCCAGGCAGACCCCCTAAGAATGACACCAGAAGCTTAGGCAATTGTTGAAGTCAGTTATTTTGTCCTTGTACTGTGGTATCATTCTGGGTGATGGCAGGATGCTACTCAGGGCTAGGGTCATACCTGCCTGGGCTACAAGATGGGGGACAGCTCCTCCATGTCTCTTCATGTAGCGCAATGAGGTATGTCTCACGTCATTCACACCAACATGGACAATGACAGAGTCATATTTGTACTTGTTGTGGAGTGACCTGAGTGCGTGCATTATGTAGAGGATCCTGGCACCCGACAGGCAGCTGACAGTAACTTTCTCCTTGTTTAGCCTAGAGCATCAGTGTGCCTGACTATAGAGTCACCTATGACTAGATGTTGAGTATGTTGTTATGCCTTATGGGCTGTGGTTGAGTGGCACACTGAGTCTGTGGGGTATGTGTCATTTGGGTTGTGTTAGGGGGTGGAGCTTGCTTGCGTTTCTGCTTTGGAGGTCCCTGTTGCTTGTCCAGATTTTTATTGAGAGCCTCCGCAGATGTAGGTGTGTGTTTTGTGTTTCTATGTGTGTGTTTTGGTGGTGTAGGTTTTGAGGGACTATGTGATGAGTGTGGTGTGGTGTGGTGCAAGTGTTTACCTTTTCCTCTTGACTGTCTAGTCCAGTCTTGGTTGAAGAGAGCTTTGCTTCCAGTTTGGCTATATAAGTGCATCTCTCACAGGTTATAGTGTTGGGTGGTAGGAGGAGAGAGTTGTCTGTGTACATGAGGCAATTGCTACATTGCCCCAAGATGTCTATATTCATCAGGTAGACAGGATAAAACACTGGGAGCTGACCCTTAAACATGCCTGGATATGTGCTTATTTATTAAGTACTAAAAACTGTTTTCCTCTAGACAAGTGAGGAAAGTTGAGTGCTGTAGTAATTTGTAGCTTATTTAGTGCTTACAATGAGTTCTGAACAAGTGCTGAGCTCAAAGAAACAGATTTGACTGCTGAAACTCAAAAATTGGCAAGTTTTAAGAAACAAAATTAAGCTAGAAGGCTTTCCTCCAACACAGAAAGGCTTGGGGGCTCAGAATATTACAAATAGTCCTGGATACAGCAAATCTGTATCTGGACTAGACTACATACAGGAAAGGCAGGAAACAAGCTTAGACATTTTTTTTTGTAAAGTGGAAAGGGGAAAGTAGGAGCAGAAACTAAGTGGGTTGGTCTTCTCAAATGTTCTCCCTGGATTAGGTAGAATGAGGTAATGACACTAGACTGGGAGGAGTGTCCCAGATCAAATTTACAATAGGGGCGGGCAACTGCAAAGCCACCAAGTATAAGAACACGAAACCAATAGCTAGGGAAGGTGGGAGACAATATGATACACTCCTTGGCAGGAAATCAGAATGAAAATCTAAACAGATGCTTAATAAATGTAGACAATTTCCAGTTAATACCTCACACACAGTTAAACTAGCTAGAAAATTATGCAGCAGACAATAAAAGTGCTATAAATATCTCATAAAAATAAACAAAAAAACAGTATACTTAATGTTACATATTACAGATCCGAGTTTGCTCAGTGCCTATCCTCTGATTAGCTCAGCGAAATGGCAAAAACATTCATAAGTTAACTTCTTGGGCAACAGAAAGTTGAAACCTAAAACAATTAAAAAAAAAAGCTCGAAAGAACCAATGAGGTGCTTACTCCAAGCCGTAGACCAGGTAACCCCAATCAGCCAATGACCATAAATAATCCCCTCTCACTAAAATGCAGAATGGCTTTGGCTAAACTAAGGTGGCCTTGAACATGTGCTCTGTAAAGCAGCCTCCACAAACAACTAGGCTGAAAACACAAGCCTGAATATGGACAATGCTACAAATACTCATACTACTTAGGTAGAATAAAAACTGCAGAAATGATTATCACAGCAGAAAAGCAGCAGTGAGCCTTTAAATGAAAGTTTTAAACAGATAAAGGGACAAAGAGACTCTAGAGAAAGCTTTTAACTGCGAACTGATACACTCCTTGGCAGGAAATCAGAACAAAAACCCAAACAGATGCTTAATAAATGTAGACAGTTTCCAGTTAATACCTCACACACAGTGAAACTAGCTAGAAAAGTATGCAGCAGACAATAAAAGTGCTATAAATAACTCGTAAAAATAAGCAAAAAACAGGATACTTAATGTTATATATTGCAGATCCGAGTTTGCTCAGTGCCCTTCCTCAGATTAGCTCAGTGTGAAATGGCAGAAACACTCACAAGTTAACTTCCTAGGTAACAGAAAGTTGAAACCTGAAACAATTTTAAAAAAAGCTCAAAAGAACCAATGAGGTGCTCACTCCAAGCCATAGTCCTGGTAACCCCAATCAGCCAGTGACCATAAACAATCCCCTCTCACTGAAATGCAGAATGGCTTTGGCTAAACTAAGATGGCCTTGAACATGTGCTCAGAAAAACAGCCTCCACAAACAACTAGGCCCAAAACACAAGCCTTAATATGGACAATGCTACAAATACCCACACTACTTAGGTAGAAAAAAAATGCAGAAATGTTTATCACAGCAGAAAAACAGCAATGAGCATTTAAATGAAAGTTTTAAACAGATAAGGGGGCAAAGAGACTCTAGAGAAAGCTTTTAGCTGCAAACAAGTTGTATAATACATTCCTTGGCAGGAAATCAGAACAAAACCCCAAACAGATGCTTAATAAATGTAGACAATTCCCAGTTAATACCTCACACACAGTCCTGCTGACCTTCATTCCTCTCCTCTCTAGAGCAAATCTCCGCCTCTCTAGATATGCTCTAGAGAGGAGAGGAATGAAGGTCAGCAAAGAGGGGGAACTATATTTGATGATGGGTCTAATAAGGGTGGAGTAGAGTGTTAAGGTGACATTTTTGGATCTTGAATATATCTCCTTGGAAATTTACTGGGCCAGGTAGATGGATTTCCTGATTGTGATAGAAACATGATGGGGGGGGGGGGAGAGTTGTCCCCATAAGTACCCAATCCTCTTATGACCATATCTATCTGAAGATGAATACCACTTATAACATATGCGGCAGGAGCAACTTTTTTATGAACATTACAGTGTTTCACTTTTTCACGTTTAGTTTGAGATTATTTCAGTATACCAGACATGTGCATATTCCAGCCCTTGTTGGAGCAGTTTAGTATAAATGGATGAGCAAGTAACAGTGCCCAGCTCACAGTCATCAGCAAATCTGGTCAACCACATTTTATTTATTTGTTAATTGACATTTGATTACTGGAAAAGTCCAACAGGTTAGGTGCTCATTTTCTGGGAAGGCCCAGGTAGAAAAGCATTAAAGTATAACAAAAACAATTTAAGAACAATAATTTTACAATCTTCAGGAAATAATACAAAAACATCTACAGTTTAAATAATTATACCAAATCAGACATAATGTGAAATCATTGGTTAAGAATAGATAGAACATAATGATTTAATATTTAGAGGAATTTTAGCTGCGTTATAGAGAAATTAAAGGAATGTTAGTATAAAGCAAACAGAAATTGCAATATGAAGCAAGAGAAAAAACAGTTATGACATATTTTGAAAGAGAGAGGAGAGGAATAGATTGAAGTAAGGAAATGAGTGAAAAAGGAGAATAAGAAGATATAAGGTGTGAAGAGTACTTGCTCATATTTAGGGATATAGTTTATCCTGTGGATGTGCAAAAATAGAGTCACGTTTTGGTTAGGAAGTCTTTCAGAAGGAATTTACATGACTGGAGAGAGGGTATTGATCTGATGGATACAGGTGATGAGTTCTAGGCCTTAGCAACATGGTATGAGTTCAGACCATGCCCAGTAGATTTCATAGGATTGTGGATAAAGAGTAAGTTTTGGTTATTGGTTTGCAATGACTGTTTGGAAAAATAGTTGTGCAAAATGGTATTTAGTGCTGGACAAACAGATGGACTTTGGATAATTTTATATGTGGTAAAAAAGTGTGTATATGTTACTTGATTGCGTACTTCTAGCCAATTTAGGGTTTTTAGTCCTATACAGTGGTGGGTTCTGAAAGGGGTATTTTCAAAATTATCCACTTTATTATAGTATTGTTCAAGTTTTTGTGATGCCTGGAGGTTAGTAAGGATGGGAGCAGCAATAAAGCAGTTAGGGGAGAAGGTAAGTTGTGGCAAGTGTAGTTTTAGTTCGTTGATTTGGAGAGAACCTTTTTGACTCTATAGCATTTCTAGGTTTTGATGAGTTTTTTAATGGAATTTTGTACATGTAGGTCAAATTTAAGATTATCATCCATCATCATCTCTAATAATTTGCTATGAGAAGTGACTTCACTTGTTATATTATTAAGAGAGAGGATTTTAAGTTTTTTTTTTTTCATGAGAGGTGGATTTAGGCAAAAACAGAAGCAGTTTGGTTTATTTTTTGGGTTGAGTATGAGTTGTGAGTTACAAAGCCATATTTCAGTGGCTATTAAAAGCTTCCTGAATAATGTTTTGGAGATGTGCCATGTTGTCTGATATGCATATGAATGTGGAGTCATCTGTATATTGTATTAGGGAGGCCTGCTGTGTGGATGTGTGGAGAGTGATAGTGAGAATGTTAATGAGGAAGGAAGGATGCAGTGCCATTTTACTGACTGATAACTATTGCACAAGTAGCTTTTGAACCATAGAAGTGTGGGCTGAGATAGATCTAGTGAGGACATTTGAAGAAGTTTGCTGTCAAAGCATATAGACAAGTCTAGAAGTAAGGAGGAGACTAGTTTGCCATTATCTCTAGCTTTATTGACAGTATCTACAAAGTTTATAATTGCAATGTTAGTATTCTGGGAGGAACAGAAGTAGGCTTGTATGGAGGATAGGAGTTCTTCCTGCAGGAGATAGTTTAGCTATTGTTTTTGAATACATTTTTCAAGTATTTTGGAGAGGGGGATAAGATTGCTATAGGTTTAAAGTTAGTGATGTCTGTTGAATTTCCTCCTGTGTGTAACAGGAAAGTGTATGATTTTTTTCTAGAAAAGGGGAATGTGGGATTCCTGGACTAACCTTTTTATAAGGGTTGAAACAGGAGAGGCAATGCTATTGGCTGCTGCTATTTTAAGGTACTCGTTTGGAAGGTCATCAGCTGAAGTAGAACATGGTTTGAAGTTGTTTAAGAGTAGTTTCATATAGGATGTGGGCACAGGTTTAATGGTAAAATGTGTGTGGTGACATGGCTGTTGGGCAGGGTTGGGATCAAATGTTCGGCAATCCTTGGTTAGGGACATTATACTATCTATGAAATAAGAGATGCATTCTATGGGTCTTTATTAAAAGACCGAAGAGATGTTTCATCGAACACATCTTGGTCGACACATAAACAGTGAATGCATTAAAGCGCAAATGCTCAAAACAGCGATTTCTTTCCCTGGGAATGAAATCACTAGCACAAACACACACACACACACACACACACACACACACACACACACACACACACACACACACACACACACACACTTTCAAACATAACAACGTGGGGGGCTGTGCCCCCTACACCCCCAACTAAATATACCAACTCCGAGATCGCACTACAGTGAGGAAAGGGGCAAACACATGGGGGTGGCCAAGTGGTTTCTTTCCCAGGGAAAGAAATCGCTGTTTTGAGTGTTTGCGCTTTAGTGCTCTTTATGTGTCGACCAAGAGGTGTTCGATGAAACACCTCTTCAGTCTTTTAATATAGACCCAAATTCTATTACATCTTAATAACTCAAACTCAAAGCTGTAATAGATTTCTTTAATGGCTGACCAGAATATTTAGGGTTGTTTTTCTACTGTACTGAAAGTAGTTATATCATATTTCTGTCTTCGTTTATTTGTTTTTTAGTATAGTTGCAGAACATTATGACGTTTTTTGAGATATTGTGGTGTTTTATATTTTTATCATTCTTTCCACGTGTTTGGAATATTAGCTTGAATGTCTGCAAAATAAATGCCAAACAGAACAGGCCATAGCAATGATTGTTGTGGTACCTTACTTGTTACAATTTTATTTTCAATTTTAGGTTCAGAGACAGTACGTGCAACTTTAACAATGTGGGATCTGTTGCATACCCAGTCTGCAATCCAGGGAACAATGTAGGGGTTTACATTTAGGGTGCCTATTTTTTCAATAATATCAGCATGGGAGTCTAGCTCATTTAAGATGCCTATGTTATTGTAAATGAGTTCTGCTATGATACGTTCCATGGCTTTGCATAAGGCTGGTGAGGCAGATGGACCTATAATTACATTGTTCTCTACCCTCTCACCCCTGTGTAGAATAATCACATTTTCACAGTGATTGTTCTCCAAGCACCAGGCACAAACCCTGTGGATAAACTGAAATTGAACAGTTTACATGAAGGCTCAGATGGTGAGTACTTGGCACTAACGAGAATGAAGCTGGTATATTACCTAGTCTCATACAAGTATTATTTTTATCCTTTGCTAGAGATTCTAAGACTTATTCCAAGGTGATTTCATGGAAAATAAATTTTCAGTGATAGCGGGGATAACAATGTGGATAGTTAGGTAAAGTTAGTGCTAAATCTTTCTGCAGATATATTGGCTATATCATTGAGACTGGAATGTGTGGATGAGTTCAGTGTATTGTTAGACATAATTCCTTAATTTCCTGACATAACTGAAGAAAACAATTGGTATTTGTAATAACATTAAGTTTGTACTCTAGTTTATATTATTTAATAGTTCCCTTATGTTCCTTGGTGGCATGTTTATGTGTGGTCTTGAGTTAGGGGGATGGAGATTTTGTGCAGGTTTTCATTATTTCCATTATTAACACTGGAATTTCACCGGAGATGTTTATTTCAGAATTTATCTTTATATTTAGGTTGGATGGACATGGATTTTTCTATGCAGCTGTTTAGATGTTGGTAAAAATTGGAGGTGAATGTGGCAGCCTTTTCATTTGGGTCTAATTGCTGGGTATAGTTTGGAATTTTCATAGGATGTCTGTGAGCTGAAATAGTTTTGCCTTGGAAACGTCCCTAAAGCTGGTCTCATTTGGTAGTGGTGTAGTACAAATAGCTCTGACAGAGAAGCAATAGCTGCATTTAGGAATGCTTTGGATCTCCAGGAGCTCCCAAGTTAGGGTTGTGGGTAATTTGACATGAGGTGATGAGGTTTCTGACAAATACATGTACTCTTTTGCATTTATCTAAGGGCCTGAATGCATAAGAGGTGCTTAACTCTGGCACAGAGGGGGTGCCAGAAACCCATGCCTCAGTAACTACACAGATACAAATCTGTTTGAGTTGCAGGAAGCTCCCCAAGTTCTGACATTTCTCTGTGTAGACTCCTAGCACTGATTAATGTCACAATAATGTTCTAATCTGAGTTTGAGTTTCCGTTGTAGGTATATCCAGGAGGAAGACTATAAAGGGCACTACATAGACAACTTTAGCTACTATGTGGAAGCCCTGGTATGAAATTTGTTCTTGCACAATCCCAAACTCATCACTAACAGTTTCTACAGCAGTGTAGCTAGCTGCCTGTAAATGACAGTGCCACATTTCTAGTCAGCTATAAAATCTACAAGCTTTTAAAAAATGAGAGTCTGTCCCTCCTGAAAACAAAATTGCAAATTAAGCAGCCTAATCACGCACTGAGAGACAGCCTGAAAGAATGCATCACCCTCATTAGAAGTCATTATAATGCATCCAGAGGAGGAGTAAGCTTTTTGTAGGCTAGGCCCAGCTATTTGGAATCAGCTACCTGCAGAAGAAAGGCAGCCCGAGGCACTTCAATTAGTTATAAACAAACAAAAATAATAACTTTTTTGGGTACACCAAATGCTCTTGCTTACTATAAATAATATCACTTGTATTTATAATTGTCTCTGCTTTGTTACTGTATTATATACTACTCTGTGTAGTCTTTATTCTATGTATTGTTTTCTGTTTGTACATTGTACCATGGTGCCCGGATCATGGCTTAAAAGGGTCTATAGACCAGTCTACTTACTTGGTTTTCAGACTAAAATAAATAAGTAGATAGATAAATAAATCATCCCTTTTGAAACAGGAAGTTTTAGCTACCATTTTATATAAGGCTGGCACATATTAGCTCCCTTTAGAATGACAACAACTACTTAGCCGATTGTCAAATGCAATTATCTTATCTTGGTATCAAGACATCCTTCTTGGTAAATGCAAGGTACTACTCAAGTGCAATGTCTCTCTCTGAATTTTCACATTCTTAATAAAACTAGATACTGCCATGTCTTTCACATTATTGCTGCTCAAAGTGTTCTTTCATCAATGCTTTTCTCCCTTTATATTAACAGACTGTTAACTGAATTTCCCATACTCTCAATAAAACTCTAAGCAGATGATATGGTCATCTACAGGTCTAGTTCATCAAAGCAAGCTCTATAAAAAACTGACTACAGCAAGACCTCAGAAAAGGAAATACCAAAAAGGAGCAGTCCTCGGACCAATCCCTGAGGGATTCTGTTTGTGAGTGGCCTCTTTGTAGAGGTAGACTTCTACTTCCTGCTTCCTGTCTGTGAGCCAGCTGGCTAACCATTGGGTGACCTAACTAACCTCTTGAGTTTATCAACAATGCCTGAGTGTGGTATTGTCAAATGGCTTGGCCAGGATAAAGTAGGCAGTAGGAACCATTTGCCCTCATCTATTGCTTTGCTGGCCTTCTCAAAAAAGTCCACCAAGTTAAGTATGCATGACCTGCCCTTGATGAAACTAACATGAGGTGGTTCCAGTGTTTGGAGGTTTCCTATGTCATCGCTGATCATTTCCATGATAATTCTTTCCATGGCCTTGCATATGAGACTAGGGAGACATATGGGTCTATTATGCAACATATTTTTTGTTGTGATTCAACTTGGGTGACTTGTTTTTGAGTTAGTTCTGTACTTCTTCCTGGTGGATATGGCTGCCTCTATGCAGCTATTAACTCAGCCTGGTGAGAGGGACATCAATGTGTTTCACAGTGGAGTAGTCAATGTTGTTGTTCCTTCGGCTTTTCCCAGTTAGGGATCGCCACAGCGGAACTCTGGTCTGCTAATGATTGGCAGTAGATTTTCATGGTGCCGAGGTACCAGCTTGATGCCCAACCTTCAACGAAGGCACGCTCATTCACTCATGTCTTTCGAATGCCACTCGACAGTGGGGAGGACATGCAGACTCCACACAGAAGGTGCTCCAGCTGAGAATTGAACAGGAGAGCCTCTTGCTGTGAGGTGACAATGCTACCGCTGCACCACCATGGCTGTCACATAATGTAGTATTCAATGAACACTGAATTTTGGATTATGTGGTGGCTTGCCTTATAGTCTTATAAGTTGAGGCTCCATGAGCTGTAGCTGTATGTGTTGATGTGGGTGTTGTTTTGAAAGAATGTATTCAGGGCTGCAGAGGGTATTTGTTATGTGTAGTTCATCTGCAAGGTCTTTGGGGTTTAGAAATGTTACATTTAAGTGACTCAGCATATGTGGGTCAGTGAGTCTGTTTTTAGCTATGTGTGATGGATACAGACAAACTGGATTGACATTAGGAGTGCTTTTATGTGACAGCTTTGCCTCCAGTGACATTGTGTAAATAAGGCAATTTCTAAATTGCTCAGGATGCCCATATCCACCAAGCTGATAATGGAAATACTGGGAAAGTTCATATCCATAACAACGGGCCCTTTTGTATTGATTAGACTGTTGTGGAGAGAATATAATGCAATGAAAGGAGTATCTGGTTTGCAATTTTGGGGGCAGTGCTTGCCACTGCAAACTATTTGCCCTCTGTGCAACTAGATATTGGTGAAGTTTCAAAGGTGCTTTTAGGTTCATAGGTTCATATGTAGGTACTAGGCTATCGGCCCTAGGGCACATACAAGCCTAGCCAAAAAATGTACCCTGGCTTTCGCCACCCAAGAAAATTATTTTCCTGTGCCCCTGTCGAGCAGAGCCACAGAAGTGATCCCCGGGGTGAATTTCCCATTTCCCATCCAATCATCAAGATTTTTCTTGAAGAGTGCTAATGAGGAGCTCTGTTTGACATAGATAGGTAGTCTGTTCCAGAGTATGGGAAGTCTCTGGGACAGGAATCTATCCCTCCAGCATGTTCTGTTTATTGTGGTGACAAGGTTAAGGTCCCTAGAGTGTGTAGCTCGGAGGGATTGGGATTTCTTTAAGTGGAGCATGTCCAACAGCTCTGGGTTTGACATAGCTTTGTATGTTAGGCAGAGATCGCCCCTGAGTAGGCGATATGCGATGGAGTAAAGCTGTAGTTTTTTGAGACAGTCTGCATAGGGCATCTGTTTGAGGCCAGTAATCCTCTTTGTGAGGTATTTCTGTTGTCTTTCCAGTTGTTGTAGATGTCTTGTGAGGTACATACCAAAAGGGGTGTTGTACTTTATAATGGGTCTAATGAGTGATGAGTAGAGGGGAACAATGACCTCTTTTTTTCTGGATGAGAATCCTTTTGTGATGAGATGAGCCACGTAGAAGGATTTCCTGACCACTGTGGCGATGTGATTATCAAAGGAGAAACTACTGTCCACCTGTGTCCCAAGGTCTCTTATCACATTTTCGGCATTAAGTAGACTACCAGCTATGTGGTAGTTCATGGGTACAGAGTTTTTACCAAAGGGGATGACATTACACTTTTTGGCATTGAGCTTCAGGCCATGGCTTTGACACCAAGTATCTGTCTCAGTGAGGCCCTTTTGTAGTTTGCCCACATCATAAGGAGTTTCGATTATGGCTCCTAGTTTGCAGTCATCTGCAAACTTTGTTAGCCAAAGACTTTCTGTGTTGGCCTGCACTTCAGAGAAGTAGATACTAAACAGGAGAAGACTCAGGACTGAACCCTGTGGTACTCCACTTGTCACTGGTCTGATGTCGGATTGGAATCCACTACTTTCACAGTGTGGGTTCTGTCCGTGAGCCAGTTGGCAACCCATCTTGTGACATAGGGATTTACACCTAGTTTAGTGAGCTTATCTATAATTCCAGAGTGGGGGATGGTGTTGAAAGCTGTGGCGAGATCTAGATAAGCTGTGTGAACCATTTTACCCTCATCTATTGCTTTGGTGACTGCTTCAAAGAAGTCAATCAGGTTTAGAAGACATGATCTGCCTTTTACAAATCCAAACTGAGTAGGGTCCAGAGTTTGAAGATTACCAGTGTCTTTGTTTATGAGTTCCACAATGATACGTTCCATAGCCTTGCAGACCAGGGTCGTCAGGCTAATGGGGCGGTAGTTCCCGGGGTCCGTCGTGGCTCCCCCTTTGTGGAGTGGGATAACTGTCATGGTGTGCCATTCAGTGGGTACAAAGCCTGAGGTGAGGCTATGATTGAACATGGTACTTAGGTAGGGTGCCAGTTCATTCTGTAGTTCGTGTAGAACACAGCCTGGGATATTGTCAGGTCCCATGGATGCTGTGTTCTTGGCTTTGGAGAGTGTGTTTTTTACCTGTGCAGCCATGATTATAGGAACTTTGCATTCTTCCGGTATAGAGATGGGCCCTCTAGGAGGTGAGAGGGGGGTAAAGTTAGCACTGAACCTATCTGCCAGGATGTTGGCAATATCAGTTGGTTCTGTATATTTAGTGCCATTATGCTGTAACTGATAGCAGATCTGAGTGTTCCCATTTAGATTCTTGACATAGCTATAGAATGCTTTGTGGTTGTCTTTAGAGTCAGTGGCAATTTTGTTTTCGTAACTAGCTTTGAGGATTTTATGAGGGATCTCAGCTTCTTACTGAGGTTGACCAGGGAGTTTCTCCAGTCATGGGATTTTACTCTTTTTTTGCAACAGTTTCTTTCTTCTGCTGTAGAGTTTGTTTATGGCAGAGGACCACCAGATTGGCTTCCTTTTTTTGGAAGATAACATCTTGGTTCTATTAGGGATAGCATGATCCATGCACTCGTGTAAGTGCTTATAAAGTGCATTTGTGTAGGATTCGGCAGTCATACCTCTATTGTCTGTCTGCATGGGTGTCATGAAGTTTGCCACTTCTGTCTTAAGAAGTGTGAAGTTGGCTTTTGAGAAGTTTTTTACAATGGTTTCCCTAATTGGGGCTGGGGGTGGGATGTGGATATCTAGGCTGATTAGCTTGTGGTCGGATCTGACCAACGAGGAATTGACCTCTGGTGTGGAACACCGGTTTCCCATGTTGGTAATGATCAGGTCTAGGATATTGCTGCCCCTGGTGGGGGTGTGAATAAGTTGATCCAAGGCGTTGGAATTTATGAATTCTAGAAAACGTTTATAGGAAAAATGTCAACTCAAGGTACGTGTGTCTATACAGGGCACTGCTAAACACTTGAGGGGAAACTACTAAGTTAGACCCTGATGGTGTATGAATGAAAGCGCTTGTAGAAATATCTAAAAGCAAATATATGTCAGGTGACTCCCTTTACTCAAGTGCAGTTGCCAAAATCTGGAACTCCCTCCCCCCTGAAATCAGAATGCAAAATAACAAATCTAACTTCAAAAATCATCTGAAGTCCTATCTAACCAATTCCTGGATATGCAGTTGTCAAGACCCAGACTAACTTAATAAAATACCTAGTCCTTTCTCATAACCAGCTGCAAATGGTGTATTCTATGATAAAGTACTACAGTTGCATAATGCATGACACTTCAATGTGTATTACTATCTCACGTTAACCACCTGTATCTTACTTTTAGTATATTATGTGTGTGAACACACATTATCCTTCCCACGAACCAGTTATCCCAACCACCCCTCTATCCTCCTTTGCTTACCTTCCTCTATACTCACCTTCCTCCACACTGATTGTTCTCTCACCAACCTGTTTGTTACTTCTTTCGGGTCTACCCGCTCCGTTCGCCCTGCGGGCTCACTCCGCTCCCCTACCCTACCCGCAATTCCCTCCCACCCCCAGGGTCTCTACATTTATACTTGTGTAGCCACTCCCATCTCTCATACAGCCCAATCAAATCCTCTTCTAAATCTCCTCCCCCACCAAAAGTATTAAAAAGGCTATCCTCTTCCACTAAGTCCCAGATACACCCTTAAACTATAATCCAGCAACCTAAACTAAGCCTAAAATCAAACTAAAATATACCCCACCATCCATATTTTAAAAACAACCATGTCCCTCAAAACTCAATCCATCCTTATACAAATACTTACTCCCCTTGAAATTGCCTCCGACTCAAAATTATTAGGAATAGTCATTGATGACCAGTTAAAATTCGATAAGCATCTACTAATCAACATAAAAAAAACCCATAAAAAAATTAGGTATTCTTTACCGCCATAGCCATTTCATCTCTCCCTCTACTAGAATCACACTAGCTAATACATACCTTATCCCATCCCTGTTATATGGGGCAACTATCTTTACCAATCTGCAATCCTCCCTCAAAATAAAACTTGCAACTTGCTATAACAAAATATCCAAGTTTGCTGCTGGTCACAAATCCTCTTCCCACCATTGTAATTCCCTTCACCAACTGAACTGGCTAGAGCTACCCAATTTCCTCACTTATACCCAACTTATCCAAGCCCATAAACTCATCCATAAACCATATCTCTGCCCCGCCCTAGCAAATACCTTTGAAATGTATATACCAAATTGACACTTAAGATCCAGTTCCCAAAACCTAATTAAATTTTATAAACCCTCACGTCCAGCTGGAAACCACCTGCTATCCTTCTCCCTAGCAAGCCTCTGGAACTCTCTTCCTTCTTCCATCCGCATTATCTCCTGCCTTTTCTCATTCAAAGCCTCATTACACTCACATCTTGCCTCACAATGGATATGCTCCTGCTCCCATCCTACCTAAGCTTCACATAAACAGAAATTAAAAGGTTGTCATATAGAACATTTATTAAGTACACCTAGAAGAATATTGTCACACAAAAATAATAAATGGAAACTGTAAGCCCTATACTGTAATTAACTTGGAATACATTACTAATATAACCGTAAAAGTATGACAATATATCCACACAAATATAACTTTGCCTCAACCATAATGCCATTGTTTTTCTCTTGATGAAATGATTGTCTTTCTCTCGATGAAATGCTATACTCCTGCTTTTTCACATGTCCAAACCTTTAAAGTGTCGCTCTTATTCTGAGTCTGTACTTTTGTGTGTCACTCTTACTTTCTGAACCAGTACCTTTGTGTGTTAACCTTACTGTAGAAATTGTACTTTGTTCCTACTTCACCATTTCAGATAATGAATGTTTCTAAATCTAATGTCCTCCTACTACTTTATTTTAGAAAATGAATGGTTTTAAATTTAATGTCCTCCTACTACTTTATTTTATAAATTGTACTGTAGACTCATTCTAACTTTAGTAATTGTATAATTAATTTCAAGTGGCTTCATTCTTATTTTAGAAATTGTATACTTAATTTCACTGTTTCTCCTTATACTTCTGTACTTTCTAAACAAAAAATGTCTTTTTTGAAAATTTTTTTCTATTTAAAACTTACTGTAATTTAATTTGTCTTGGAGCTTTTCTCCCCAGGACTCGATTGAAAACAGGTTCCTTGGCCCAATGGACTATCCTGGTAAAACAACTGCAAACAAACTAAAATAAATAAATAAATAAATAAATAAATGTATATGTATTTTGTAATGACTGTGTTGAATATTTTTGTATTGACTGTTTTGAATATTTTTTTGTATCGTGATGTACTATGTGGAGCTTTCCTCCCTGGGCCTCTGCTGAAAACGGGCAATTTTTGCCCAGTCGAACTTTCCTGGTAAACAAATGTAAAATAAAATAAAAATAAATAAAGTATTTAGGGAGATATTCTGAAGTTAGGTGAGACAGCAGCTAATCAAGCAGTACTCAATGAAAAGAAAGAATTAACTTTGTCAAGAATGATGAAAAGAGGGGATTTGCCTGATTGGCTGCTGCTTGGCTATTACTAGTGTTGGTCTTACCACAGTTTCATATTGCTGTGATACAATGCTCCTCTGAGTCTTCTCTCACCAGAAACGAAATAGTGGCACCAATCCCAAGATGATAAATAAGCCACAGGCTCTTTGGTGGATAACAATCTTGTTCCAGATGATGCAGGGTCTGTAGACTTGTTCTTGCCTTTTCCTGGCAGATGCCTTGAATAGCAAACAGACGAGTCAGGAAGGTCCCACATAGACACTCATTGCCCAATCACAGACTGTCAGTAATCAATGCCCTCTGCTCCTTCTCTCACTAGGAGCAAAACATAAGCACAAATTCCAAGATGGCAACTATGAAGCAATAATCAGGCTTTCTGGTGATCAGCAGTCTTCAGGAAATAATGTCCCTATGCTCATTTTCTCACCAAGAACAAAACAGAAGGACTAATCCCAAGATGACTACTGAGAAGCAGAATGCTCATAGGATCATAGGAGATTACTAGACAATCGACCTGAAGGTCATTTTAAGCCTAGCCGTTTCATCCCAATGTAATACATTGAAATGCTATTCAGTATCCAAGATTGCATTTAGTGATGACTGCCCATGTCCAGGAGGGTTGTGGGCTTTATCCCCAGTAAGAATGTATGGTACCCCATCCACTCATCCAGGTTTCTCTTGAACAGTGTCATAGAGGTGCTCTGTTTCACATGAATTGGTAGCCTGTTCTAAAGATGTGGCAGTCGCTGAGAGATAAATCTGTCCCTCCAGCATGTCCTATTTAAGTTGCAGGCCACATTTAGGTTCTTGGAATGGGTAGCCCTACTCCAATTTGATTTATGGATATTTTATTTATTTACTTATTTAACATTTGTTTACCGGAAAAGTCTGACTGGACACAGGTCCTTTTTCAGTGGAGGCCTGAGGAGAAAAGCTCCATGAGTAACAGTAAATTTTAATGCACACATTACAATAATTGATAAAGTATAAAGTAAACAAAATGTAGTATACATAAGAAAATACAAATTTGTTACATCTTGACAACAAAACCTAGGCTTTGAATACAGCTAGTACTATTTGTAAAGTATGACTTATGTCAAGATGTAAGGTTAAGACAGGTCAGTAGGAATAAAGGATTAAACATTGAGGAAGAAGTTGGATAGGATTGGGTATACTGTGAGATATGCAGCAAATTCATTAGGTTTGGGTCTTGGATTACTCTGTAGGCCAGGAATAAGTCACCCATAAGAAGTCTATACAACATGGAGTATAGTGACAGGGACTTTAGTTGGTCTGTATAAGGCACTTGCTGGAGCTCCTTGATATTCTGTTAGAAATTTCTGAGGTCTCTCTAATTGCTGCAGGTGCTTAGTAAGGTATATGCCAAATGAGGCATTATGCTCAGTTATGGGCCAGATAAGTGCCGAGTATGGGGGGTTATAACCTCTTTTGCTCTCGAGATTATGCCTTTGCTAATCAAGTGTGCTACATAGAAAGCTTTCCTCACCACAGCAGACACATGGTAGTCGAAGTTAAGGTTGCAGTCAACTTGTGATTGCAGGTTCCTTGCCACTTCATGGGTACTTAGGGTATTGTTGTTGATTTTATAGTGTGAAGGGACATTGTTTGTGCTGAAGGGAATGATGGTGCATTTCTTTGCATTCAGTTTGAGACTGTGACTAATGCACCAGTTGTTGGTCTGCATGAGACCCTCCTGGAGTATAAAGACATCATTCGGGGATTCAGTGATTGCATCTAGTTTGCTGTCATCTGCAAACTTGGTCAGTCACAACCCCTTAGTTTTGACCTGAACTTCTGGGAAGTATATACCAGACAGTAGGGGGCACAGCACTGACCCCTGTGGGACCCCACTAGTAACAAGTCTGCTGGTTAATGTGGAGTCACCCACTTTGATAGTGTGTGCCTGGTGTGTGAGCCAGTTGACAACCCATCTTACAACAAAATATTTACATTCAGTTTGCTACATTTATCGGTAATACCTGAATGTGGGATTGTGTTGAAAGACTTTGCAAGGTCGAGGTGTGCTGTGTGCACAGATTTGCCCTTGGTCACATTTTCAAAGAAATCAACCAGATTTAACAGGCAGGATCTGCCCTTCAGTAAGCTGAATTGGGGAGGATCCAGGGTTTGGAGGTCACCTATGTCTTTATTTATGAGGTCCAAAATGATACGTTCCATGGCCTTACAGATGAGGCTAGTCAGGCTTATGGGTCTGTAATTCCACAGGTCTGTTGCTAGGCCACCTTTGTGGAGGCAAATAACTGTTGCTGTTCTCCATTCTGTAGGAACAAAGCCTGTAGTTCGACTATGATTGAAAAGGGTACTTAGTGGTGATGCTAGTTCATGTTTTAGCCTGTTTAGAAGAGAGTCTGGGATGTTGTCTGGTCCCATAGAGACTGTGTTTTTTGCCTTGGGTAAAGATTTGAGGACCTACTCTTCAGATATGTAGGTTGGGGGAAATTTGGAGGAAGGTTTGTTGTAAGTTAGGAAGGGATAAGGGAGTGAAATTTTTTCCAAACCTATCCACTAGCAGGTTTCCTATCTCTGTGGGGTAAGTGTGTGTGATACCATTGGCCACTAGTGTTGCATAAGCTTGGGTCCTACCCTTTAGGTTATGTATGTAGCTTGTAAAAGGCCTTGTGATGCCCCTGCACTGGCCGAGTAATCAAGGAGCCCAATCTTCACCACTGGCAACAGTGAGGGACATACACAATGGGAGAATTACAAGTACACACACAGTAAAGTATAATTTCCCTTAAGAGCACACAGAGATCTCAGTCAGTCTGGGGCTGGTTTCTCCTTCTTTCTCCAGATCTCCAATAAGATGCCCCACTGGCACAGCTATAGGGTTAATATCTCAGCTGAGGGGTCAAGCCAAGACCTCTAGCACCATCTCTGTCCAAGCAGTGCTTTGTGTCCCTGCCCAAGTAAACCAAAAAAATCCACGGCAAGGAAACAAAACACAAGTGTAGAAGGCAAAGGCAATGAGGCTCGACCATCAAAAAATAGCGTAGAATCAATTTAATTTCCGCTTTCGTCAGAAGACTTCATCAGAATACACACCATAAAAACAACCATCCTTAAATAGCACATCAATTAATCAATTAACCAGTAAAAAAACATTTAATGTAATATATCCAACAACATTAAAGTGCAAATGCATATTATTTGAACAAGGAAGCAGTATTGTTTTTGTTGATAATTAACTTGCCATTCTTTAAAAAACATTTAATATTAATGGTCCCATTCAAACCAGGGTATCTGTCAGATTTTAATCGGACCTGCCACAATGCTTCCCTTTGTTCAACAAAATTTCTAAAATCTCCCCCCTTAAATCAGATTTACAAACTTCAAGAACAGAAAATAAATTTTTTTTTAAATTACTACATACAACAGAGTATTTAAATAGGGCGTTGGTTTCATCGTGAGTCTTGATACTGTATAAATGCTCACGAATACGTGTTTTTAAACATCTAGTCATCATACCAACATAAAAAGCTGGACATGAACAACAAAACCCAATGTAAACCACCCCCTTGGTACAACAATTAACATATTCAGGTACCGGAATAGTCCTATCAATGGTTTCAATAACTATTAATGGCCCTAAAGACAAAAATCTACACATGTTACAATTGTAACAAGGAATAACACCCTTTGTATTTGTTTTATTACTAACCATTGGTGTATGGTTAGCCTCCAATGCCTTTTTAATGTTATATGTATTTCTAAAAACAAAAGCTGGTTTCTCACCTAACACTCTAGAGATATCATCATTCCCTTGAATGATTCTCCAATTTCTTTCAATCAAATTTTTTATAGCCAGCCCATCTATGCTCATACCCAAGGAGCAAACAGGACCACCGACACCTGTATTAGTAGATGTATTAAAAGTTGATTCATCAGTGTTTGTTTCCACCTTGTAATCCAATATAGCTGGATAATTGATGTTTCTCTTACTTAAAACCAATGTTATAATATCATCCAACATAGTACTGGGATACCCCCTGTTTAGAAACAAATTTTTGATGAAAGAAATTTCATCAAACAAATCCTGTTCAGAAGAGGTCATACGACATGCCCTAATAATCTGTCCCTTGGGAATATTCTTAATAGTATGTTTTTGATGTGCGCTGTCAAAATGAAGATAACTATTTGTAAAAGTCTCTTTGCGGTATATTCTACTATTAAATTTTCTTTCAAAGGTGTCCCATCTCAAGGAGACATCCAAAAAATTAACAGATAATCCTGAATTCCCTAATTCAAATTTCAAAAAACCAACTTGTTTATTAATCTCAATGACAAAATTTCCCATGGTTTCTCTATTACCTTCGATGATAAAAAACAAATCATCGACAAACCTAAAATATACCAACAATTCAAAACTGGTCTTTAACGGGGTTAAAAAGAAATCCTCCCACCAAGCCATAACCAGATTGGCATAAGAAGGGGCAGCCGAAGACCCCATAGCTACCCCTCTTTTTTGTCTGTAATAAGAATCCCCAAACAAAAAATAATTATGGTGAAGTAAAATGTCAAGGAATCTACAAATGGTGGAAATTTGACCGGTACTGAATTCTTTGTATTTACCTAATAAGGTACGTACGGCATCAACACCTTCATCGTGTGGAATACAAGTAAATAAAGATACCACATCTAGTGTAAACATAATGTGCTTATTAGGGTCAAATACTCCTTTAATGGCAAAATTATTAACCTTATTTAAAAAATGCCATGAATCCTTAATGTATGATTCCTGTTTGGCAACCAAAGGTCCCAAAGTAGCATCCAGAACCAACGAAATTCCCTCAGTTACTAAATGAGGAGAAGACACGATAGGTCTGAATGGAGGATCAGTAAGATGTTTGTGTGTTTTGGGAATGCCAAATAAGACACCTACCCTAGGTTTCTCAATCACACAAAATTCATAGACATCTAGGTCAATCTCATTATTCATAAGGGCATCATACAAAAGAGAATGTATAAACCCCTCTTTCTTCTTTATCTGATAAGGGGTAACAGTTTCATATTCATCTTGGTTATTTAATAAAACCAGCATTTTATTATTGTAATGTTCTTGTGTCATAATGACAATATTACCTCCCTTGTCACTTTTCATAAAACGTAAATTACCATTATTTTCACGTAGTTCATTAAATGCCTTTCTTTCATTTAAACTCATATTGTGTCGGTGTCTAAATTTACCAGAAAAGATTTTATCAAGCTCTTTTACACAGGATTCCTCAAAAACTTTGATGGTATGTAATAAAGGGGGATTATAAACAGAAGGCTTTATTAAGGTGTTATTGCCAACGGGAATATCGTTTAATATATAGGTAAGATTTAACTTCCTAACAAATTTTTTAATATCTAACACAGTATTCCCATAATCCGCCCTAACAGTAGGAACAAAATTAAGACCACGTCTAAGCACATCAAGTTCATCATCACTGAAAATAAAATCAGTTAGGTTAATAATGTCAAAATTTTGTTTTTCTTTCTCTTTTTCTTCGCCTAATTCTCTTCCTCAGAAGAATGAGAACCCAGGAATGTCCGGCTCCTTGTTAGCATAGATTTTTTGATGTGTGGAACTCTTTTTCCTAAAAAAGCCGAACCACCTGAATTCGACAAGTCAGAATTAATATTATCGGCCGAATTGCCCAAATTGGTGACACTGGCTTTAGTAACGGTAGCCTTGCTAGTTTCGTCAGCCAAAGTATTGCTGATAATATGACTGACGGTCTCATTAACCGGTTTGCCGGTATCAATGTTGGAACTGTTACTATAACTAACCGAACTACTGTCACAACCGGAGCTTGAAGGTTTTGTTCTCCGGTCTCCGTTAGTTTCAAAAGGCAAAGGTTTGTTGTGGTTATTGGCAACACTGCTATAAAAGCGTTTATTGCCATAGTAAGAAGTCGTTGTCCTAGGATTGGGCTCCTTGTTCCCTGGTACAAAAAAATTGTAAGCAGAATTAGACCTGTAACAAGCAATGTCCCGTTCAAGTTTTAGTTGTTTCCTATTGGTAACCTCTAAGGAATGTTTGTCAACTTCCACAAACAATTTACTAAAAAACTCGTTCTGGGTTAGTTCGTTGCAAGCCTTTTTAATATTGCTTTCCAGCTGACAAATTTCGTCCTTCAACACATTCATCTTAGCAGAGTTGTTGTCACTTAACAATTTAAGAAATGACATACCTGCTTCGTTGAAGAAGGATACCAAAGTACCAAACATAGGATCACCAGTCTGCACGCCGTTAGGGCATTTGAAAAACCTTAGCCCTTTAGGCATAACACGGAGCTCAATACACCACTCAAAGTAGCAATTTTCGATGGATAATGACCGATATCTTTTCAACAGTCGAGTTAGTAAGTCCTGCTGATGAATTAATTCTTCATTGGGAAAGGAATGAAAAGGGGTAGAATATTCACAAAAAGGTTCTTAATACCTTCCAACAGAGGCTTAACCGCTAAACCATCAGCCGGAAGCTTACGACTGCTTTCCTTAATACGAGTTCTGGCTGCAGGTTCGTCTACTTCAATCACGGTGTCCAATTCCTTAAAGGACCCACAGGGACTGGAGGCATTCGCCGCAGAAGATGAAGTGCCAGAAGCTTTAGACATTAAATACTTTAACGAGTTCTGAATGTCCATTAAAGTTGAAATCAGTAAATTGTTAATATTAGAATTGGAGTCACTACCAGGGGTAGGATGAATACTCAAATTCAACAATTGTTCGTCAATTTCTGTTTCCTCAGCCATGGTGTGGATAAAAAACAAAATCAACCAAACGAAACACCACAACTAGATAAACCAAAAAAATCCACGGCAAGGAAACAAAACACAAGTGTAGAAGGCAAAGGCAATGAGGCTCGACCACCAAAAAATAGCGTAGAATCAATTTAATTTCCGCTTTCGTCAGAAGACTTCATCAGAATACACACCATAAAAACAACCATCCTTAAATAGCACATCAATTAATCAATTAACCAGTAAAAAAACATTTAATGTAATATATCCAACAACATTAAAGTGCAAATGCATATTATTTGAACAAGGAAGCAGTATTGTTTTTGTTGATAATTAACTTGCCATTCTTTAAAAAACATTTAATATTAATGGTCCCGTTCAAACCAGGGTATCTGTCAGATTTTAATCGGACCTGCCACAATGCTTCCCTTTGTTCAACAAAATTTCTAAAATCTCCCCCCTTAAATCAGATTTACAAGGAGGAAGGTTTGTTGTAAGTTAGGAAGGGATAAGGGAGTGAAATTTTTTCCAAACCTATCCACTAGCAGGTTTCCTATCTCTGTGGGGTAAGTGTGTGTGATACCATTGGCCACTAGTGTTGCATAAGCTTGGGTCCTACCCTTTAGGTTATGTATGTAGCTTGTAAAAGGCCTTGTGATGCCCCTGCACTGGCCGAGTAATCAAGGAGCCCAATCTTCACCACTGGCAACAGTGAGGGACGTACACAATGGGAGAATTACAAGTACACACACAGTAAAGTATAATTTCCCTTAAGAGCACACAGAGATCTCAGTCAGTCTGGGGCTGGTTTCTCCTTCTTCCTCCAGATCTCCAATAAGATGCCCCACTGGCACAGCTATAGGGTTAATATCTCAGCTGAGGGGTCAAGCCAAGACCTCTAGCACCATCTCTGTCCAAGCAGTGCTTTGTGTCCCTGCCCAAGTAGCTGACACACACACACACACACACACACACACACACACACACACACACACACACACTTTGAGATTTGATATATATATATATATATATATATATATATATATATATATATACAAACACACGCACACACCTGGGGAAGGCTAGCACAGGTTTTCTAGCTATGCCCCCTTCTGCCCAGTCTATAAGGTAGTTATCACTGCCACCAACCCCTACTTATCAGCTACTATAAAGGCCTTTATAAAGGGTGACCAATCCTACTGTGTAATGTTACTATTATCCAAATGGTAAGCGTGACCAAGAGCAAGGCTACTGGAGTGGCCTGTACAGTGTCACCAAATACATATGGTGGCAGTGAAAAGATACTAAAACTATAATGAAAAAAAGGGACAAGGCCTGGATTCAATATCAGAAAAACAAAACCACTACTTTGAGACAAAACTATGTAGATTTCCATAACAAAGCCAAAAAATAAACCGAAGTAGACAAATCCAGCTACTACACAAGCATGCAAGAAAAATATGCTCACAACCCACAAAAATTCTGGGCCTCAATAAATGGTATACTGCATCCAGGAAAATCCATGACTCCAACCCCTGTGCTTCCAAATAACCATGAAAACATTCCTACTCAGTTTAACAAATTCTTTACCGAAACAGTCCAGACCCTTGCCAGTGCCCAAAATAGTACTAGCAGACCCACACCAATAACTACCCCAACCCACCCCAATATACAAAAAATAGCCCCAATTTTCACCTCCACTCTGTATCCACCAAATCAATATCTAAACCCCTTGGTAAACTTAAACCAACCACTCCAGCAGCTGATAAGCTCCCAGCAGACTTCCCTCAGATCTCAGCTGAAGCTATAGCCTATCCTGTCTCTATTCTCATAAGCAGATCTCTCTCAGAATGCAAAGTCCCCACCTCATGGAAAACATCATATATAATTCCACTGCACAAAGGAGGCAACTCCTTAGAGCTCACCAACTATCGCCCAATAGCAATCCTATCACCTTTATCTAAAATATTAGAAAGAGCTGTTCATACTCAACTAATACAGTACCTCCAGAATAACAACCTACTCTCCATATCCCAGCATGGCTTTAGACCTCCCCATAGCACCACAACAGCACTACTATCATTCACCAAAATAGTTAACCACCACAGATACAAGGGTCTATTTGTTTCTTCCATATTCTTAGACCTATCAAAAGCCTTTGACATGGTAAACTACAGACTGCTTCTTGATACCCTATCCACCCTAAATATAAGTCCCTCCTCTATATCATGGTTCAACAGCTACTTATCTGCCCATCAGCAAGCAGTGCTATGCAGGACCAATTGCCCCCCATGTTACCAGTAACCATAGGACTCCCTCAAGGATCCATCCTTGGCCCATTGCTGTTCTCTCTGTTTATAAATCAGATCTCTTCATTCTCTTCCACTGCCTCAATAGTACAATATGCAGATGACACTACCCTCATAATTGCTGCCCCTACCTTTAGTGAACTGCAAATCCTTACCCAAAATAACTTCACCCTATCCGAAACTTGGTTCACTAACATCAAACTTCTTCTTAATCCCAAAAAAAACAAACTAATTATTTTCAGTCCTGGCAGAGCTCCTCCCCTAAATAATAATTTCACCATTAGCTCCAAAGAAAACATTCAAATCAGTCCAACCCCACACACTAAACTGCTAGGGATAGAAATAGACAATAACCTGAGTTTCAACATCCACAAAGCACAAACCATTAAGAAAGTTAATAAAAAACTTGGTCTCCTCCACAGGAACAAACAGTTTATGACAAAACACACCAAAGTAACCATCGCAAGGACTCATCTTCTATCCTCCCTCCTCTATGCCTCTCCCATCTTGATCAATCACCGCCAAACTGATCTAAATAAAATGGAATCTTGCTACAACAAGATTGCCAAGTTTGTCACTGAAGCCTCATATATGTCCCACCACTGTCTATCCCTTAAGCAACTCAACTGGCTTGAGTTGCCTCATATACTTCTACTCAATCTCTATATTTTATATATATACAAACACACGCACACACAGCTCTATAGCGCACAAACTCTACTACCTTTCTGAGATAACTCCAGCACTTCAGCACCTAATTCAGCCCCACATTGTCTCTAGATCCTTAAGATCTAGTAACCAGAACCTCATAACTGTCATCAAACATAAAAACGAAGCTGGTAAGTCCCTCTTTGCCAACACCATTGCCAAAACCTGGAACATACTACCAAGCCAATTAACTTCTACCACCTCCTTTAGTCAATTCAAAAAACTCCTGAAAACCCACTATCTAAGTAACTGGCTATGCTCATGCCACTCACCAGGCTAATCCATACCAAGAGACTTTGTCAGGGTACTGCTATGCATAAACAGTTTCTCCCCTGAAAGCTTCCAAACTTGTATACATTTACCTTACAAAGCTTATAACTGCAAAAGAAAAAATGTACCTCTGATTATCTACTGTAAGAAATGTTAATCACCAGCATGATGTCCTGTTGTGTGTATATATGCTATATGTATGTTTATTAATCACCAGCATGTTGTCCTGATGTGTATATATGCCATATGTATGTATGTTCTACTTCTTTTTACTCTCATGTAATGTAATGTGGAGCTTTTTTCCCCGGGCCTCCGCTGAAAATGGACCTGTTTCCAGTCGGACTTTCCCGGTAAACAAATGTAAAATAAAAATAAATAAATATGAAAGTACTCTAAAAGCTTAAATATGTCTCACAAATATCAGCTACAAAGATAGGTTTAAATATATTTAATAATAAATAATAAAAGAACGAGACAATACTAAATAAGTAATTAGTGACATCATAGTTCAGAATCACAGGAAATATTTTGAAACAACATTGCAGGACAGTCTCAAACTAATACAGAAAACATCTAAACTAATCGTTACTATATTCCTATATCTAAAATAAATCACTTTTCCCTAAGTCTTACAGACAACACGCAGGCAGAAGTGCTGATGAGTGGAGGTTTCTAGGTCCAAGACAAGATACAAAATGTCTGTCTCTCTCTCTCTCTCTCTCTCTCTCTGCTGGGTTAGCCTGGATGACATCACTTTTTGTCACCTGCCTTCAGTTCCCAGGCTAACTAGATACTAACATCTCTGTGTTGAAAATACTTATCTCTCAGATATGCAGCTGCTAGGAAGTCACAGAGCAATAAAACACTTTATATTTTAAACCTAGTAATTATTTCTGTTTCAAGACAATAGGAAGAAACTTCTAGCTCTAGACATCCTGTCTCCTTCAGTGAAAGTGAGAGATAAACACAATCGTAAAACAATTTCAACTTATTTTTTTTAGAGATTTGCAGGTTAACTCTGTATGTTCCAGCTTCTACTATTAAAACATACATTTGCACAGGTATAAAGTTTATATACATTTCTGTTCTTTTCCAGTAGAGTACACTGTGGTCACATCCTGGAAGCTCAGTACTCTACAGACCCTGTTCAACACACACGTCTGCACCAGTAGTTTAATATACACATAACATATAGTTCTCTTATATATTTAAGACAAGCATATGAATCATATTAATATTCACAAATGATATATGATTATTTACAAAATTCCAGAGAGCTGGGCTGGCAGTGTCACAGGCCTTATGGTTATCCTCGGCTGTGCTTGCTATGTTTCTCTCAAAGGAGCCATTGGAGGATTTGACAAGTTGTCTTATTTGACTGTTGAGGCTGAGGAGGGTGCTTTTCCATTGTTGGGGCTTTGCATTTATTTTCTTGGAAAGCAACTTTTTGAGTTTATTATAAAGTTTGTTGATGCTGGATGTCCACCATGGCAGCTTGTTTTTAGTTGGCGCTCTGGCTTTGACTCTTTCTGGTACGGCCGAGTTTATATACTTATACAAGTAATTGTACAGGGCTTTATTGTAAGCTTTTGTGTAATTACCACTCCCAGCTTGGGGTGGAGTTGGAATGCATTTATACTTCACCTAGGAGGGTATAGTTTGCCTTGGTGAAGTTTTTTAGTCTGATTTCACCCTTTGTGAGTTCTGGTGTTAGGGCCAGCTCAAAGGTAACTTATTTGTGGTCAGTTTTGACTAATGAGGGTACGACAGTGCATCTGTTTGACATGTTGGTAAAGACCAGATCCAGAATGTTTGTTCCCCTTCCTGGGGTATGGACAATTTGTTCCAGGACATTTGAATTAACAATGTCAAGAAACGTTTGCACTAGTAAGTTAGGGGTAACATAGGTTTCCCAGTTGATGGTGCGATAATTGAAATCCCCATAACCAGTGTGTTCCGTAAAATTTGAATTGTCTCCAGTTTGGTCAAGTAGGCTTCATGGGTGTTGTGACCCATGGAGGGGGATCTATAACTGGCTATGACTTGAATGGGGGTCTTACCCACTGTAATCTGGAGCTGGAGTAACTTCATTGAGTTGTCCAGCCTAACTAGACGGGAGGTGAATTTATCTCTAATATAGATTGAAACATCACCGCCTTTGGTTTTCACATGTTCATTTTGCGGTCTCCATGTTATCTGTCCAATAATTGATGGCCTTGGACTAAATGTTGCAGATTTTAAAAGTAAGTGAAAATGGTTAATATCCTAAGAGTTGCAGTGTGCACTAAGCAGTTGGATATGAAAGAGAGGGTAACTCCAGCTTTAGCAATCTAATGGAAGAGTCACTAATTTTAAAAGAGCAAGTTAGATTGGAAGGGGGTGGGCAATTAGTATTCTGGCTCTATGGAATACAGTGGGATGGCCAATAAGTTAAATACTTGAAGGGTAGTACTTTCACAAAATTATAATTTTGTGCATACTGACAGTAGACAAAGGAAGCGGAGAGGGAAGGAACTAGGTGGAGAAATTAATTGAAGAGGTAGGCAACTAGAGACAGTTGAGTTTTAAAACACAACAGCACCAGGGTGGAGAAATTGTAATTTCTGTGTGACTTACAACAGACACAGCTCTAGTCTCTTTCCTGGTTTAAATATGCAGTTGAAAGCAGAACATAAGTAAAACACAGTGTAAAGAAAATACATCACGATATACAAAGAGAAGAAGGCAGTGAAGCAATACGTATTACAAGAAAGCAAAAACAAACTAACCTTTCCCTCACAGCAGTCTGTGGCAGAGGCTGAGTGTGCTTTTCCAGTAAAATACGATGTCTGTGTACATGTGCTTCTGTTTATGTATTTATGTAAAATTATAACAATGGTCAAAACTGAGTCCAATGAAATATAGCCCTGTCTCATTCCAGTTAGTCTTGTCTATTCAATTGCTTATTGCACCCCCCCCCTACAATTTCGAAGTCACTAACCACTGATGCAAAGTACAATAAGCCTTTGCTGTTTGAACGTAGGGCTTATTCATCCAGAGCAGTCACTATCTCTTAAGTCCTTGTTTGCAATGCAGTCTTAGATGATATTTGTGAAGCGGTCTTCACTGACTACTTTCTCCGGGTGCCATAAGCTGAATGTGATATCTAGGCATTTGTCTTCCTTTATGGTCAAAGTAATCATAGGTATTTTTCCATGACAGGATCCATCCAGAATGGTGGACTTAGGATTCCATGCTGTAGTTAATGATAAAGTACCTCCTCTTACCAAGTATGAAAACTACTTACTATAGTGATAAGTCTGGAGGGGATGAACATACCTGCACACCTCCCAGTCCTCTTGCTGTCTTTGTCTTAAGGTTTGTGATTAGTTTTGTTTACTTTGCACAGCATACTGAAGATCTGGAGATGAAGGTTTCCAGGCAGAACATTACAGAAAAAGGGCACGGATTCAGCAGTCCAAGAAAGTTTCAGATGCCAAACTACCTAATGCCAGAAGGCAGTTGTCCAGCATTTACTGAGGGTAGAACTGCTCATCCAGATCTATCTTTTTGGCAAGTGAATCACTTTCATTTATCTGATGATAATTATGTTTTTACTATTAAGACAGGAGTCAAGAAGTGATGGTGTAGATGATAGAGAGATATAGACAAAATAACTATGTTATTTAGTTGTGTTAGCAATAGTAAATCCATTTAGGGCTGGAAGTGGGAAGGTTAGGAGCTAAGGTAGGTAAAGCATGAGTTGTTATACAGATGTGCCGCATATTGACTGTTTTCCTATTCTATTATCTCTGGCATGACAATGACCTATAAGGAGATGAAAGGTGTGCTGGGCATTGGGTTTTAACAAAGATTCCGTAAGCACACAGATGATTTGCATGAAGTATCAAAAATTAAGGATGCCTGTGACTTTGTTGCAGAAATTCTGTGCATTCACCTTTATGTCATTTTTGTAGACACTATATATTTTTTTTGGTTCTGCTGGTGATTTTCTTCCTGATTATTGGCTCCTTGGCTCTTATTCCCATAGCTCTTGCTCATCCTGGTACCTTTTGATGGTGAGAAGAGGAGTGAGGAAATTCTGGTCACTACCAGTATTGCCCCCTGGCTTAGGCCATGTTTGGCAGTGTGGGACAGAGATATGGAGTGGAGCAGAGCCAGCAGCATCAGACATATTGACTGGAGCACTGAGAGCTCTTTCTCTAAACCTTATGTTCCCTACTCAGCACATTGACTTTATTGTACTTTAGGCTGGGTCACTAAGGATGGACTTGCCCTGGAAACTAAACATACATGATGTCTTTGATCATTACTCTAAACTGTCCATAATTTCTCAGAATGTCCCTGATTTTGTCTCATATTGTTGCCCTGTCCCTCATAATATTTGTTTGATTTTCTGGTAAATCACTGAAGATTACAGTTTGTCAGTCAGTAATGCCAGACATTAGAGTTACCTACTTATTTTGTTTAGAAAATGCATGTTGATGCAAAACCTGTCATTTTATTATCTTTTATAAGTGAATTAGAGTAATATTTAAAAAGTGTCCTTGATTTTGCCCTTTTGTCCCCCCATTAGTTTTTGGCTTTGTCCAGAATTTTTGAGCAAAGAAGTTGAGAGGTATGTCCTTGAACATCCTGCATGCCCAAGCCTCCACCAGGGCACAGTGAGAAACCTGCTCCCACTATGCCTTTTCTTTCCTGGGAGGGGCAGCCCCATCCTCCCTAACAGCTTCAACAGACATTTAAGTACCAACTCGATCCTGGGCTGTAGTCACAGCTTTGTCCATCTACTCATCCAGGTTACTGTGTAGTTTGATGATTTGCTTGTTGTTGTTGGGTTATACTGGAGCTCTCAATAAGCCCACTATTTTAGTGACCATATTTGATAAGTAGAAAACAGTTCCCACTGAGTCACTATATTTCACTGAGATTTGTAGCTGAGATATACAAGATCTAGAATTAGGCTGAGTGCATAAAAACAATATTATGGTTATTAGATATGCAAATCAAAGTACTTATAGAAGTTCAGAAATGCCTAGGTAATAAACCTGAAAATGTTAGTTACCAGCTCGATGTGCATTTATATAAGAGTAGTGTCTGGAGTATGTAAGATAGCAGAGTAAATTGACAGATTGAGAGGATATTGGTATGATAATGAATTATTGTTGTTACTCATGGTACATCAGATAATTGTTACATGGTACATCAGATAATTGTTCTCATCCCTCATAAAGTCATCTAAGGCAAGCTTCGAAAGAAAAATTGCAGAAGACACTAAAGATGATCACAAGGCCTTCTTTAGTTATGTCAGAAACCTGGGAGGCAACTCCCAGATATGCTCCGAGTTAGTCCAAAATGACAAAAAATACACTGAACCCACAGACATTGCCAACATCCTGGCAGAAAGGTTCAGTGCAAACCCCCCCCCCCCCCAAAAAGAGCAAATGTCTATCCCAACAGAGTGTAGCCTTCCTGAGATCACAGATGCACAGGTGAGAACTGCCCTCTCCAAAACAAAAACACAGCATCAATGGGACCAGACGGTGTCCCGGGCTGTGTCTTACACGAGCTCCAAGAAGAACTAAACCCTCATATAAAGTCACTGTTCAGTCTCAGCCTTACTACAGGATATGTACCCAAGGAATGGCATACAGCAACAGTGGTCCCACTCCACAAAGGTGGCACCACAACAGACCCCGGAAACTATCGCCCTATAAGCCTGACTAGCCTGGTCTGCAAAGCTATGGAGCGTATCATCATGGAAATCATAAACAAAGACATTGGGAACCTCCAGACACTGGATCCTACCCAATTCGGCTTTGTTAAGGGCAGATCTTGCCTCTTGAACCTGGTCGACTTCTTTGAAACAGTTACCAAAGCCATAGATGAAGGGAAGGTAGTCCACACAGCCTACCTGGACCTCGCAAAAGCCTTCGACACAATACCCCACTCGGGTATCATAAATAAGCTCACCATCTTAAATATCAACCCCTATGTCACAAGATGGGTTGCAAACTGGCTCAGGGATAGAATCCACATGGTCAGAATAGCAGGTGCCATGTCAGACTCTAAACCAGTTACAAGTGGCGTCCCACAAGGCTCAGTCCTGGGACTTCTCTTGTTCGGTATATATTTCTCAGAGGTACAGGCTAACACGGGTGGACTATCACTGACCAAGTTCGCAGATGACTGCAAACTGGGTGTCGTAATTGACTCTCCGGCTGACACAAGCATCCTCCAAAAGGGTCTCACAGAGACGGAGAACTGGTGCCAGAGCCATGGCCTAAAGCTAAATGCCAAAAAGTGCATAGTCATCCCCTTTGGGAAAAACAAAGTGCCCACAAATTACCACATAGGTGGTAATCCATTAAGTACGGAAGAAGTAATTAGGGACTTGGGGACCCAAGTAGACAGCATTATCTCCTTTGACAATCACGTTGCCAAAGTGGTTAGAAAGACCTTCTATATAGCCCACCTTATCATGAAAGGATTCACATCTAGATCAAGAGAGGTCATTGTGTCCCTCTACTCATCACTTATCAGGCCCATAATTGAATACAATGCCCCATGTGGGATGTACCTTACCCGACACCTGCAGCAACTAGAAAGACCCCAAAAGTACCTTACCAAGAGGTTCAAGGGGCTCAAACATATGCCCTATGCAGCTCAGCTAAAGAAAGTCCAGCTCTACTCAGTTGTGTACCGTCTACTCAGAGGTGATCTGTGTCTGACGTATAAAGCCATGTCCATGTCCAACCCAGAATTAATGGACATGCTTCACCTCAGTAAATCCAAATCCCTTAGAGCTACATGCTCCAGGGACTTGAACCTCAGCACAGAAATAAATAGGGCATGCTGGAGGGACAGATTCATATCCCAGAGGCTCCCCTCACTCTGGAAAAACATCCCAATCCATGTTAGGCAGAGCCCCTCACTGACCCTCTTCAAGAGAAATCTTGACGAGTGGATGGGAGATCGTAAGTTTACCCCTGGGATCTCTTCTGTGTCCCTGCTTGACAGAGGTACAGTAAACTAACCTTAAAAGGGCTATCTTCTGTGACCTACTATACAGAGGCACAGTCAGCTAATCTAAAAGGGTGGTGAAAGCCAAACACACTCTGGCTAGGCTTATAAATGCCCTAGGGCAGATAGCCTAGTATCAACCTATGAACCTATGATCTTTTTCTTTTTGCTCGGATACATTTCTAACATAGTATTATGTAGTATATATTAGTCTTAATTCTGCAACATTACATATTAACCATGCTGGGTTAAGGGGGAGCTCCATCCATAGGAAAGAGCGAAAGTGTTTATGCTTACCTGTTTGTTTTTCCCTTGGGTGTACAGTTGGATGGTGTACTATTGGTATTACGATTAAAAGGATGCAGAAACACATCCAGAGTGGAAGAGTTAAGAACAGAGAGACAGAGAGAGAAAGAGATTGTGACTAGGTTTGCCATTATGAATGCCAGTGGTATTAACCAGTAGACAGAGAGGTGAACAATTCTAGATGCTTGACTCTTAGTGAGAGAGATTGTGGGAAAGGGTGTGGTTGGCCTCACCCAGTTGATGTTTCACTGTGGAGACAATCACTGTCACTCAACATACCTCTCAACATCTTTGCTTCAAAAGTTTTCCACAGGTGGATAGCAATTACTGGAGGTATGATAGGACAGAGAGAGAGAGAGAGGGGTAATTGGGAACATGTTTTTGGGGAATGAAACAAGTTGACAGATTTTAAAAAATTCCTTTAGATAGAAGTGATGGGGAAGCAAATGGTTATAACTAAAGAAATAATTGTTTTTGAGCTGGGATGTATGATCTGAATTACTTAGAAATAGTAAGGCCTTGCTAAGTTTAATGCTATGGCAACCGGAAAGCAATTCGTAGAAAATGAAAATCAAAATTTTAGCCAACCATAACCAAAGTATTGAATATTGCAAAAGAGATAAAAGAAGTGGAGGTGAGGAATGAACAAATTACATAGAAAACATGGAAAATTGTGGGAACAATATATGCAAACAATGTTCAGAAAGAGGATTGAAAATCAAGGACATTATTTATATATATTTAAATATTACTCTAATTCACTTAATAGAGCAAAAGGTTTTGCATTAACATACATTCCCTAAACAGTAAGTATGAAACTCTAATGCCTTACATTATTGATTGACTATAATCCATACTGTTTAACTGGAAATCAAAGATTTTATGATGGATGAGGCAAAAAGGTGAGGCGAAATCGGGGATGTTCTGCAAAATCAGAGACAGCTGAGAGGTATGTCACTGAGAAGTACAGAATTCTGAGGATTGTGATATAAGCTGTAAGGATAGCCATAGGGCTGCTTATGGTTTGATGTCACATCAAGGAGACAAGCAGCACATCCAATTAAAGATATAAAGCTGGGTTTATCTTACTGAAGTAGAAGAGAAGGTAGAAATAGAATGGTCTTAGCCTCTGGTCTGAGAGAGAGAGAGAAATAGGAAATGAGGAGGGTATGTAGGGGATAGCAGGTTTAAGAGATGTAGTGAACAGAACAGAGTGCAGATGGTTTTTACTAGCAGAAAATCTAAAGGATCCTAAAAGAGCATATCAAAGCAGATCAAGCTAGGGTCTCGTTTCACTCTGTGTTCCTTTGGACTACATCAGGGAGGCTGAGAAGGGTATCCTGTTGACTAGGCAAATCAGGATCTCCATATACTATGCCCAGGCCAGAGGTCACTTCATTGCCGCTGCTTATAGTGTCAGAAACAACACGGGAGACAGCAGTTATGAGTTATAAGTCCAGAGTGATTGGCATAGGCTTGGACATTTATGGTCTGTCTCTGATGGTGGGAGGGACCATCATAGTCCCACTGGTCAGCTATCACCTGCCTTAAGCTGGGCATCCCCCAGCCAGTAAGATGCTGTCCTTCCACAGTCTGCCTGCTTCAATGGGTGCTTGGAGCTAAGGTAAATACTGAAGAGCAGACTGTGAAATCTTGCACAAGGTGATGAAAAAAAAGTAAATGACCAATATTGCAAATGGCAAGCTAGAATGTCAGGGCACTATGCCCCTCCCTCTCTGATAATCTTCACCAGGTCGACGACTCCAGGAAAAACAGCCATCATCGATCATGAACTCAAGAGGCTCCACATTGATATTGTTGCTGTGCAGGAGACCAGACTTCCAGCAAAGGGTAGCTTCAGAGAACAGGGCTACATGTTCTTCTGGTAGGGGGAGGAACCAGAGGAGCAGTAATTGCTTGGCATCAGTTTTGCAGTGAGAAATTCCCTGCTGTCTTCAATTGAATCTACATCAAAAGGCACAACTCACATCTTCTTTCTCTGCCTCTCAACGTCTTTAGGCCCAGTGACCATCTTGAGTGTCTGCCCTCCCACATTCTGCTCTTCAGCTGGGACAAAGGATGGGTTTTACATGGAGCCTGAGACTGCTGTCAGAGGGATACCTTCCACAGAACACTTGCTCATGCTTGGAGACCTCAGTATCCAAGTTGGAGCTGACCATGATTCCTGGCCAGCAGCATCGGACAGTTTGGTGTTGGCAAGCTGAATGAGAATAAGCAGAGATTGCTAGATTTATGCTTTTGCCACAATCTCTGCGTGACCAACACATTCTTTGCCACCAAGCCTAACCACAGAGTATTCTGGCAAAACCTGAGGTCCCATCACTGGCACCAGCTGGATCTTGTCATCACTAGAAGATGTCTGCTAAACTGTGTCCTTGTCATCCACAGCTATCACAGTGCTGACTGTGGCACCAATCACTCCCTGGTTGGCAGCAAGGTGTGTCTCCAGACCAAATGAATCCACCACTAAAAGCAGAAAGGATGCCCTTGTATCAATACTGTCAGAACATCAATGCCAGACCTGCACTAGCATTTCACTGATAGTATTGCAGAGGCCCTCAAGGACCGCCCACAAAGCATTGTTGAAGTGAGGTGAAATCATATCCGTGACACCTTCTACAACTCTGCATGGATACCTTCAGTAAAAGACAGAGGCAGAACCCAGAATGGTTTGAAGCAAGAATCACTGAGATTGAACCAACTGTCAGAACCAAGCGAGCTGCAATGCTTAACTACAAGAGGGAGCCTTTAGAGGCAACTCTAGCTGCACCCAGGAAGGCCAGAAATTATGTCCAGTGGGCCGCTCAACAATGTGCCAATGACTACTGGCTGAATCTCTGTCACAGCATCCAACTCGCCATTGATTGTGGCAACATCCGCGCCATGTATGAGGGTATGAAGAAAGCCTTTGGCCCCAGTACAGTCAAGATTATGCACCTAAAGTCTACCTCAGATGACATCATAACAGACAGAGGTAAACAGATGGAGAGATGGGCAGAGGATTACCAGGAGTTCTACTCAAAGGAGACCATTGTCACTGATGCAGCAGTCAAAAACACAACATCTTCCCTATCATGGAAGTGCTTGATGATCCACACTCTGTAGAAGAGCTCAGTAAAGTCTGTGGTAAAGCTCCAGGAAAGGATGGCATTCCCCCAGGACCATCAAGGTTGGCAAGAACTTTGTTCTACTGAACCACCATACGCTCCTGCTACAGTGCTATGAGGAAGGAACAGTGCTCCAGGATATGAGTGATGCCAACATCCTCACGCTGTATAAGAACAAAGGAGACCAAACTGACTGCAACAACTACTGTGGACTATCCGTCCTCACTGTTGTTGGGAAGGCCTTCACCCGCATAGTTTTGAACAGGTTACAATCACTTGTGGAATGTGTTTATCCTCTGGTGGTGTGGATTCAGAATGGGAAGGCCTATGATTGACAAGATTTTCTCACTAAGGTAGCTGCAAGAAAATTGTCACTAGCAAAGGAAACCATTGTACAACACCTTCATTGTTCTAACTAAGGCATTTGACTTAGTCAGCAGTAAAAGCTTCTTCACCTTGCTACAGAGTATTGAATATCCCCCCAAACTCCTGAGGATGATTACATCTTTCCAAGAGGACGTGCATGGTGTTGTATATGAAGGTTCCTCCTCAGGCCCATTCCCAATCAGGAGCGGAGTGAAATAAGGGTGTATACTTGCTCCGACACTCTTCAACATCTTTTTTTTCTCTGTTACTGTCCCATGCCTTTAACAAGTCAGAAGATGGTGTATACCTCCACAGTAGAAGCATTGTTAATCTCGTCAACCTCGCATGCCTTTGAGCAATGATCAAGGTGTGGACAGTACTGATCAGAGAGATGCTGTTTGCAGATGATGCTGCCCTGACTGCTCACACTGAGGAAGCACTACAATGCCTCATAAGCTCCTTCCCTGGTGCTTGCAGAGAGTTCAGCCTCACAATCAGCCATAAGAAGACAAACATTATGGGGTAGGTTGTAAACAGCACTCCCTTCATCTTCATCGATCACACTCTCAAGGTGGTGAAGGACTTTACTTACCTGGGCTCCATAGGTCTATATTAGGTGATCAAAACTTTAGGTAATCGAATACCTAAAGATCGACACCTAAACAACGAAAGCTGTAAACATCGAATGGGCCACTTCGTGAATTTTTTCGTAGGGAAAGAATTTACTTGGCTGTTATCGGGAATATGCCCTTTTATCCACTGTAGACCGATCTTGGAGTTGGTATATTTAGTTAGAGGGGTGTGGGGGGTGGCAAAGCCCCCCACTCAATTAGGGTATGAAATTTTTTTTTCTCTGGCCAAGCAAGTTCTTTCCTTATGAAAGAATTTGTGGAATTGGCCATTTGATGTTTACAGCTTTCGCTGTTTAGGTGTCGAGCTTTAGGTATTCAATTACCTAAAGCTTCGACTATATAATATAGGGTCTATATTAGATCAGCAAACGCTTAAAAAAGCGAACGCTGATTGATCGAACTTATGTAAGCGAAAGCCTACAATCTCGAACTGTCAGATCAGCGATTTTTTTCCTAGGGAAAAAAATCGCTGATCCAAAACACATACACACAACACAAGAACACCAAACAAACAGCAATCCACACACATACACCTAAAATCTGACACCTAACCCTACACTAAACTATACACATACCACTAACTATCCACTTACCTTAACCCAAACCCAATTCCTAAGATCCATCACTATCACACACTCACCTCACCCGCTCCCTAGCCCTAACTCACACATACCTAACTCGCTCCCTAACCCTAACTCACCCCCTAACCCGCCTTAACACTCACATCCACACAATCGCACACTTACCTGAGTCCGACCCATAACTTTCCACCACAGCACTGAAAATACCGAAGCAACAGAAACGGACAACTGAATTCTTTCCCTAGGAAAAAATTTGGGTTTCTGTTGCTTCGATATTTTAAACATTCACTCACATAAGTTCAATCAATCAGCATTCACTTTTTTAAGCGTTCGCTGATCTAATATAGACCCGGGCACCACCGTTGCCAGCAGCCTCTCCCTGGACACTGAGCTGAATACCCGGATTAGTAAAGCTACAACAGCAATGGCACACCTAACAGTGAGGGGCTGGCACAGCTCCAAACTGACCATCAACACTTAGATGAAGGTATACCAAGCGTGTGTGCTTAGCATGCTGCTCTATGGTAGTGAAACATGGAACCTGTACTCCTGCCAAGAACGCAGGCTCAACGCATTTCATCTACCCTGCTTCAGAAGGATCCTGGGCATCACCTGGCAGGACCGCATCCTAAACAAGAACATCCTAGAGAAGGCAGGGATATCAAGCATGTTTGCCCTGCTCTTCCTAAGGTGCTTATGCTGGCTTGGTCATGTCAGCCTTATGTGGGATGGTCGAATCCCCAAAGACCTTCTGTATGGTGAGCTTGCCACTGGCTCTAGACCCATAGGAAGGTCCATTCTACACTTCAAAGATGTCTGCAAATGTGACATGAAGGCAGATGACATTGTGACATCATTCCAACAGGCTGGGAAGCCATAGTCGCAGACCATATCACTTGGGGATTGGCCATCAAGACAGGTAGCCAGATGAGTGAGAAGAGAGAGGAGCTGTGGGAGGAGGAACTTGAACACAGATGGCAGAGGACAGCTTCGGTACCTACATAGCTAGGTGTCGACTACACCTGCACAAACTGTAACAGAGCCTGCTAGTCAAAAATCACACTTAATAGTCACAGCAGGCGCTGTTTTTCAACCATCAACTGATTTCGTGATGCAAACTTTATTGTCTCAAGACAGAGAAATGCCAAGGTAAGCAGTATAAGTTAGTTGTAACAATTATTTCTCTTGAAATATAAATTCTTCATAAAAGCAGTGCACAACAAAATAAAGCACATTATAACATCAGAGACTAGACGAAATTCATTTTGGCGCATCATGATCTATTTGTTGCACTTTACATTACATTCTGTACTTAATTGTGTAATAGTTCTTAACAAGGCTTCCTGAATTGGAGGAAATAATAATTACTATCAGCTCAGTGATAAAAACAGAGATATGAATTGATAAGGGTTACTTCAGATACTCATTAGGTCTGCAAATGCCCCAAGTTTGCAAAAGGCAAAAAAAAAAAAAAAAAGAGCATCCAGGCATATGGCCAGATAAAGGTTATTATGTAAAAGCTTAGGTGCAGCTGTAATGTGTACATGATGAGAGGGCATTTAAACTGTGAGGTGCTGACCCTGGTATAGAGCATTTTGTAAAAGCTAGGAGTAAGCCAAACAGAAAAAAAAGCTGACACCTACTGAAAGATACTATACCAGGAAACCTACTGTCGCAGAAGTAGGCTTAGGCAAACAGTAGATGTTACAAAAGCAAATCATAGTGCACACTGAAGCAGTAAAATACTGTAAGGACAACATAAAGCAGAAATAGAGGCTAATCATATTGAGCAAGAGCTAAGTTTCATAGTAATTATATCATAGCAATAGCAGCAATATAATCATTTTACTAGAACAGGAACATTGCACAACAGAGAAATGCAGCATTGCAATAGATAGCTCAGTAAGAGTTACTGTACTCTGTCAAAATATTTACATTTGGCCCCCGACTATTCTAAAGTCAAGTAAAAATATACTTATGTCACTGCATGGTATGGCATACTTTGACTGAGTGAACACACATATGGTTTGACTTCTACCAGCCAAGCAACTCATATGATTAGGAGGGTATTGTGATGAATAAGACTAACGTTGGATATTTGGTATAAATTAATTGGGGATATGAATTACTGTGTAAACATCAAAACAGGCACCTCAGATCATTAAGGGGAATGAGAGTGTGCCAGAGTGATTGTATTTAATAAATGAAGAAAAATGTGGAGGAGGAAGCGACACGTTACAGGTAATGAGGCAGAGGTGGTATGTTGCTGAAATTATCTGTTGATTTAAAAAAAAACTATATGTCTTATAGGATGAGAAGAAGGGATGGCTGAATAAATGCTCCCTCAGAAGAGTCTGTCCACACAGAAAAGAGACACTTGTGGGACCCCATTTCTTTTTATGTCAGTTAACATTGCATAAAGAAATATCCAATTCAGGGAGATCAATACAAGACCACTTTTCTACTGTGAAGACAGAATGCAGCCCAATAGCTGTAAGTCATGTAATACAGTTTTTGCATATTTCAGCAATCTGGAGTTTAAACATATTTGTTTGATGTATTAAACTGCGTGTGCATGATATGCAGAGCTCTGCAGTGTTGCCAGTGCTCTGGGACTACGGTCAATGTTGATACACACCCTACTTGTGTGTGGCCTGCCTTGTATTTTACTTCAGCTATGGAATTACTGTTAAAGGCTCGGTTTCCAAAATCCTTACTTTTAGCTTCTCTACGTTACTCCAGTTTAATTCCTATATACAGACAAATTAACTTAGAAAATCCCACCCTACAGTTCTACAGAGAGTAAGCTTATAATGTTGAAGAGGGAAAAAATGAAAAGATAGAAACATCTCATAAACAAGCAGCATAATTACCCCAACTCTTAGCAATGTTTTTAAAAAGAATTGTATAGCGATGTATACTCTGTTTTCATCAGAAACTTATGATAGAATGCTGAAAGAGTGAAAGTTTCAATTTGTACACCCCACTCATTTTTACTCGAGTATGGGTGAGTTCTGAGTGAACGATAGCTGAAAACTCTGTGAATGATGTGAAAAGAAGAGATGAGGCAGGCACTCCCATTATTCCAAAGTAGTATGATAGTATATTTAGTGTGTTGGGGGGGGGGACAGGGGGAAAAGCCCCCCCCATGTGAGTGGTGCAGAGAGCTGTAAAATACATAGATTGTACACCCATTATACGTTATTACACATGATAGTTATTATGTTATTTATTACATACTGGGTGCTGCTTTTCCAGTGCACTGTAATACTAGGCAGTTACCAAGAGTGGAGTATATTATTGTTAATTCTAGTTGTAAAATCCAATAAAAAGTTGTTTTAAAAAAAAAGGGGGAGTATATTGCTATGCATCCTGGGGTACAATGATATGAACTTTTACTGTTGTGTATCCTGGAGTGTACTGATCTGAACTATCATCATTCAGTGTATAGCATCCGACTTAACACGATGCCAAAAAGACTCATTTGACAATAGAAAGAATATAAGATTTTTTTTGTAGACAGAACTTCAAGGTTGCATTATGTAATAAAGGTATTTACGACTAGGCATCTTATGTCCCAATGATCCACTTGCCTGGTATGTTGCTATGTTTCTATATTCAAACCATCAATACATACCAGCACTGCAATAATATTAGTTAACACTAATAATTGCATGTAAGGCTTTAACAGTCAGGCTACAGAGAGCATTCAAAAATCCAGATAACTACTGACAAACCGAAAGTGTTTGTTACTACATGGGTTTAATTTGAAGGGGAAAATCCTAAGGTGGAATGCATGTCTGACCTACTGAGTGAAAAAGCAAGATAAACTTTTTGACCGCCTAACCACTTCTTGCTATTATGTCATTTTTTTATTTTATGTAAAGGAGGATGTCTAAGACAGCAGAAGTTTAGATTAGGCTGTTATTTATTCTGCCAGAATGCCAACTGGTTTGTTAGTCTGTTTGTTCTCCTTTTTCACTTGTATAACAATAAAACTACCTTACCAAGTTGCCTAAATATTTTTCTGCCCCCTCCAAAACTCCTAAAGTAGTACAGTGTCTCAGGAATCTGCAGCTAATACAAATACTGGGTTCTCTTCCTTGCATCCCATGGCCAGTGCATCTTTTTGTAGGCTGCTGTTATAAGTGATTGCAGTGAACAAAAGCTTTCAGGAAATACATATTTCTTGTCATTCTTTACAATTTTGTATAATTTGTATAACATTAAAGCAAAATCTATTATATTTTGTGAGACACAAAGGTAGAAGTAACAGCTCTAATCCTAGAAGGACAAAAAACTCGCCTTAGAAGTGCCGAACCACTTGCCACCCTCAGAAAGGAAGCTAGGAGTCCTGGGACACTTTCTTTGCCAGCATGTGGTTAGAGTAAGGAAAAGCCATTCTATGGTGGTTTATTATACTTTTGATGTGCTGGATTTAGTTATAGTTGTTTTCCCCTCCCGCTGGGCACTTTGTCTAACAGCAAGGTCAAGGCATCTTACAAAGTTAAACACACACACACACACACACACACACACACACACACACACACACACACACACACACACACACACACACACACACTCACTTCTTATTCAACAGCTATTGCTGCTCAGGCATTCCTATCTAAATCATCATAATCATCATCAACACCTTTTTTTCCCATTATCTACATGAGATAGAGGTGTTGTGTCAACTGTCTCAATTCAATGTTACTTTCCTACCTTCTTCAATAGTCATGCCTGACTGCCACAGGTCTTCTCTTATACAATCCATCTATCTTTTTGCTGGTCACCCTCATTTCCTCTTGCCTTCATCCTGTCTGTACCAGATCTTCTTCACCAGATTGACTTCAGCATTCCTGCACATGTGCCCAAACTACTGTAATCTGTTCTCTTTGACCTTTTCTATAATTGAAGCTACTTAGGCTTCTGCTCTGTTGTCCTCATTTCATCATCTGTCCCACTGTGTGCATCCTACCACCCCTTTCAGGCACTTTATCTCCATCACCTCCAGCTTCCTCAGCTGCTCTGCATTCACTGCTCGGGTTGCTGTACCATACAGTAGTACTGGTCACACCACTGTTTTATACACCTTACTTTTCAGCTTCTTTTGAATTCTTCTGTCACACATTACCCTTGGCAGTCTATGCCAGTTGGCTGGAGCCCTTTAATTCCAGTTTTGACCTCCTTATTCAGACTTCCCTTCATCTCAACCACCCACCCCACCCTGGTACTTGAAACTGTTAATTTGTAACACCCTATTCCCTTCTGTCCCAATTCTCAGCTTCTTCTGTTTTTCACTATTTGCTGCCATTACAAGTATCTCATTTGTACTCAGTTTCATCCTGTGTGCCTCCAGTTTTGCATTCTATTCCCTATCCATTGCTGAAGGTCGTGTTCAGATTGTGCCTGTAATGCCACATTGTCTACATACAGCAACTTTATTGATCTGTCCCCTCTGACTGCAGTATGAACAGCTCAGAGCTGAACCCAGTCCTGCTAGGAACCTCTCTGTGAGTCTGATCACTGTTCATGCCTGTGCCATTGGGTCCTTGTACATAGCCTACACTAAGAGGGTCAAAGCCTGCACTATTGTGGCAGGAGAGGGCTGATTTCACCTATCTGAGCTGGGAATTGCTGGTGGAAAACTCATTGTGTGCTTACCTGATTGGCCTTAGGGCATAGTTAATGTAAAACTTTTTTTTTTCTGATCTTATATGAGCGTCATGTTTGTGTGAAGTTGCTTTTCACTCAGTGGTGCCTTGTATACATGCAATCACCAGAAGTCAAAAATTTCCTTATAAAAAACACCTCAGAACTTTACCTTAGTCCTGCGTTACTCATGGGGCAACTAGTTTGTGCAGTGAGCAGCATTTACCCATCTAATTTGGACTATTTGGATGTACATTACCTTATTGTACCATGATAATGACTGCTCAGAGAGCATCTGGTTTGGGTGCTGGGCAGCATTGCTGGTTAGGTCAGCTGCAGATTATACCAAATAAACACCCTTCCCTCGACTGGTTACAAACACCCTCAACTCCTATCCCTTGCAAGTAAAGATTAGGACCTGCAGCAATGGATGGACACTTTCCTGCTATCTGTGCATCCAGCTTGGTGGACATGGGCATCCTAAGGCACTGTAACAATTGCCTTATGTTCGCTGACAAACCACTTAATTCTTGAACAGACAAATACAGTATGTGAGAAATTTAGTTACATACTGAAACTGGAGGCTAGACTCTCACCTACAGACACAAAAAGCAACAAATAGGTTATCAGGGACTCACACACATCACTCACTGCACCCAAAAAGGACAACACACATAGACCCACATATGCAGAGGTACTCACATGTAACTTACCCAAACCTCAAATGCTTCTCAGTCACAGTCCTCAGAAACTCCTCATGCACACAAACAAGACCATTCCCATCACAACACATAAAGACACATCTCATTGTGTCTCAACTATCAGCCCATATGGTGAAACACTCCACAACCCAATATTCTGGTCATTGTGAGACACACTGATGTCCCTTTTACCAGGCTGGATAAAGAGAAAGTTAGTTAGTTGCCTGTCAGGTGCTAAGATCCACTAGATCATCCAAGCACTCATGCAGACCCAAAGATTTCTTGACTTTGTAAAATCAAATGACCTGGAGCAGCGACTCTGCACTCCCACTAGGGGAACAAATATCCTAAATCTGGTACTCACAAATATGGGTGAGTGATGCACCCCCCAGTATGATGGCCTCACTGGTAAGATCAGATCACAAAGTGGTCTCCATTGAGGTAAAGGTAAAATTATTCTCCCCGCTTATCACCAAAAACCTTAAGAACTTCACTAAGGTAAATTTACCCCTTTTAAGGGATGGCATAGCTAGTTTCCAAGCTCCCCCATATCTGGAAAGCACAGAAACCTGTGCAGAAGTGTGCACAAAAGCCCCGTATGACCATATAAATAACTGCATAAAAATGACAGTACCAGACAAATATAAACCTAGGTCAAACTGCAAAAATAAGCCACATTGGTGGACCACTGGTATTAATAGGTGGTACAACAAAAGAAAAAAAATCCTGTCCAGAAGTAACAGGGGAATATACACAACAGAGTAATAAGTCCCTCATTAGTTAAACAGGTGAATCAGGGAAATAGTCAAGTATTTGAAACCAGACTTTGAGGTAAAAATAGCCTCCAAAGCTAAGGATAACCATAAGGAATTTTTCAGTTGAGTGAGTTAAGGTCCACTGTCAAGAAACACCATGTTGTATACCCCAAAGAGGATTTATGATTTCCAGGCTATTTTTTTCAGAATATTACTGAATACAGACCATGTGTAGTATTGCTTGACATGCATGGGAAGTTTATTCAAGAAGTGTAGGATTCCTTGGGATAGAAATCTGTTGTGCCAGCCATGTTCCATTTCTGTGCCTATAAAAGATTACAGTCTTTGTTGGGGTGTTCATGGTGGTGTGCATGTTGCACAGCTGTAAGAGGTCAAGTAGGGTGGAATGGGCCATGTACCCTACTGATGGATAGTACTGTCTGCTTAAGAACAGCATACAGAGCAAGAACTGTACATATCAAAAATGCCATTTAAATCCATGACACAAGTATCACCATGAATAGTAGGCAACAGTAAGGATTTTGGAAGGGTGTACAGCTCAGCAAACTGCGTGGCCTCAGTGTAAATATCATAATTTGGGCTTTAACACAAATTTTAGATGTTATACCTTTGGTACCACAATACATCGCAGGTAATTTCAGCATGTTCCAGAAGGTGATTTATAAGACAGGTGTTTCCATTCATATAAGTCAGCACTAAAAATTAAAAGCACTACACCCTCACTCCCCACTGGCCCTTGTTTTCAATTAAGGATTTCCCAATATTATTCTAGCATGTCCAAAGGTCAGTTGTCAATCTCCTCTCCGGTCCAGCTGGTGAATCTGGGAATCTTGAGGCAATGTTATAACTGCCTCATGTACACAGGCAACCCTCTCCTCCTCCCACATAACACAAATACTTGCGAGAGATGCAGCTATTTAGCCAAACTGGAGGCTGAGCTCTCTCAACTCAGGACTGGCAAGACCAGACAGGAGGAGAAGGCAACTACACACACCACAAAACCAGCCTCACATAATGCTACCACTCCACTGAATCAAACACATAAACACACAAAGACATACTCGGAGGCTCTGAGTAAAATTTACCTAAACAGCAGAGGCCTCCAAAGCAGACACCCAAACAACTGCTACCTCAAGACACCCCACAAGCAACACATAAACCACAAAAGCCGTGTGCAAAGCAGTCACAGCCCTTAAGGCCAAATACAACACCAAACATACTTGTCATAGGTGACTCCATAGTCAGACACACTGACGTCCCACTCACCAGGCTGAACAAGGAGAGGGTCACAGTAAGCTGCCTATCGGGTGCTAGAATCCGCCACATAACACAAGCACTCTGGTCACTCCACGGCAAGTACAAATATGACACAGTCATTGTCCATGCTGGTGTGAACGACCTGAGACGTACCTCCCTGGACTACATGAAAAGAGACATAGAGGAGCTCTCTGATTATGTAGCCCAGGCAGGTATGACCCTAACCCTGAGCAGTATCCTTCCTTCACCAAGAATGATGCCACAATATAGAGACAAGATGATCAGCTTTAACGATTGGCTTAATGTCTGGTGTCATTCAAAGGGGATCCAGTATCTGTCTGCCTGGGATGACATGCTTGACAAGCCACGCTGCTTCGCAAGGGATGGCTTGCACCTGTCACCCCTGGGATTCCGGATATTGGCTAAGGCTCTTGCCACCCCCATAGTGCCTTTTTTAGGCAAGGCTCAAATTCTAAACCTACCACCCTAGAAAACAAAAATGGGAAGAAACTGAGGGTAATGCTGCTCAATGCCAGAAGTGTAAATCTCAAAATGCATGCACTCGAGGCCCTTATCAGTATGGAGAACATCGATGTCTGTGCTGTAACTGAAACCTGGTTCAAGGCTCCTGAGAGCACCCGGCACTATTAGGTTTTACCTCATATCATGCGTTCGCCCCAAAACCCGGACCACACCACAAAAGGAGGGGTGTATCCATATTCATAAAGGATACCCACACCTCCAGGTTGGTGGCAACACGAAGCTTGAAACCGTCCAGGTGCAACTAACCATAGGCAAAACTGCTCTACAAATTGTAGCATGCTACAGGCCACCCTCTCAAACTCAGGAACCCCACACAGCCTTCCTGAAGACACTGGAGGGTATAAATGTATCTCCAAACACCATCATATTGGGTGACTTCAACTACCCGAATATAGACTGGGAACATTACTCAAGCCCAACGGTTCCTGGAGTTCATAAATTCAAATGCCATGGAACAGCTAGTCACTGTTCCCACGAGAGGAGAAAATATACTAGATCTCATTGTCACAAACATGGGGACAAAATGCTCCACACCGGAAGTATATCCCTCATTGGTGAGATCTGATCATAAACTAATCTCACTGGAAATCCACATCCCGCCCCCACCCCAAACAAAAAAGACCATAGTGAAGAACTTCTCTAAAGCAAACTTCACACTACTCAAGACTGGTGTGGTATCCTTCAAGGCCCCTGAGCCAGAGGAAAATACAACCCAAGCTGCGGAAGTCCTTACAAATGCCTTCTATGAACACCTCCAGGACTGCATGGATCAGGCAATCCCAAATAAAACCAAGACTCTTTCCACAAAGGGCAAATGCCCAGTCTGGTGGACCCCAGCCATTAACAAACTTTACAATAAGAGGAGAAAGCTATTACATGATAGAACAAAATCCATAAAAGGGAAGTCACCCCTGATCATTATTAGTAAAAAAATACGAGCACTCATAAAATCAACTAAGGCCAATTTTGAGAGAAAAATTGCCATGGATTCAAAGGACAATCATAAGGCCTTTTTCAGCTATGTTAGGAACCTGGGTGGAAACTCCCAGATATGCTCAGAATTAGTCCAAAATGATACAAAAATCACTGAACCCACAGACATTGCCAACATACTGGCAGACAGGTTCAGTGCAAACTTCACCCCAAAGGAGAGATAACTATCCCAGCCGAGTGTAGCCTCCCGGACATCTCAAATGTGCAGGTGAAAGCTGCTCTCTCTAAAGCTAAAAACACAGCATCAATGGGACCGGATGGTGTCCCGGCTGTGTGCTACACGAGCTAAATGAGGAATTAAACCCGCACATAAGGCAGCTGTTTAATCTCAGCCTTACCACAGGATACGTGCCCAAGGAGTGGCGTACGGCAACTGTGGTCCCACTCCACAAAGGTGGCGCCTCTACGGACCCTGGTAATTACCGCCCCATAAGCTTAACAAGTCTAGTCTGCAAAGCTATGAAGAGGATCATAATGGAGCTCATAAACAAAGATATAGGGGACTTGCAGACATTGGACCCGACCCAGTTTGGCTTTGTCAAGGGAAGATCATGCCTTTTGAACTTGGTCGACTTCTTCGAAACAGTCACCAAGGCCATTGATGAGGGAAAGGCAGTCCATACAGCCTACCTTGACCTTGCAAAGGCTTTCGACACAATACCCCAATCGGGTATTGTAGAAAAACTTACCAGCTTAAATGTAAACCCATATGTCACAAGATGGGTTGCAAACTGGCTTAAGGACAGAACCCACAGGGTTAGAGTTGCTGGCGCTGTGTCAGACTCCAAGCCGGTCACAAGTGGTGTCCCACAGGGCTCGGTCCTTGGCCCCCTATTGTTTGGCATCTACTTCTCAGAAGTACAGGCCAACATGGGAGGACTTTGGCTGACAAAGTTTGCAGACGACTGCAAACTGGGCGCCATAGTGGAAAGTGCATCGGACACGGATATCCTTCAGAAGGGACTCACGGAAACAGATAGCTGGTGCCAGAGCCATGGCCTGAAGTTAAACGCCAAAAAATGTATAGTCATACCCTTCGGGAAAAACAAGGTAACCCCAAGCTACCATATAGGTGGCAATCCACAAAGCACAGAAGAGGTTATCAGGGACCTGGGGACCCAGGTTGACAGTGGCCTTTCTTTTGACACTCACGTTGCTAAAGTGGTTAGAAAGACCTTCTACATTGCCCACCTGATCATGAAGGGATTCACATCCAGGTCTAGTGAGGTCATTGTTCCCCTGTACTCTTCACTTATCAGACCAATGATCGAGTACAATGCCCCATTCGGGATGTATCTCACCCGACATCTGCAGCAATTGGAGAGACCCCAAAAGTTCCTCACCAAAAGGATAAAGGGACTCCAAAATCTGTCATATGCTGCCAGATTGAAGAAACTCCAGCTCTATTCAGTCACATACCGTCTGCTCAGAGGTGACATGTGCCTGACATACAAGGCCATGTCCAACCCGGAATTAATGGACATGCTCCACCTCAAAAATCCAAATCCACCAAAACCACTAGAAAGCGACTTAAACCTTAGCACGGATATAAATAGGACGTGCTGGAGGGATAGATTTATCACTCAGAGACTCCCTATGCTGTGGAATAAAATCCCGGTCCATGTGAGGCAGAGCACCTCGCTGACTCTGTTCAAGAGAAATCTAGACCTGTGGATGGGAGATCGTAGGTTTACCCCGGGAATCATCTCTGTGTCACTGCTGGACAGAGGCACAACAAACTAATGGGCACAGTATTTTTTCATATAAGGGGTGGCGTAAGCCACAAAAATTTGGGCTAGGCTTATAAATGCCTTAGGGCAGATAGCCTAGTATAAACCTATGAACCTATGAACATGGAAGAGCACCAGCAAGGTTCCAGGTGAAAAAACATGCAAGAAGCTCCAGTCAACAAAAGGTAATGTTGGAAGGTACAATGTGTGTCTCACAGATTACACCCAGGTTCTGCAAATAAAAGACAACAATGTTAGGCATGGTAGAAGAGGTCCTTTTTCAGCTATCTTTCATAAGGGTTGTACTTCCATCTTCCTAATGTCTTGATGTTCTCTCATAATGTCCTTGCCCACTGCACATGAGAAGTTGCCACTATGCTAAATGAGCACGGAATCTAATTGAACGTGGGGTATATATTTGGGGTCCATGCTTCATCACTACACTATTTTCTTTAATACAGCCCTCACCTGAAGCTGGATAAGCAGGGTACCCTTCTCATGGCAAGAAAACGTGCTTCTTAAGTATCAGTCCATGATGAAACTGTGTGAGTGGACTTCTATGTTGGAAGCAGTGTTTGGTAATGTTGTAGGCACAGTACTATATTCCATTCTGTGGCCCTTGAGGCTAGAGCCAGCCGCTAGTTCTTCACCTCTTGATCAGTCATCGATTGCTTCTATTTATCATTAGAATATTCTTCTTTTGACCAGCTAAATGCTCCACATAGGGCTGAAAAACAATCTGTTGTATTACTGACGACATGTATTTCGGAGTTTGTCCCATAAGGCTCACACTGCCTCCCCATGGCTTTGTGCAGCCAGCTGATAGCTTGCCAGGTGTAATGCTGCTTTCAACTTATTTTAATCAGGCTCTAACAGTCACAGGGTGTGTGCTCTCCATGGTTGTACTGTTATGAGCCATACAACTGGACAACTTTGCACCTTCCTAGTGTCTCTAAAGTGCTGTAGTACCCTTCTGTAAGCCACCTAACTACCTGTACTGAGGGTGCTTCTTATCTGTTATTCTCATATGTCCACTGATACTTTGAAGGAATTTGTACCCGCACTGGTACTGGTGCTGTTTCCAGTGTCACTCTCTTGAACTGAGCCCACTGTGAAAGCAGCATAGTATAATGTCCAATTATTCTTCACCTCACCCTTTTTGCTGATTGCCCCCTTGTTGAACTACACATTTGTTGTCCGATTTTGAATTGGGAGTACCTTGTTTGCCTTCTGGTTGTATATCCAGGAAGAACTCCAACTCTGTAATGGCAAATTAATGTCTACATGTAATTACTATTGGCCACCTGCTGCTGAGCTTGCACCTTCCTAAGCCTCCCCCTACCAAATCCTTATGGATATGGCAACAGTTATCCTGAAAAAAATGCAGTGCAGTCTGATAGTGTGTCACCACTCAAGTACGATTATTATCTATAAAAAATTTAGATGACTGAAGGCAAGAATACTCGTTACTTGATAGGTTCATAGGTGGTTACTAGGCTACTGACCCAAAGGTCTTTATAAGACTAGCAGTGGGTACCCAATATAATACTAGAAAAACCCAATATAAAGGATATATCCTAAACTCAAAATCTTAGCAATGGATGCCCATTTCTGGGAGGGTCATAGGTGAAATCCCTGGCAATGAATTTATGGTTTCCCATCCAGTTATCCAGGTTACACTTAAACAGGGTCAAAGAGGGACTTTGTTTGATGTGAATTGGTAGCGTATTCCTGAGGAGAGGCAACCTCTAAGAGGCATATCTATCTCTCCAGCAGGTCCTATTTATGTTGCAGGCCAGGTTAAGGTCCTTGGAGCAAATTATCCTTATCCCATTTGTCTTGCGGATGTGAGCATTTCCATTGGGTTTGGATCAGTGATTGCTCTGTAGCCAAAGCACAAGTCTCCTCTAAGTAGTCTGTACACTGCTGAGTACAATGACAGTGACTTTAGTCTGTCAATGTATGATGTGGTGGAGACCCTGTAATTTTCTTGGTTAGAAATCTCTGAGGTGTCTCAAGTTGCTGCAGGTCGCAGGTAAGGTACATACAAATGGAGCATTGTACTCAATTATTGATCTGCTGAGGGTCGAGTACAGGGGAGTTATGACCTGTTTCGCTCCTGAGACAATGCCTTTGCTAATAAGGTGAGCAACGTAGAATGCCTTCCTTACCACCATAGACACATGGTGGTCAAAGTTTTGGCTACAGTCAACTTGCATTCTCAATTATCTCACTACTGAGTTACTACATAGTGTATTATTGTTTAGATGATAGTCTGCAGGGATATCATATTGTTTTTACTAAATGGGGTGATAATGCATTTTTTAGCATTGAGTTTGAGTCCATGGCTCTGGCACCAATCTTTCATTTGAGTAAAGCCCCTCTTAAAGCATACTGACATCCTTTGGGGATTCAATAATTGCACCTAATTTGCACTTGTCAGCAAACTTAGTCAGTCACAACCCCTCTGCTTTGGCCTGAACTTCTGAGAAGTATATTCCAAACAATAGAGGGCTCAGCACTGACCCCTGTGGAACCCCACTGCTGACAGATCTGCTGGTGTGATCTGAAGGTGAGCCAGTTAGCAACTCACCTGAAAACATAAGGGTTGATATTCAACTGGGTGAGTTTATTACTGATGCCCGATTGTAGGACTGTGTTGAAGGCCTTTGCTAAGTTAAGGTAGGTTGTATGCACAGATCTGCATTCATGTATGGCTCTGGTGATGTTTTTGAAGAAGTCTTCCAGGTTTAACAGGCATGACCTGTCTTTGACAAAACCAAAATGTGTCAGATCAAGGGTTTGGAGATCACCTTTTCCTTATTTATAGGGTCCATGATGATTCGTTCCATTGGCCTTACAGATAATGTTAGTTAAGCTTATGGGTCTGTAGTTTCTGTAGTCAGAGTCACACTTTTAATACTCTTTTGTCAAGTGGCAAATGACAAATGGAAAAAAATGTTACTTGTAAAACTAGCAATATTCGGGTCAGTGAAACGAATACTGTTAGAAGCGACTATACTGTCACCTTAGTCAAAAGACCTCCTGCAAGACAGTGTATGAGAGTGTGCAGGTACACATCCACCAACACACATACAGGTTTAATTATATCCATATACATTAACAGAGACACACAAATACAGAGACAGCTTTATATAGACACACACACACACACACACACACACACACACACACACACACACACACACACACACACACACACACACACACCTACCCACCCACCCACACACATATGTATGTATAAATATATATATATATATATATATATATATCTCCACCAAGACACCACACATATAGGTGTGCACGTCTGTATACATAAACAGATGCACACAAATTCAGAGACAGATTTATAGGTGTGTGTGTGGGGTGTGTATGTGTGTGTGTGTGTATATATATGTATATATATATATATATATATATATATATATATATATATATGGGTGTACTTTCTTACAATGAAAATTAACTTTTTCAAAATGGGAAAGTACATCCCCACTTAAGCGAAAGTGCACTTTAACAAAAGTGCAGTTTCGCTTAAGCTTGCTAGACCGAACCTACCACACCACAATGGAGGACATTGAAAAACAGGCTATGTCCTCTACTGTAATGCAATAGTCACAGACCTTAGGGTTAGCGCGGGGGTCAAGGTAAGGGGACAGCCCTAATAACTATCCCCTTACCCTAACCCGTGCCCTAATTTGGAATGTCTTCCACTGTGGTGCGATAGTCATGGATCTTAGGGTTAGGGCACAGGTCAAGGTAAGGGGATAGCCCTACTAACTCCCCTTACCCTAACCCGTGCCCTAACTCTAAGGTCCGTGACTGCTAGCCCGTTCGGTCTAGCGGGTTCGCGAGAGTGCACTTTCATGAAAGTGCACTTTCACGTTAGTGTGGGTGTACTTTTGAAGTTCGAAGTAGTGAACTTTCATTCTTCAAAAGTACACCCATATATTTGATTAATTGGTGTTCATTGTTTGATTAATACAATTGAGGAAGTGATGTCATAGCATTTAAATGTCTATGTTCAGTCAGTTTTTGTATCACGTCTGAGGAAGCGGTTAATACTGTGAAAGCGCTTACGTGGAATAAACTTCTTGTATCTTAAGTTATTCGCTGTTATTTGCTGTTCTGGAATTGAGCATTGACTATTTACTGCACTTGTATCCATCGGTGAAGCTGTGGGCTGTTTTTTTTTCTCTACACATATATATATATATATATATATATAGAGAGAGAGAGAGAGAGAGAGATTGGATGTATAATGACAAAGATATATAGCAAATACATTTTAAACAACCAAAGCAATGCATATGAAAAACACATAATGACACAGACATGCATTTATTTATTTAAATTATCTATTTCCAGCTTGATAAGGAGGTAAGTGGTCTCATCAACATAGCCATCTGAGTCACAAAAGAGGCAAGATTGAGAAAAATTATGAGAATTCCAATATTAACAGTGAAGTATACCACTAAAATAATAAGCTGCAGTGCATATAAAGTTTTAATAAAATACACGCATTATCACATATCCAGCATATACAAATTTGACAGACATTCAAGAATGCCTTGAATTGGTTGGGGCGTGGCCAAGGATGAACACAGGATAGCAGCAGATTTCTTCAGCTCCACCAATTTCACTGCACTGACAGGAAATAATTACTTAAAAAATTAATTTATGAAGTAATTTTCTTTCTAAATATGTTGGTTTTATCTATTTCTTGAACTATATCTAAAAAAGAAAGGAAATTTTAAAAATATTCCTGTCAGAAATCACCTTGGAAATTTTCTTGTCAGTTTCTCTGTTTGAAATGAGTTCCAGTAAGACAAATTCTCAAGATTCCAGCATCAAGAAAGAACTTCAGTCTCTTATATCTACAATCCAGCAACTTACTGCTAAGATGGATAAACTGGATACTAAAATTGATACCTTCATAGAAAAAACTACAAAACAAATAGACTTGTTACATATAGATTTGCAACAACAGAAGATCCAGATTACAGGCATAGAAGAGACTGTAAATGACATGGAAAATAGAATCCAAGAAGAGGAAATCAACATAGAGTTTTTGCTGAAACAAAATACACATCTACAAACAAAGCTTGATGACCTGGAAAATAGATCTAGGCACAATAACACTAGGATTTTTGGACTGCCAAAAAATATTGAAGGTAACAATATTACTTCTTTTTTAACAACATGGCTCCCTAAAACTTTAGACTTACCAGAAGCATTCTCTTTTGGTATTGAAAGAGCACATAGATCTATAGCTAATACTAACTCTAACAAAAACTATCCTAGATCAGTTATAGTTAGATTTCTATCATCTTTTGATAAAGAGATGGTTCTTAAATCTGCTTGGGCTAAAGCTCCTGTTAAGATTAATGAGACAACTGTGCATTTTGACAATGACTATTCTTCCTTTGTAATAGCTAAAAGAAAAGTTTTTCTGCCACTAATAAGGGAGCTTAAAAAAGCACAGTTTAAAACATACCTTCTGTTTCCCGCCAAGCTAAAAATCTTCCTTCCTGATGGTCCTAAAATTTTTGATGACTTAGACTCTGCATTACTGTTTATCAAAAAAAATAAGATTTTGGATAAAATAGAGGAAATGGAGTGGGCTAGTCCTTCATTAAAGAGGTTGGCAACTGAAACTTCATGGAAGACTTCAGAGAAGAAGAGACTAAAAAAACAAATGATTTGTTCTATGTTTTTTTCCCCTTTTTTCTCTCTTTATTTTTCTTCATTACTAATCTTTTTAAATATAGTTACTGCATTTCCAGAAAGCCACAAATATTCTGAAAATGATTTAATCAAAGTTATTTTTTGTGTGCAAAGAAATGTTTTGTTTCATAATCAGTCAAAATATCTGAGGAACTAATAACAAGCTATCATTCAGTTTGTTTCTCTTTCTGAAAAAGAGAAGTAAGGTTAGTAACTTGATACATTTTTTTCTTTTTTTTTCCCTTTTCTTCTTTTCTTTATTTTAAACAATGACATTCTATTTAGATTATGTAGTGGGTAAGGGGTGGGGGTGGGCAGGGAGAGAAGTGTAATGAAAATATGATCAATGGAATAATAACTTATTTATTCCTTGTAAAAAAGTTTATATGTTGTTTAAATACTCTTGCTAATTATACTTTCTTGATTATATTGCTTATGCTTGTTTACAAATAATCTGTCATGCTTTAATTAATAATAATTAGAAATAAATAATAGTAAATAATATGTTTTATTTCCATTTTTATTAATATAAGCAGTAAGTAATATTCCATTGTAAATACTTTTTATAGCTTCCTTTTACATTTTTCTATCTCTGCTTTACTCTCTTTTATTTTCTACTCTCTTTTTTTCTTTTCTTTTCTTTATTCTTTCTCTTTATTTTCTTTCATATTAATATATTGAAATGCTTTTGATCATACAGGCACAGTAAATAATAAGATTTGTATAAAAATTGAGTTGGGGCAAAAATATTGAGTTTTATTACTTATTAATAACTTTGGGCTTAATTTCACTTGCATAGAGGCTGTAATAACCTGTAAAATACTTCACAAAGGATTTGTTATATTTAGATGCATTTATACTGCTAAATGAATGTTTGTCACTAGTTTTTAACAAGATTCCCGCCAAAATGTTAAGGGAGACAATTTGGGATGTGGGTTACCTCGTGAACAGTGTCCTCGAGTTGTTTTAAAAGCTTCAACTCTCAGAATTCGCACAGAGAAGCTGAAAGCAGTCAATTTGACCTTTGACCCCAGAATTCACACTGACACATCACAGATTCAGGAAGAACACTCTACCAGGAAGTAGAACTGCTGCAAATGCGACTCTGTGAAGGAAAATGAACTCTTTAACATTTAAATGTGAGTTATTTTATATAATTACTTAAGTATTTATGTTATAATTTATAAAATATGTCAGTTATAATGATTTTAAATGATGCAGTTTCTTGTAGTAAGCAAATGTGATATTTTAGAAGGCATAGAAAGTGAAACATTTATACAAGTGTTTTTGAAAGTTTACTTGACTGCAGCCTACTAATTTATGTTAAAAACTTATGATTTAAACATATACATTACTATAACTCATTTGATTTATCTGATTGACAAGCATAAATAACTTTATGACTCTATTCTGGAAGAAGTTGTCATGTGATATATTTTAAAGCAGCAGTATAGATATACAAAATACAGATGACTTTCTTTACAATAATGCAAGTGTTTCTGAGAATTTACATTACTATGCAGTATGATTTATAACAATTTTTATAAATATAATATTTTATTCTACTGACAATAATAAGTATGGGAAAAAAGCTCAGATACAAGTAATTCAAGATTCTTTGGAAGCTGTTAACTGCATTTACATGACAGAAAATAGATGCATCTTAATATATGTAATGTCTGAACCATATTAGCCAAAGTTTTTGATTTAAATGAATATTAGAACTTATTTTTACAAACTTTGAATAAATTAATATGTAAATATGCCCTCCCTTTTTTTTTTCTTTCTTTCACTCTCTCTCCCTCTCTCACGTCTTTTATTTCTCTCTCTCCTCTTGGTTCCTAATATCAAGTTTATTTGAATGCTATTTGCATACAAATGTATTATATTAAATAGATGTATATAATAGTATGAATAGTTTTTTAAAAAAAAAAGTTTATCTTAGTTTATATGATGCTGTTTTATCAAATGTGTAGTTTTGTCTTGCTAGATAATCTAATTGAAAGTTGTTAATTTAATGTTAAATATAACTAGTATTAAATTGATAAGGTGGTAGCTGAGGTACTGCTGCTTAGGGTAGGGGGTTAACTTGAGTGGTATATACTACTCTAAGTTGGAGTTTTTAACTCCAGGCTGGGTGCAAGGTTTAATCCTTACATTATTTTCTCTTGTTCATTGTTGTATGTATATAGTTCTGACATCCACAATACATTTTGTAAACTCATTGTCACTACAAACAAAATTGAATTTTATACAAAATCCCATAAGAGATTCAATAAATACAGCTATATTTAAAGGTACACCTAAAGAAGGAGATGTAACTTTACTTATTTTGTTAATTGTTATTTTGATCATAAGATTCTTATGTTTTAAAAATGCCAAATGACATCTCTAAAAGGAATTTCTTTAAACATTAATGGATTGAATAATCCATGTAAAAGGGCAAGCCTAATAAGATACATTAATTTACATAAGGCCAACTTAGTCTTCCTTCAAGAAACTCATCTCTTGAAAAAAGATATTGATAAACTAGCCACAAACAAATATACAGTATTGGTTAGTTCAGAGCACACTCAGAAAAAAAGAGGAGTGGCTATTTTATGGAATAAAAGTATGCCCATTCCTAAAACTATTAAGTCTTATCAGGATGACAAAGGAATGTTTTGTATGGTTACAATGGGAAGACCTATACATTAATTAATGTATATTGGATACCTGGAATTGGTATTAATACAGTGAAACACCATCTTGATAAGATCATATCATTCTCTATAGGAGATATTATTTTAGCTGGTGACTTTAATTGTATACTACATGAAAGTGACACCACCACTATAGGAAAAAGGAAAATTACATCTAATGCAAAACATTTAAATGATTTTGCTAATTCTTATCATTTGAATGATATTAATAATCAGATAGATTCAAAATCATTACCATACACCTTTTTTTCTAACAGATACAAAACTTATTCAAAAATAGATAGGGTCTTTATTTCTAACCAGATGGTAACAGATTTAATTAATTCCAAAATCATTTTGTGTCCTATATCTGATCATAATTCAATTGTTTTTGAGTTCATGATAAAAAATACTCACAATGTTCAGATCAAAAGGATACCAGCATACTTAACTCAACTAAAAGACTATAAAGAATATATACTTTCAGAAGTACAACATTTTCTAGACATAAATAATACTCCCGAAGTCTCCATTGTCTATGTTTGGGATGCCTTAAAAACATATCTATATGGACAAAGTATCAGATGGTATAATAATAAAAGGAAATCTTGGGATAAGGAATTGTTAGATATTCAAAGTAAATTAGACTCTTATAAACATAATAATAAAGAAAATATTATGGATAAGAAAGTCATTGAAGAAATAAACAAACTAAATGAGAAATACAAAGAAATTTTAACTCATAAAGTTAAAATAACTCTAGAGAAATACACGTTTTTGTCTTAGTCAATAAGCCCCAAATACTTACATAGACTTAAAAATAAAACAAAAAGGTTGAATAAACAAAATCATATCAAAGAAATCTTTTCTCTAAGGAAAAAGAAGAATGTTTCTAGTCTACCAGAAATACTAGATGAATTTAGAAATCACTTTCACAAAATTAACCATAATAACATTAACATGGAACCTAAAGATAAAATAAAGGAGTTTATAACCACAAACATGAATAAAAAGCTTAATAAACAACAGATTAAATTATTGGACAAAAGTATTTCATATACAGAGGTTGTTACATAAATAAACAAGCTTAAATCAAATAAAGCACTGGGTAATGATGGTATTATACCAGATATATATAAAATCCTTTCTAAAAGTACATATTCATTAATACATAAGGTTTTTATTTTGGCCCAAAATGAGCTAATAACCCCCCATCTTGGCAATATACATTTATTTCGCCAATTTTAAAACCTAATAAAGATCCAACTAGATGTACTTCATATCGACCCATCTCATTACTTAATGTTGATTATAAAATGTTTATGAGTATTTTTGCTGATAGATTGAAGACAATCATCCCTGGCATTATAGATATAGATCAGACAGGCTTCATTGTAAATAGAAATACTTTTGATAATATAAGGAGAACTCTAACATTAATTGATTTTGCAAATAGGAAAAAGAAAGATTTAACACTTATTAGTCTTGATATAAGTTCAGCATTTGATTCAGTAAGTTGGGACTATCTGTTTACCTTACTGAAGTGCACAAACTTCTCAGATGCATTTGTAAATCTAATTGAGCATTTATACAAAGGAACATTGGCTTATATTAAGGTAGGAACATATGTCTCACAAAAAATACCCATTTTTAAAGGTACAAAACAAGGGTGCCCACTCTCTCCACTATTATTCACTTTAATAATGGAGTCTTGGGCTAATTTGATCAGAAACAGTACTGACATAGAGGGATTTGAAATAGATGAAAATACTACATCTAAAATTCAACTTTTTTCAGATGATGTTCTAATTACATCAGCAGGATCTAATTCTTCTATGCAGTCTCTATTTGATAAAATGATGAATTTTAAAAGTATTTCTGGTTTAATATTCAATGAAGAAAAAACTAAAATACTACCTATATATACACGAAAAAATATTCTCATTAGTGATTTTACTAAATATGTACCCAATTCAGGTCAGATAACTTATTTAGGTATAATATTATCTAAAGATATTAAATCTGTTATATATAATAATTATAATACCTGTTTTCTTAATATACAAAATCTTTTTAATACCTGGAATAATATGTTTTTTACTATGGAAGAGAGACTTACAATTATTAAAATGATAATATTCCCCAAGATTTTATACTCAATACAATCAATAATACTTCCACCTACAAAAATAATTATCAAAAAACTGAATACACTAATGTTAAATTTCCTATGGGCACCTAATAGACCTAGGATTGCATTAAAGAAACATACTAATAGCTGGTCTCAAGGGGGTATTTCTTTTCCAGACTTTAATTTATATACTATCTCTTCTATTGTAAAACATATTACTTTATTAATAGATCAGTCATATGTTGCAAAATGGAAAGATTACTGGGAGCTAATTAGTATGCACTTCATGAAAATCTCCTTAACACATAAAAATATGATTGTAAATAACTCCATGTTATGGTTACTAAAGGAATTTTGTACTTCACCTATTATACCTAAACATATAGTTAGTTACCCATTAAACATTATTATTAGCTATCGTAACTTTATATTCATGCATCCTAAATATAGGGAATGGAATTTTATTATATTCCCTATAATGTATACTCGGGGTATGCTTTTGTCATCTACTTCTGAAGGAACCCATTTAGCTATAGATAATGATCTAAAGTACTGGTATCAGTTGATATCTGATAATAAAGTTAAAAATCTAGATTTCTTAAAACAAGAATTTGATCTAAGAGAAACTTGCTGGTTAGAGGTTCAGACCTTTAGACAACATCTCATTGATAAAATAGATCTAATGTCTATAACAGTTAAAGAATCTATTCTAACACTGATTGATTACTTGATATTACATTTATAACATAGAGTTTCTGATAAAGGAAAGCTTTCATACATACATAAAATTATCAGACAAGAAACTTTTTACAGTGTAGATACTTACTGGAATTATTTCACTTCCATTAATGGGGACCCACCAAATCAACAAGATAAACAATATATATTGGAATCTGCCTACAAAACTACATCTTCCATTGTCTGGAGACTTTTTACATGGACATTTTTACATAGATCTTTTTATACACCTTTGGTGATGAATAAAATAAATAATAAAGATAATCTATGTAAAAGATGTAATGTAGAAATTAATGCTGACTGGGCTCATATGTTTTATGACTGTATAAAATTGAAAGAATATTGGAAGTCAATTAATGAATTTTTGCAGGCTCTTTTTACAGATAATCTCATTATTTCTAAATCTCTTATATTATTCAACACACCTGTACCTCAAAGTGTTAAAAAGATTAAGCTTCCCTTGTTATGGTCTATTCTAGCAGTGGCTAGGAAAATAATAACCAGAAATTGGATTTCAGATACACCTCCTTCGTTCAATGAATTTAAAAATGTTATGAATATAGTGTGCCATATGGAAATAAACACAATAAGGTCAAGAACAACTAGAAAAACATCTTATTATATTGTATGGGATAATTTACAAAACCTGTTAAAAAAATCTTAACTTCAATAGCATGGTATTTTAGTTTAATTAATTGATCTGATTGTAGTGGATGTCTTTGTAAATACTTTGGTTGTTTTGTTGAATGTTATAATCATATCTATTTTAATTACTTGTATAAAATTGTTATGATATTTCTCTTGTATGTTAAAACAATAAACTTGTTTTAAAAAAAAAAGAATGCCTTGAATTGCAAGCTGGTCAGTAAGACATAGCAAGGTTTTGGTTCTACAACCACATGAATATAAACTTAGATTACATATTGCATACATACTTATGCATACAGATAGGAAATTACAGGGAAATATAGAGACTACATTTGCCTCAACTTTGAAATGGTAAGCAGTGTAACTCTCCTGAAGTCAAATATTCAGGAAAGGAGTGGAAACTCCAAACATTTTACCACAATGCAGGAAAGAAAAACTAAATAAATTCAGTTGGATGGAATCAGTATTATACAGACAGTTACTGTGTGAATCCTGAAGGGTGGCAGCTAATGGGAAAATACTTTTAGTACAGTAACAAGATTCATTTTCAAAGTTGTCTGACATGTTTTTTTTTTTGGAATATTATAAGATTTTATTCTTCGAGAATCTTAGGACATTTGCAACTCATTGGGTTTGTTAAATATGCAAATGTCCAAAGCAATGCTGTCTTCTGAAATGATGGAGACTGTCTTATAAATGTATGTCTGCATGAGTAAATGTACTAATAAGCAACACTATTACTAAACATATGAAAAGTAATTACCAGTGAAGGAAAAAAAACATACAGCAACACGCACGAAACAAAAACAAACAAAAGAAAATACAATTGTCTAGGCTGGGATAATCATTCCACTAAGTTTTATAAAAAAACAAGCACATACTAAAGATGTAATTTCTGTGCAGCAAAGGCTGCAGATCTGAGTGTGACTAGATAGTGTCTCTGGCTGAGTCTAAACCAGTCATTCAGTTAATAGCCTATGGGTGGGGGAAGGAAAATACAAAAGAACAAATGGTAAACTCTTAGCAGTTCCTAATAATAACTATCTCACACTGAAGTTTGTGACATTTGTCCTGCAGTATGCTAATACGCTTCTCTGAAAATCCTGCCTCTGTGTAAACATGTCACTTACACTGCACTAAAAGGTAAACAATGTACTCCAGCAAGCAACTGATTTTAGAAACAAAATAATGCCCCTTTAAAAGCATTGCATTACTGCTGTGCTTTCTAGAGTAGCAGCAGCAGCAGTCAGGCCATGAAATGCCTGAAAGGCCCATTTTCTCAATGGATAAAATGCACAGATTAAACTAATGAATGGCTGACAGGGAGGGAGGGTTGTTGTGAGTACAACTGCAATTTAAGATGGAATGTGGCTAACACCTAAGAAACTTCCTGCAGGCAATCTTCCCCCACCCCCCTCAGCCAAAGGTGAGCATGCTCAAAAAGGCAAACCTGAAATGTAAACAAAGGCTGAATCAAAACAAAAAAATCACTGGGATTGTCCCTTTAAGGGCAGCACCCAACAATGTGTGAAATTAGTTGGAAATGGCATCACTTATTGTCAGCCAAAAGATATAACAAATCTGCTGGCCGACAAATTAATCTCAAATTTCACCTCCCCATCACCTGCCAAGAAATACACTCTACCAGTCCACCACCAATTATCACCAAAGAACAGGTTGTCATTGTACTCTCTAAAGCTAAAAACACAGCTTCAAGGGGCCTGTCGATATACCAGGTTGCCTCATAAACAGCTTAAATAAGGACTTATCAAACCCATCAGGATCTCTATTTAACCACAGCCTCCAGACAGCAACAGTCATCCCTCGGCATAAAGTGACACCATCTACTGACCTGGGAAAATACAGACCCATAAGTTTGACAAGCCTTATATGTAAGACTATAGAAACAATAAACATGGACCTAATAAATAACAGCATAGGAAACCTCTAAACAATGGACCCGACCAAATTCTGCTTTGTCAAGGACAGGTCATGCCTCCTGAATTTGGTGGATTTCTTTGAGAATGTCACTAATGCCATGGATGAGGGTAAAACAGTACATACAGCCTACCTTGACCTGGTCAAAATATTTGACATAATTTCCTGCTCATGTATTATAAATAAACTCTTAAAATTGGGCATAAATCCCTACGTCAATTGGCTCACAGACAGGACACGTGGTTAAAGTGGGTGAATCCAGATCCAGCAAGAGGCCATTACTAGTGAGGTACACAGGGTTTAGTGCTGGGACCACTCCTGCTTTGAATATACTTCTCTGAAGTCAAGGCTAATGTGGAAGGTCTCTGGATGACAAATGTTGCTAACAACTGCAGGCTGGGGCAATCATTGAGTCCTCCAGTGATGTAGATATCCTTCAGGATGGTCTAGATCAGACAAATGATTGGTGCAAGAACCGCAGCCTAAAACTAAATGTGAAAAAATGCATCATCATACCCTTTGGGAAGTCAAATATCCCTGCAAATGACAAAATCACTAGCACACCCCTAAGAGTAGACTCAGAGGTGAGATATCTAGGTACACAGATAGACAGTAGCCTGAACTTTGACTGTCCTGTATCCATAATGGTGGCAAAGTCCTTCTATGTGACACAACTTATAAGTAAAGGTACGGCATCTAGATCCAAGGAAATTATAGTCCCATTGTACTCAGCCCTCATTAGACCAATAATCAAGTATAATGTGCCATTTGGCATGTACTTGACTAGGCACTTACAGCAGATGGCGTGACCTCAGAGATTCCTCACAAAGAAAATACAGGGTGTAAACAACATGTCCTATGTGGATAGACTAACAGCCGTAACCCTTTACTCTGTCTCCTACCTATTATTAAGGGGTGATCTATGCCTGACCTATAAGGCACTCACAAATCCAACCCTGATGGAGCTGCTACACATCTGCAAGTCAAATAGCATGAGGGTTACTCAATATAGGGATCTAAACTTAGCTACTCAAACAAAACATACTGGAGAGACAGGTATGTGTCTCAGAGATTGCCCCTTCTTTGGAACAGGCTTCCTATTCACATTAAGCAGAGCTCTTCTCTGTCCCTCTTCAAACACAGTTTGGATCAATAGATAGGAAATTGCAAATTCACACCTAGGGTAGTGCCTATGTCTCTAATGGACAGTGGCAATCAGTAAGATGCTCAAGGGATAGGCATAAGTCCATGCCATGCTTTAGCTCCTAGGGGCCATAGATTGGGTAAAATTGGGTTATATTGGATTGGCTTGTAAGGGCTCTTAAGCCATTAGCCTATTAATCTCCTATGAACCTATGAACCTGTGTGCTTTAGCATGGGTAACCTTAATTTTAGATTGGGTAATGTCTTTGGATACAGTCTTAAGTTTAAGGCAGTTGTTGCTATCTGGAGGGTTAAACTTCATTTAATTAATATGCACATAGTTTTGTGTGTTTGTTCTAAGTTAATAGGGGATAGGGGTTGACTTTTTTTAATTTTTTTGTTTGAGCATTTTCATTAGAGCAAAAAGACTTGAAAATGTGACATAAGTTCAAATGGAGATGAGAAGAAACAACTGTTTAAAAGATCAGCCTGCAAAACTGTGTGCATGTAAGACAAAAGTTGGAAATATATATTCAAAAGAACTGTCATATATAATGGGGGGGGGGCAGCAATTTTCTATCATTATGGCTAATTTGTCCATATTATCTTAGAATGGGAATGGTCTTAGATGTATAGACAAAAAGGAAAGAGCATTAATGTAGGGTACAAATAGCAATGTTGCATGAGACACAATTGGCTAGAAATGAACATGTGACTTTGATGAAGAAAAGATTAATTCAGCAGAGTGTCAGGGACAAATGAAAAGGACAAAGAAAAATAGTACTGATTGCTAGAAGGGCTTCATTAGTGATAGAAGAGGGAAAAAAGACAATAATGATAAATATGTGGCAGTAAGAGGCTGTTTGCAAGGGAGGAGGATTATGCTGGCATGTATTTATATTCCTCCAAAAAGTGCTATTATGGAGCTTAAGAGAATACTGGCAGAAATAATTAGCTTTCAAAGGGGAATATTATTTATAGGTGGGGACTGCAACTTGATTTGCAATAGTGAGGTTGTATCAGGGGGACCTAGAAGGGAAAAGTAAACAAAAAGGTGTAGATTTCTGAAGTAATTTATGAAAATGGTACGGAATAAGTAAATTTAGTAGTAGGAACTTATACAGAATTGACATATTATTCCCCAAGGTAGAATAACTAGGACAGACTACAGATAAACTATACTTCACAGGAGGATGTGCATTTAATCAAAAGCTTTGACACATATCCAATAGCTATTTCAGATCATTCACAGATAAAAATAAGATAATACAGGGCAATGATGTAAAAATGACAACTAGCGTTTTCCTACATATCCGTTACAAAGAGAGGAATGTAAGGAATAGTTTGTGGAAATTATCTGAGAGTTAATAGGGAAGACAGACATTTCTTCAGAAGGGATATCTACTGACTGGGATAAAATGAAAATGGAGATTAAACTAGGGTTGAAGTAAAAGAGAAGGAGTTATGGTTAAAACTATTAGGAACTATCCAGAAGGGTGACAAAGATTAAAGTATTGTAGAATAAGGGGAATCTCATGGAAGAAGAAGAAGAGCAACTACAGGGTGCTAAAGGAAAAAGGGAGTATTTGGATAATATTTATAAGTTTAGAAAGATTGCTGTTAAACAGCTATTTTTTTATAACAACTCCAGAGCACAAAAACTTTTAGCATAGCATCATAGACAGCAAAAAGTAGAAAAGACTGTTGCCGAAGTTAGGGAGTGTATAACAAGAAAAATAAACAGAGATCCTACAGAGGTATTAGAGATATTTCAGAAATGTTATGAAAAATTGTATAAAACAGACAGCTGTAGAAATAATAAAAAGTACAAATAGAAATATTATGGAATACTTGATTATGCCAAGGTTAGAGGAAGGTGAGGCTCAACAACAAATTAAGATAGAAAGAGATGAGATAAAAGTGGTGATGTATCATCAGTCTGCAGGGAAGTCTCCAGGAACAGATGGAATTCCTGTGGTAGACTGGAAGTTAGGAAGGAAAAAAGTGATAAAGTTCTGGAAGGTTTTGTTTAGTAGTTATTTAAAAGGATGGGAAACACTAGTATCTTGGAAGAAAGCTGCAGAGGCTGTGTTAACCAATGAGGTCAACAACCCATCAGACTTAGCTTCATATAAACACATTTCAATGTTAAATAGTGATTATAAAATGTTTATATCTATACTAGCTAAGAAGATGGCAAATGTGTTGCCAAAATTGATAAGATATAAATCAGTGTGGTTTTGTGGTGGGGGAACAAACACTTGGCAACATTAATCAAACAATGATGATCTAGAGGGAAGCAGAATGTAAGAAAATACTGCTGTTGTTGGTAGGTCCTGATGCAGAGAAAGCATTCAACAGAGTAAGCTGGGATTTTGTGAGTAGGGTAATGGAAGTATTTGCATTCCCTTATACAATAACAGGATTAATTAGGACGATGTATGAAGGATCAGAGGCAAGAATTATGGTGGAAGGGTTCCTCTGTGATAAGCTGTGTTTGAACAGAGGAACCAGGCAGTGGTATCCTCTTCTCCCTTTGTTATTTAATTCATATTTAGAACCACTGGCAAAGAAAATGAGCGACTCAGAAATTCAAGAGTATAACTGTTATGGGGATCAAGAAAAGTTGGCTTTATTTGCAAATAATATTATTTTGTATGTGATAAATCCTGAAAAGGGCATTTCTATGTCATGGAATATTTTGAGACAGTTTCAAGTCTTATTGGGTTATAAAATTAATGAACACAAAACAAACCCTATAGCAGGAAATTATGTACTCACACATGAATTATTTCAGCAATACCCATATTTATGGGAACATAAGATGGACTATTTAGATGTTTGGATTAGAAAAAATTATGTTATGGTGGCTAAGAATAAGTGGGAAAAGATTAAACAAAAGATAATACAAAAACTGAGAAATTGTAAGCTCTTGTTTATCGATATAGATACCAGAATACAAGCCGTGGTGGTGTTTTTGATCCCTTTACTTTTATCTACAGGCCAGTCAGAGTTGTATTAGCCAGAGGAGAAATCGTGGAAAATAATTAATAAAGAGTTTACATAATGTTTTTGGGGTGGGAAGAGGATGAGAGTTAAGTAGGATGAGGTGATCCTTCTCACATAACAAGATGGTTTAGGATTATCTGATTTGTATGGATATTTCAGAGCTATGCAGTTAAGGACGATAAAAAAAACAGAAGGAGAAGGTTGTAAATCAAAGTGGAAATGAATCATAATGAAGCAGAGGGGATTTCTAGAAATAAGGAGAGACAATAGAGTTTTGGATGTAGATCCTTAAGGAAAATAACAATAATGATACAGACTATTATATTCATAAAGTTGCATAAAGTAATCTAAGAACTAAGACAACGCAGGAATGGAGAGAGGAGATTTTGCCAATAGGGATGACTGCAAGTAGGGAGAACAAAAATATACAAGATGGGGCTGGAATTTACAGGAGAATGCAGGCAAAAAAACCAAGATATTGGGACCCAATAACTTGAGTGGGGAAGTTTAACAGAGTGGAATTATGCCAAGCAGAAGTTTTCACTGTAGGAAAGAGACTGCCTTCCCTAGCAGGGATTATCAGAGTATAGGCAAAGAAAAAGGGACGGGGAGTCCTGAATGAAAGATAAGCTCTAGTGGAGTTTTAGTTTAATGTAGAACAGAAGCTGCAGTTAAAAAAGGGGATAATTAGTAGGTTAAATACAATATTGCATGATAACTATAAGAATCAATCAGAGGAGGTTAGAAAAGTTTGAGAAGAGAGATTGGAAAAGCAGTGCACAAAGGAATAATGAAAAAAACATGCGTATACCTCCCAAGCTTGCAACAAAGTCCAAAAGTTTAGGACCTTTGCTTGTAAGTTTTTGCATAAGTATTTTTATAGCAAGTAGACTTCAAAGTATTTTTCCTCAGGTGAATAGCAAGTGCTGGAATCATAATGGAAAAGAGAGGGGTGACTGGTAACAAGTTTCTTGGGACTGTGATGAGTTGGCAGATTGTAAAACTTATTTGCAGAGTACTCAGTGAAAAATATTGGGAGAGAAAATTATTGTAACTGTGGACATTATTCTATTGAGTTGGGACCCATAATCTGAACTGCCCAGAGATAGTAGGGCCTTTTATTAAGTTTAATGCTATTGACTGCCAAAAAAAGCAATTACTAGAAAATGGAGATCAAAATCTAAACCAACTATAACTGAAGAATTGACTATTTTTAAAGCCATAAAAGAACTGGAAGTCAGATCTTTAGAAAAGGGAAGGAGCAAATTACATTTAAATAAATTAAAGTTGTAGGAGCAATACGTGTAGAATAATGTTCAGGAGGAGAAGTGAGGTTTAAGAGAAGGTAGGAAATGAGCAATATATGTAATGTTCGAGTGTGTGACAGTTATTACAAAAAAGAAAACATATATGCAATGTATAATGCATGAAAATGTTATGGTTTCTTTTCTTTTCTGTTAGTGTATGTGTGTCTAGGTTTTAAGTGCTGAATTAATAAAGGTGTTTAAAAAAGAATTCTGGACAAAGCCAAAAATAATGGTGGTGGTGGTGAGGGGGGGGGGGCAAAGGCCACAATAAGGGACACATTTTAGAGATTGGTCTTATAGACTTAGAAAGATGAATAACAAGTTTTTCATTAGCATGCATTTTCTGAAGTATATGAGGCCTGAAAGTAAAATGTTTGTCATTATTAAGTGGCTGCATTTGTCAATTATTTTCCAGAAAACCATGTTTTAAGAGGTGCAGAACAATATGCAGGAAAATATAGACATTCTGTGCAATTCTGGACAGGTCAAGGGTATGTCAACTGCCGACTGTATGCAGATGATATGTTTACAACTGGACATAAATCTCTAACTGCATTAAACAGTTAAAAGAGAATTTTGCTCAGATTTATAATTGAAAGATGTCTAATAATCTAACTGTTAATATCTAAAAGTCTGTAGTCATTATGGTAGGAACATTGAAGAGACTTACCTTGCTCAGACCCTAAACATTAAAGATCTGGAAGGAATATCCCTACCATCAACTGAACAACAAACGTGTTTCAGAATAATGCTAGATAACTTATCACTGGACAAACATGGAGTACTACCCTGGTTAACAAATGTGAAATAAAAACAAAACATCTAGTATAACAACTTGACAAAGTTCTAAAACAACTAAAAGTATCCTATTGCATCTTTCACTTGCTTACTGATGAAGTTTGAATATTGATAGACAAAAAAGTCCTCACTCTATGTTCTGAGTATGGTGTATCAGTAACCTGTCTGAATTGCCAACACAATATTATTACCTAACTAACAACCAAGTGCAAAGTATTGATTCATTCATTTATTTTATAAGAGAAAGCATTACTGAGATACAATACAGAAAACCAAATGGTTACCACTTAAGACAAGAACATATTTTTTTACTAATCACTCTAACCCTGCAAGGTATTAAATGAAAGCTATTGCCCAGTTTAAAAACACTGCTTGTCATAAGTCCTCAATTTATCCTACAAAGGAAAGATACTCTACAGTAACAAAGACCCACATATATGATGGCAACAACAGAAAAGTATTCTACAAAATTTGTTCTGCAGCATGGAATAATGTGCCAGAGATAATATAAAAACTACTACTGAATGAACTCTTTTACAAAAGCTCTTGAAAGCACACCTCACTACAAATATAAGTGCAATTGTTACAGGAAGCTAGGTTAGATTTAGGGAATTGATGCCTAAAGTATCCTATGAAAAAAATAGACTATATGTATCAGTGTGCAGCCTTAATAATAGATAGAGACAGCTATGTAACGAGTGTAAATATATATAAATAAAATGTTCTATTATCCTTTTATATAATACATTGTGTCAATAACATTCATGTAAAAGCAGACTTGTTATAGTTATTAAACAGTAAATTTTGGTTATAATGTTATATGATTTTCAAAGTTTTCTATTCCCGTGGCCCACAAATATCAGGAACCCACGTGTTGTGTGCACGCCAACAATTAATGCCCCAAAATCTGCTCACAAGACCTTTCATCTATGTGGTCTCCCGCAAAGTAGAAACTGTTTCAGTCTAACAGCAAAACACCTAAACCTGCTCGGCATTGCATAGTATATAAATCCCTGGAAGGCCTTGATGCACTGTGATCTTCCTTTAAGAAAGATATATTTGTTACATGTAACTAGCAAGCCTTTACTGGTCTGTAGCCAAGACATGCACAAAATCTGAGAGGGTACTCAATAGTTACTTGCCCAACATGCTAAAAACTTATTCTCCATGCCCCCTTGTGTGCTAATGCATTAAAGTGATACTGCTATAAATTCACAAACAAATGTATCTGCTACTGCTTATTTTCTTTTTTACTGCCTACAAACCTTTTTTCATTAAAGGTTTTTCTCTCAAAGAGGTATTATTTTATTTTCGAACACTCTTGCACTAAACTTATCGCACCATTCCACGTGCCTAAACATAATCAGCTGGCAGGAAGTTTGAACATTTTAAAATAGTAAAATTCAGCTAGCACCAAGTCCATCTGAACTGAAAAGACCCAAAATAGAGCTTACAAAAGCAAGGGTCTTATGTAATTTTTACTGATTTTTTGTCTCTACTCTGATCAGTGTGGTCATGGCTCTATTTGCCCTTGCTATGTTTGGGCTCACTCCACACCCTACCCTACCCCCAATATCCAACCACCCCCACTAACCCTAAATTTATACTCTAACCATTTTTACTATATTGCACCCTTTTCTCTATCACACAACCAATACATTTTCTCAACCAATCCTTAACCACACCCCCTCCTTTACCACATCCTAAACCCCACCCCTAATCTATTACACCCTACTCCCTCTCTATGCTTACTCTTACTATTCACTTATTCAGATAAATTACCACTTCCACAACCACCCATTCCACTTCAGCTCCCTTACATTATGTACCTGATGAACATAAATTTAATACCACTAAATTATTTCTCTCTCTAAATGAACACTTCACACTCACACTGCATTTTGTCCACTCTCATACTCATTACAAACTACACCATACCTCTTTTACTTAACAACCCCACTATTTGTCCTTCTTCCACTCTCAGCTTCATATCACACGAAGTCTTTTACCTGAAACCATCTCCTACTCTTACCTTCACCCCTAATGATAATGACTCAAGCCACTCATGCACCATCTCCCCTTCTCTTTACAACTTTTCATATATTTACCTCCTCAAATTCAAAATATTATATTATACCCTTGTGACACCTGTGCACTGGCCCAGCAGTCAAGGAGCCTCAATCCTCACCACTGACACCAGTGAGGGGCATCCATATAGGGAAAGGATAATAAATACACGCACACAGTAAAGTACAATTTCCCTTAAGAGCACACAGAGATCACAGTCAGTCTGGGGCTGGTTTCTCCCTTTCTCTTCAGGTCCCCAATAAGACTCCCCACTGGCACAGCTATAGGGTCCATATCTCAGTCTAGTGGGCAAGCTAAAACCTCCAGCACCCTCTCTGTCCAACCAGTGCTTTGTGTCCCTGCCCAAGTAGCTGACACACACATACTTTAATATAAGAGTTATATACAACCACACAGACACTCCTGGGGAAGGCTGGCACAGGTTCTCTAGCTGTGCCCTTTTTACCCAGACTATACGGTAGTACCACATGTCACCACCCCCTAATATTTATCAGCTACTAAAAGACCCTTATGAAAGGGTGTCAAATTATACTGTGCAATATTACAATATTATTATCCAAATGGTACGTGTAACTGACCAGCCAAGGCTTATTTGGAGTGGCTTAGTACAATATCACTATATATATATGCAATGTACTTTAGAGCTTATAACCATTGACAAAATACCAAACTCTTGTAACGAAAAAGCATTGACTACAACAAGCATAAAGACTGACTTGCTTCCAAAGCGTTTATTTGCGCAAAATAACCCACAGCGGTTAGGCACATATAATGTTCTTTAAAGTACAAAAAAAGGTAAAAAATCCAAAAGCAAGTAAAATGTGAAACGCTCCAAACGTTTTTCGTCTGGATAAATATCCGGACTTCTTCAGACACAGCTAACACTAAACACACTAAGTATTTAACCATAATTTCAAACAATTAAGCACAGGTGCATCAATTTGATTATTGCTTTATATTTATCCAGACGAAAAACGTTTGGAGCGTTTCACATTTTACTTGCTTTTGGATTTTTTACCTTTTTTTGTACTTTAAAGAACATTATATGTGCCTAACCGCTGTGGGTTATTTTGCGCAAATAAATGCTTTGGAAGCAAGTCAGTCTTTATGCTTGTTGTAGTCAACACTTTTTCGTTACTTTAGAGATTAAATTATCTCTACACCAAACAGCCACAGTTGAAAGGTTTAAAAATATTTAATAATAAATAATAAAAACACAAGACAATACTTCTTACTACCCAGTGCTAGTCAAGGGTTCAGACACAAGAAAATGCATAAAATAATACAGTAAAATAGTTCTGGCATCAATACAGAAAAACACTAATCTAATATTCCTAGTTCCTAGCTATATCTAAGAGAAAACACAGTTCTAAAATAAACTTACACAGGTAGAGTTCTGGTGAGTTGGATGTTCTCAAGACAAATGCTAAATGCCCTCATTCTTTCTGTCCTTAAATTGATAACACAGTACCACTGATTAATTTCAGATTACATAATTTCTTTCTGGTTCCCAGACTAACAGAAACTCAGAGGTTAATAGCCATTTTGATCTTGTGGCTGGTCAAGAAGCCAGAGCAATAAAAGCAATTATACATGTAAATTCTAGCCATTACTGTGGCCTCAAAACAATAGGCAGAATGCCTCCCTCTAGACATCTCAGCTCTGAGTTTTAGATCAAAGAATTTCTCAGTGCTTGACTCATCAACTTTCTTACAGCAGAGTGCACTGTTGTTACATTTTGTTTCAGTTCAACATAAAATACAATCTTTTCACATTTACGAGAACAAGCCTGTGGCTTATATTAATATTTACAAATGACATAATTATCTACAAAATTCTATCTAGCTAGGCTGGAAGCCTTCACCTATCTTCACAACCCCTGTCCCTCTCTGTCCTGCAGACTAAAGCTAAAACACTTCGCCTACCTCCTCTACCATTCACAACTTACCTTAATCACAAGAACTCTCCTTCTAGCTAGAGACATTCATCCCAACCCTCATCTCTCTACCTCTACACTTAACCCCAACCTTCCTCCACCCCAACCTATCCCCCTTCCACTCCCCAACATCCTTTAGCCCCAAATTCATCTACCTTCAAAAACTTATCCATCTAATCAATGAACATTCAAAGCCTTCTTAATAAAACCACTAAACTCCACTCATGGATTAACAAGACCTCCCCACATATCCTAACCCTCCCTGAAATCTTGCTAAAACCCCACATCTGTAACAATGAAATATTACCACCTGGATATAACATATATTGGTTAGATAGAATCCCAGAAAAGGGGGGGAGGCAGCATTGCCATCCTCTACACTGAGCAACTTAACCTCCCCCTCCTACCTATTCCTTTACCCTGTTTTGCCACTGCTGAACTATTAATTCTAAATTGTCACCTAAACACCCATAAAAAAATTTGCCATAGCCACCCTTTACATCCCTCCTGATTATAGCATCCCCATCCTTGAGCACATACTGTCATGGATCTCAAACAATATATCTTATGAAACTATCATCCTTGGGGACGTTAATATTGACTGGTCAAAACTAGTGTCTGTGTCCCCTAACCTCAGCATCAACCTTCATGATTTCAGCCAACTTATCACATCCCCCACATACATGACTAAAAACTCTAATACCATCTCAAACCTAGACTGGATCCTTACAACCGAACCAAACCTGTACCACAAACGCTGTACCTTAGCCAACATCTTGAATGACCGTCTTCCCATCCATATCCAAAGACACCTTCTCCAACCACCCAAGACACACATACAGAGACTGCTGAAAACTCCCAAGCTTTAATGGTGAAGAATTTAGCACTAGGCTATCATCCATTAATTGGTCCTGCCTCCATCACCTTCCACTCAATGAAGTAGTACAAAAATTCTACCAGATTTTCCTTGACAGTCTTAACTCTCTAGCACTTGTAAGGAAAATTAGGATAAAAGCTAACTATGCCTCCTGGCTTACTAAAGATGCTTACTCCCTTATGCATAAAAGAGATAGTGTCGGAAATCCTGGCTTAAAACCAAATAACTTCTCTAAAATTACAAAAAGCTCAGAAACCTTACCAAAAACAAAAAAACAGAGACAAGAAACAATTCTACAATACAGCTTAATCCTGCCAACACTCTAATCCAAAAAATTCTAGAACACCATCAATAAAATAATTCACCTAGGAAACCCTACTACTCCAACCCCTACCCAATTAACACCCCAAAGAAACTGCCACCCTTCTTAATTGCTTTATAGACTCTAGTCACAAACTTACTCAAATAGATCACAACTCCAATCCCCCCACACTTCACCTACTCCAACCAACAGAACCCCCTTCTCACTAAAACCAATTTCCACTGCCTACATCAAATCACTCCTGCTCAAACTTAAACCTTGATCCTCCTCTACTGATAACTTACCTCCCCATTTCCTTAAAATTGCTGCTGATGCTATTTATTTATTTATTTATATGCCTTTTGTTACCCAGAATAGTCTACTGGGCCAGAAGAACCAATTTTCAGTGGAGGCCCAGGGAGAAAAAAATCTATGGTACAAAAATAACAATTTAGAATTACAAATAAGATAAAAATAGCATTGGTTTGTAAAATAAAATTACAATCAATAACACAGGAGTAGAACTACAAATTATGAACATCAAAATTATCATAGGTTACAATTTTAAACAATCAGTATAAGTAATTGCAGGGCATACTTGTTGATAAGAGTTTTAAATACAGTTGTGCTGTTATATGTAGGTGACTGGGGGAACAGAAGGAAGAGAGGAGAAATTATGGGGGCTTAGTGCAGGTACATTTCCAGCATGAGGTAAAGTGGGAATGGAGGGAAATTTTAAAATGGTGGTGGTTTTGAATAGATCTAATGGTTAGAGGCAATGCATTCCAATTTTTAGCTATTGCGTGAGAGTAAAGTAACCTGCCAGGAGGGAGATTGGGTTTATGTACCTGTAGTAGTTTCTGATCCCCTGATCTAAGGGGTTTATTAGGGTAGTAATAGTTGAATGTAAAGCTTAGGGCAGGACAGTATTCGGGTCTGAAGAGTACTTTATGAGTAGTGGATAACTGCAAGTAGGAGAGGTAGTTAGGTAGTTCTAGCCAATTTAGTCAACAAAGAACAGTGCAGTGATGGGTGGAGTATTTGGAGTTAGTTGCAAATTTGACAATTTTGTTGTAGCAAGACTCAAGTTTGTGTATGGAGGAATTTTGTAAATTAGTCAGTAGAGGGGCACCATAGAGGAGAGAGGGTAGAAGGTGTGTTGTGGCTAGGATTATTCTTGTGGATGGACTTATGAAGTGATTTTGCCTATAGAGGATACCTAGTTTAAAGTGTGTTTTCTGGATACTGTGTTGTATATGAAGGTCAAATTTCATATGCTCATCAATAATGACTCTGAAACGTTTTGTGTGAGTAACGGTTGACCTTTTAGGGGTGTTAATTATGATTTTAGTTTTTTTGGATTTAGGGAAAGGTGGTTGTTGTACTTCCAGTTTCCAGTGGATGAGAAGGCTTTTTGAGTCAGAATAAGTAATTCAGTGATAGAGTTAGCAGAACAGATGACTGTGGAGTCATCTGCATACTGAACTCTGGTACCTTGAGATAGGGATGAGTTGAAATTGTTAATGAAAATACTGAATAGGAGTGGTCCAAGTATAGAGCCGTGGGGAGCACCGGTGGAGGTATTAAGGAAAGGAGAAATGGCATTCTGTCATCTAACAGCCTGTTGTCTTTGACTCAAGTAATTGGAAAAGCAATTTAGACTGGGGGGGACAGACCTAGGTTACAGAGCTGGGAGAGGAGAAGACGAGAGAGATGGTATTAAAGGCCTTGGAAAGGTCTAGGAAAAGGGCTGAAACTATTTTACCCAAGTTCCGAGCTCTATTTACAGTATCCATAAATGAGAGAAGGGTGGTTGTGGTACTGTGGCCAGGTCTAAAGCTGTGCTGTGATGCAGATAGTAAATGATTGTCCAAAAGGTAGTTGAGAAGTTGAGAACTGACATATTTTTCAAGGATTATGGAGATTGGAGAGAGAATGGCTATAGGATGAAAGTTAGTGATATCTGTATTATTGCCACCTTTGTGGAGGGGAAGTATAAACACCTTTTTCCAGGCAATGGCAACGTAGGACTCTAGAATGGATCTGTTTATAATAATACTTATAGGGTATGCTATATTGTCAGGAGCTATTTTCGGGTATTCTGAGGGAAAATTGTCATGGGCGTTGGGGCAAGTTTTTAATTTTAGTAATAGCCGTTTTATGGTTGATGTTGGAATGGGCTTTAGGGAGAAGGAAAATGGATGTGTGTATTGGGTTCTTCAGAGAACTGGGTGAGTACTGGGGAGGAGGTACAAGTGGGTGATATAGGGGTAGGTATGCCAAAGTTTGTCTGGGAGAATTTTGCAGTGTTGTTGGTTATATCCTATCCCCACATTCAATAATGCTGAAATACTCCTCTCTCTCCTACAAATTAATAAGCACAAACACATTTGTCTAGCATCCCTCTACATCCCCCCAGGGGACAATATTTCAACACTCGAAAATATCCTCTCTTGGCTCTCCGATAATATCAGCAACGAAACCATAATCTTAGGAGATGTAAATATTAACTGGGCCTCTATCCAATCTCCAACCAACCCTCTTAACATTAACCTTTATAACTTTTCCCAGTTAATCACCAACATAACCCACCCATCTAAAGACCCCTCCAGTGGCACCATCCTTGACTGGATTCTAGTGTCACACCCCCACTATTTTCAGATAGCGGTACCCTTCCCGACCCTCTTAGTGATCATCTACCTACTTTCACCCATTGACTCTCCTGCATCTCCAACCGTACCCATAATTATATCACTACCCGCAATGACAAAAGCTTCAACCCAACAGTCTTCATAGAGTCCCTCAAAGCAATTAATTGGAACAATCTGAAAACACTGCCACTTGAAGAAGCTGTTGCCCACTTTAACTCTACATTCTTAGGAATACTTGACTCACAAGCCCCTCTAAGAACAAAAAGAATAAAAACAAATTCAGCCCCCTGGCTAACCAAAACCACACTATCAACCATGCGCCTTAGAGACAAAGCCTGGAAACTCTACCTGAAAAATAAATCACCTGATCAACATATTGCTTACAAAACCCTTGAACAAAGTAAAAAAGTCAATAATCTCTGACAGACAAAAATACTTCTTCACACTCCAAAACAATAATAAAACTAACCCTCAAAGATTCTGGAAGGGGATCTCCACCCTTCTTAACCCCAGCAAACCACACACCCCAACCCCAAACCCAAATATCCCAGACTTGGATTTAGCTATTCAGTTCAACTCCTTTTTTATCGATTCTATCAACAAACTCACTTCCTCCTTCGCATGCTCTACCTCACCATCCAATGCACACCCTCCCGCAAACAACCCTATCCCCACTTCTACTTCACTTTGCCTATCGGCCACCTATTCTACTACTCTTACTGCCCATTCTCCTGTAACCTCCTCAAACTCTCTCTCTCCTCAACCCTTCCTATTCTCATTAAAGCCTACATCCACTACCACTATCAAGAAACTCCTTCAGAAACTGAAGCCTTGCACTAATGCCCCTGACAATATTCCCTCTTATTTTCTTAGTATAGCCGCAGATGCAATTGCCTACCCCATTAGCATCTTAATCAACCGTTCCATCCAGGAATGCTCTGTGCCTCAACTGTGGAAGCAAGCATTCATCATCCCCCTACATAAAGGAGGCAACAATTGCAACGTCAACAACTTTCGTCCTATCGCTATTCTGTCCCCTATTTCTAAACTTCTGGAAAAGTGTATCCACCTTCAACTCTTGCCACATCTCTTAGATAACAACCTGCTGACCCCTACACAACATGGTTTTAGGCCAAATCACAGCACTATGACTGCCCTCTTGTCATTTCTTGAGACCATTAACATAGCACGTGATTCAGGCCACATTGTCTCTACCCTATTACTTGACCTCTCCAAGGCTTTCGACACCATCTCACACAATCTGCTCTTAACCAAACTGTCTAAACTTAACCTCTCTCCCTCTTCCATTAATTGGTTCTCTAGCTACCTATCAAATAGACAGCAAGCAGTAATATGGAAGAAGGCCACTTCCCATTCCTTAGTACCCCAACTGGAGTTCCCCAAGGATCCATTCTTGGTCCCTCCTCTTCAACATATTCATCAATGATTTTCCCAAATCTATCCCATTTGCAAACATCATCCAATATGCAGATGACTCCACCATTATTTGCTCTGCCACCTCCCCCTCACTGCTCCTAAAACTGACTCAGGAAGCTTTTTCAATAACTGAACAATGGATGAAAACAAACCATTTAGCACTCAATGCATCTAAAACAAAACTTATGGTATTCACCCCTTCCAAATCCACCTCCTTCAATACAAACTCCTTCTCAATTACCAGCCTAAATAAGTCACCCCTAGAACTAGTGTCCGAAACTAAACTACTAGGTGTACAAATTGACAATCGCCTGAGCTACAACTCCCATCTACAACTAAATATTAAAAAGACCCATCAAAAACTAGGTATGCTCTACCGTCAGAACCAATACCTTACAAGCTCCTCCAAAATCACACTCGCTTCATCTTTTCTCATCCCCTCCCTTCTCTATGGGGCCCCATTACTGACTAACCTCCAGTCCTCTCTAAAAAAGCAGCTTTCCTCCTGCTATAATAAAATTGCCAAATTCGCCAACAGCCATAGGTCCACCACTCACCACTGTTCCTCTCTTCAAAAACTAAATTGGCTCGAATTACCAAATCAACTCATATATATACAGCTGACTTTTGCTCACAAGCTCATTCTTAGCCCTTCTCTTTGTCCCTCCCTGTCTTCTGCCTTCAAAATGCACCTACCAAATAGAATCCTAAGGTCCAACAATCAAAACCTATTAGTAGTACATAAACCATGTCATCCCCCGGGCAAATACTTACTAGCTTTTAACCTTGCCCGTCTCTGGAACTCACTTCCACCATCTATTCGTACCACCACTAACCAGTACATGTTCAAAAAATCTCTTCATACACACCTACGGTCCCAATGGGATTGTTCTTGCTCCCTCCCCTCATAAACCTTTGCCACCCTGCCCCCCTCCTACTTATGATACATAACTCTTCTTATCAAAGCTTATGTTCTCTCAGAATATTTACTTTATAATGCAATTTTATATTCTTTTCTGAACAACTTCTCCAAATACATATCTCCTACTGTTCTCAACTTATTTACCTGTTATTTTCCCTCATCAGAGTGTAATACTTTAAATACTTTTTAATGTTTTTGAACTGTGTGCTTATATGTTTTAAATGTTTTAATGTTTAAATATTTTATCTCTCAACCTGTATAATTTTAATTATAGTTATTTTGTATGTACCCATTGTTTGTCTGTACTGGAGCTTTTCTCCCCAGGACTCCATTGAAAACGGGTTCTTTTGGCCCAATGGACTATCCTGGTAAACCAACTGCAAATAAATAAATAAATAAATAAATTATAACGTTTATGAAGTAAGAAGTAAAACAGGAGGCTATGTCTTCCACAGTTTTATTAGGATGTGGGAAGGGATTGCTTTTTTGCCTGGGTTAAGAAGTGAGGTAATTAAGTTCCAGAATCTCTATGGGTTCTTTTGGTGGTTAGACTGCAAGTTTTGGTGATATTCTTTTTTATCATTGTTAACTATTTTTTTTTTACATGTTTGCAAAGTTCTTTGAATTTTTGTAGGTTAGTGATATTTTTGTGGATTAAACCCAATATCTCTACTAATAAACACATTCATCTAAGAAGCCACAGTACCCAACATAAGGAAATCCTTCTATACAATAGCATTACATAAAGGTGGGAATTCCACTGAACTTTCTAATTTTAGACACATGGCTATTCTTTCCCTACTTTCTAAAATCCTCAGAAAATGCATTCATACTCAGCTTCTCAAACTATTAATCCTTGAAAATCCTTTGACTTCCACCCAGCATGGATTTAGGCCCAATCACTGTACTGCTAACTTCTATCTTTTAGTCATAGTGTAGCTGAGGCTTGAGATAGCAACCAACTTGTATCTTGTCTATTATTTGACCTCTCTAAAGCCTTTTATACAGTATCTCACTCTAAACTACTAAATAAACTATCTGAGCTCAACCTCTCTTATTCTGCTCTTAATTGGCTCTCCTGTTACCTCACCAATAGGCTACAATCTATGGAGTCCCCTGAGGCCTCTTCTACTCAATATCTTTACTAACAACCTCCATAAATCCTGCAGCCACTCTTCTCTTATGCAAAATGCAGATGACTTTACACTTATCTCCCTCTCAGACATCTCTCACCTCCACACATATACCCAAAACTCCTTCCTGTCCATTGAAAGATGGCTTTCTGAAAATCAGCTTATTCTAAATCCAAAAAAAAAAAAAAAAAAATTCCTTTTCTTCCTCCCTTGATCTCTATCCTATTGCAAATCCACCTTTACTATCAAATTCCTCGACAATGCTACCATTAACACGGAACCTCACACTAAGTTACTGGGCACCATAATCAACGATCAATTAAAATTCGACCTTCATAGTCAACAGAGTATACAAAAAAATCATCAAAAACTGAGATTACATTATAGAAATAAAAAATTCCTTACCTCTGACTCTAAACCTTCTCTGGCTCAAGTATTCCTCCTACTTTGCCTATTCTATGCAGCTCCAGTCCTCACAAACATATAATCTACATTACTCTCTAAACTTGAACAAGCTTATAACAAAATAACTAGATTTGCCACAAACGTACCTTACAAATCTCACCAATGTCATGCACTACAAAAAGCTAAACTGGCTAGAATTCCCCCAAAAACTCCTGTCACAGCTACAGATCACAAATTCAATACTCTGTATACCCAGTGCCTGCCCCTCCCTCTCCTCCCTTGTATCCTACTATACTCCCAATCGTTGTCTTTGTAGCTCTGATCAACATCTCCTTGATATGTACAAACTCAATAAAAACACTGGCAAACTCCTGTACAAATACTCAGTGTCCCAGGCCTGGAACAAACTCCCCTCTAATGTAAGAAATATCTTACACCCAAAACATTTCAAAAAAGAGCTAAAAAAAACCCTATTAAACACATGGCTCTGCCCCTGTCAAGACCCTACCTAACCCCCACCCTCTATCTTCATCCACCACCTTTTTTTCTCATTCCTTTTCTCTGTGTTACCTCCCATCTCTCCACTTCTCCTTCATATAGATGCCATACAACACTTTTATGTGTAGCTACAGTCTATGTAAATATGCACATTTTATTTTTTGTAACCACAATTTTTGCAAATGTTAATTTGATACGTAATTTGGAAGATAATCTGCTTTGTAAATGTTGTTTTGAAAAGTAGTTAATGCTTCTTGGCCTGGTCATGTCTTAAAATGGTCTTTGGACCAGTTCACTTATCCAGATAACAAACATAAATAAATATTGCTTGAAATGTACTGCATCATTCAATAGCAGATGCATTAAACATAAGCATCTTTTAGTAATAGGAGGATTATATTTACTCCTAAGTTAATTACTCGGACCTATTAAGTTTGTCCAGCTTCATTAAACACAGGGTGCACTAGAAGAGGAATGGGAGTGCAATGTATGCAGTTTAAGGGTAACTTGTATGTAGTGTAAGTAAAGATTGGGGTTTAGTCTCCCAGTAAAGAAAATCTGCAGCTGATTTCCCATATAAGAATTCGACAGCTTAACTGCTATATCTGGCAACATTAATTTTACTGTTTCAGGGATAGATATAGGGTATACTAGTAGCCAACTAAATGGACTACAGAAGGGCATGTCTGGCTATCCCAGAGAAAGGGAGATATTCTTAGGAAAGCACAATACACAACACTATACATATACTTAACTGGTGTTGGTGAAAACAAAATGCATTATGCATTGATTTTGGGGGGAGGATAGAGCAATGGACTAAAAAAAGAGAATGTCAACATATTTATAAACATTAAAAGGGAGCAGGACAAGGCAGAAGTCACCAGATTAGTAGTAATTAAATATTACTTTTATAGAGAGCGACGCTACACTGTTCAGCAGGAGCGTAGACCATGTTACTCTGTTTTTTTGCAAATAAGTGCCTTGTTTATGTCTTTTACTGACTTGATCATTAGGGTTTCACAGTGCATATCACCTTCTTATTGCCTGAGAAAATAACATCACTTTAAATAAATACAGATAAGAAAATTGAAAGGCACAATGCTTATTTCTGTTACAGCCATTTTACAAAGAAAAAAAAAATGACTTGTGTTACAGTTTAAAGTAAAGCTGTTTAATCCACCTTGTTATCGACTAGAAGCTTAGGAGCTTGATGGAACTGGCAGGTAGGGGGTATACTTATCTTGGATTGGAGGTGCAGAGCTGGCTATATGCATTTGCAAGCTTTCACAGGAAGGGAAGGAAGATGTAGCATGCGGGAAGTAGGCGTGGCTAAAATGGAAGGCCTCTGGATGATATATGATTGTAAAGGAGTGTGCACTTGTACAGGGGAAGAAGCAGTGGCTGCCATGGTGACGCAGGATGCATGCCTCTGGCCCAGGGGAGAAGTTAGGATATATAGGAAATGTCGTTATAACAGGATGCCAGCAAGGCCACAAACAACCCTCATGGCTGCTGAAATGAGAACCCTTCCAAGAGGGTCTCATCGTCATTGTTGTAGGCATGACTCCCATGATGGGGGGTAAATAGTCTTTAAGTCCATTTGGAAAGGCTTAATGTTGATGGCTGTGTGGCGAACAAGAAGCAGAAAAAAAAGTTTAAAAAGTTTGTTGCATGATTGTTGGTTATTCTTTATATTCGTTAACTGCTAGTCTCGACTAACAAGTTCAAATTACAGTTCCAAGCTACAGAGTGGAATGTGATACACAAATAATTTGCAGTTAGCCTTTTAGTTTTCCTGCTTCCTATGTTACTGTTATGGAAAACATAATGTGCAACTTTATCTTTGGATTATGTAGAACTCTTTATCTATATGTCATTCGTCTACACAGCTGGTGTGGAGACTACATGGTTATCATTATCTACAGTTAATGTAACTTAACGTACAGTTAATCAGTAACGTATGATTTTTAAAACGCACTTGAGGCAAGACCTAGTATGAAAGTTGCAGACACTGGCAGACATTGCTCAGTATTGGTGATGTACCCAGTTGCCAGTGAGCAATGAAAAAACTGTA
>NC_056726.1:813368537-813401037 GCF_019279795.1 Protopterus annectens | reverse complement strand
GTATGAGACTGCTGACTGCAACTTTTCAAAACTTGCTATTGACAGACTGCTACTATCCTGTGACAGTGATGATGATGATGGGTAAGACACAGATTATGATGAACTGGCAGGTTTACACTGGTTTGTGAATCAGCATGCTACCCAGACTGCAACTATCAGACTTCAGGTTTTCAGAGTCCAATTTTCAGTCTAAATACAGATTCTTATACAGAGAATAACTGCAGGCAGGCATCCCATAGCTTGGCACACATCCTTACTAAAATGGTAATAATAACTATAATCCTGTGGAAAAATGTTGCTGACACGTTTTGTATATTTAATGTTTTTACTTCATATATTTGTAACTAAAGTTGTCTTTGCAATATGATGAAAAAATAACTTCCTTGTGGTTGAAAATGCTATGCTTTCAATTTTAAGTTTGCCTTTCACATTTTCATCCAATTATAAAGTTTTCTTTCACAGGACATTGTAGTCCTGCAGTCTTGCATTTTATAGTAACTATGTAACAGTGATCATAGGAACAAGGGGTAACCATCTTATGATGACATGTGGGATGTTTTTCAGTGTGGCAGTCCTCTGGGTTTTTTGAATTATTTGAAGTGCTTTAACATGCTAAAAGATAGAGAGAAAGAAAGAAAGAAAAAGAAATAAAAAAAGCAAAACTTGCTGGGAATCACAATTACTTCTATTTATTATTGGAGGGGGTGTAAACAACAATGGTATGTCAGCAGTTTATTCAAGTATGTGGTTTTATAAAGGCCATATGTCTTAAAGAACCACACTGGGTGTTATACTTGTAAATAACAGCATGTGCTTATTCATGAGATTCAGAGATGTTCCATTATGTTTGTATTTTTTTCTGCACATATTTATTTGATCAATGTAGAACAATGAAGTGCAAACCTTTTCTGTGATGGAATTGTAAGTTATGACATTGCCCAGTATTGTGAAGATAGATGCTTAGGGTATAGCTTTCTAATGTGCACACACAAACACATACACACACACACACACACACACACACACACACACACACACACACACACACACACACACACACACACACACACACACAAATAAGAAATCTGGATAAAAGGCCCAAAAATAGGGACAATTTTTAAAGATACTCTCACAAATGTAGAAAGTTGATAGAATAACAGAATTTACTTTAGCATGAATTTTCTGAAGAGTATGAGGTCTGAAACTCAAAAGTCTGTCATTATTTTTTTTACTTCAGTCCTCAATGTTTACCAAACCAAAATTTTATGAGTAACAGACCAAAAATATGAGGCAATAATTTGGGCATTCTGCGAAAAACTTGACCGTTGAAAGGTATGATGCATGTGTGTATGTGACATCTAGTTAATATCCCACCAAACTACCACCAATATATGATGTCCCCTACTATCCTGGGTGAGTAACAAAGGAAGTTCAATCCTCACTACTGACTCCTATGTGAAACCATCACTTAAACAGGAGTAATATTTCACAATTTCTCCTAAGAGCACAAGAGTAACACATTCTATAACCTGGGACTGGACTGTATACTTCTGTTCACCCCTAATGTAACTCCTTAATACACACTCCAATGCAATGTGTCCCAGTTTAAGACCTCTGATGCACTCACACTTAAATTAAATGAATCTCACACATCCAAACACTTCTGGGGAAAGCCTGACACAGATTTCCAGATGTGTCCCTTCTGCCAAATGATACCATAACATGCTGCATCAGAGCATCTACATGCCCTTTCAAAGGGATGTCCAGTTGTTAAAATTAGATATCAAAACAAATGGTAGCATATGACCTAAAGCAGCCAGGTTTTCGGAGTGGTCCTGGAATTATCAAACTAGGTATAAGCACTCTCAAATCAGTAAAGAATACACTGATTGACCAGCCACAATGTAAGATAATAAAATATTTAATAATAATAAGCAAAGTGATTAAAAATTTAAAACAGCAATATCGATAAACAAACAGAATTCAATCACCAGGAAAATGAAATTAATACTGAAGAATAGAAATCCAACATATATTAAAATACATAAAATTTATAAAATATCTTATCTCTAGTATGTTAGTAATTGTTTCTGGAGCTTTTCTCCCTGGGCCTCAGCTGAAAATGGAGGGTCTATATTATAACATCTTTGAATGTTATAATATTGAACCCTATTCAGCGAACACTGGAAATAGCGAAGCTGCAGAACACCGAATACTTTCCTAGGGAAAGTATTCAGTGGGCCATTTCTGCAGCTTCGCTATTTCCTCGACTGTGGAGCAATGGTTACAGACCGGGTTAAGGTAAGTACGTGAATGAAGGTGTGTGTGCGATAGGGACCTTAGGGTTAGGGAGCGGGTAAGGTGAGTGTGCGATAGGGACCTTAGGGTTAGAGAGCGGGTAAGGTGAGTGTGCGATATGGACTTTAGGACTAGGGAGTGGGTAAGGTGAGTGTGCGATAGTTAGGGACCTTAGGGTTAGGGTTGAGTTAAAGTAAGTGGATAGCTAGTGGTGTATGTATGGTTTATTGTAGGGTTTTGTGAAGTGTATGTGTGTGGATTATTTATTTTGGTGTGTTTGTGTTGTGTGTATGTTTGTCGGAACAGCAAATGTTTTCCCTAGGAAAAAATTCTCTATTCTGACTGTTCAGTTTTCTGGTGTTTCGCTCTAATGGGTTTGATATTATAACATTCAAAGTTGTAAGACTTCAGTGTTATAATATAGACCCGAAAATGGATAGATATGTCTAGTCAGACCTTCCAGGTAAACAAATGTCAAATAAATAAATAAATAAACATGTAGAAAAAGTCTGACTAGTTAGCTATAATTTCCTATCTAAATGAAGAACACTGTCCCTAATCTAAACTAAATATTACAACAGAGCAAAGGTAGGCTTACAGTTCTTGGTGAGCACTTTGGACATCATCTATTCCACTGATCAGTGCAATAATACAACTGTGAACTGTGAATGCAACTGAACTGAACTGAACTATGAACTGAGCACAACAACTGTTTAAACTGTCTTCAGCAGGCTCTTTTATAAGCTAGGTTAACTGTCTTAACTGTTCCAGTTCCTATTTTCATTTTACTCTTTGAAAATCAACAAACAGTTGTTTATTAATGTTCCTTCCTCTCTTTCAGACTCTAACAGTAAACAGAGAGCATCAGAATACATTCTGATGACATCATCTGTAGATCAACTGACTCTGAGACAGTCTGCATTTAGAATCTCCTGTATAAACATGCTCAGTTAGACATGTAAAAGAACACTGTTTTAACTTTTAAAACATCCTGTACAAACAGTATTAATCAACATACAAGAACTTATTTACAATATCATAGCTAGTCATGCTGGCATGTAATACACAGGTTAATTTAAAATTATGTACAAAACTTCAGCCAGACATGCTAGCACAGATGACAGTGTCTAATTTCTTCACATTTCTCCCCCCATCACTCAAGCATGATTTTCAAGTGACCCTTAAAAAATAATGCTTGAGAAAAATGGGTCTGCCTGGGAATATATCAACCCACTCCTCTCCTGGACAATCCATCTAAATTGCGATTATTAACCCCACAGTGGTGTTGTATTGTTATGTCATATGCTTGCAACCCTAGACTCCACATCAGTAACTTAGCATTTGCTTGCTGACTCTGTTTAGCTATGTTAAAGGGTTACGATCTGTGAGTACAGTTAATTTTCTTCCATAAAGATAGGGCTGCAGCCTCTGCAATGGCCATATTATGGGTAGACATTCTTTCTCCACAGCGGCATAACATTCTTCCCTAGGTTGAACTCTATGGCCAAGCTATACCACTGGGTGCTCTCCTCCTTCTGAGGACACTTGACTTAGTACAGCCTCCACCTCATAATTTGAAGCATGTACTTGCATAACAAATTCTTTGCAATAATCTGGGCTACCTAACACAGGGGGTCCTCCCAAGATCTCTTTAAGTTTTTGGAATGCCTGCTTGCAATCTGTGGTCCACACTACCTTATCCTGTTTATTTTTCCTAGCTAGGTCAGTAAGGGGTACAGCTATTGTACTATAACTGGGCACAAAGTTTCTATAGTACCCTGCTGTCCCTAGAAATGTGGTCACTTGCTTTTTAGTAACAGGAACTGGCCACGCTTAAATAGTTTCCACTTTGACAGGTTCTGGCATAATCTTACCACTCCCCACTCTGTGTCCTAAGTAAGTGACATCTGTCATACCCACATGACATTTACTGGGTTCAGTGGTTAATCCTGTCCTTTTAAACTGGTCTGCTAATGCCTGTAGCATAGTCTTTAATATAGAGTTTAACCTCGCCACAAGACCATTAGTCTAGGGATGATAGGGGATGGTCTTTAGATGTTTCACCCGACAATGCTTCCACAGACAAATCAGCAGGTCTGACATGACGTTCGCTCCTCAGTCAGTCACTATCTCCCTCAGACAACCTACCCTGCTGAAAATTTCTAGCAAAGCATTTGCCACCTTCTCTGCCTCAATAGACAACAGAGCTATCACCTCAGGGTATCTGGTAGCATAATCTACTACCACCATGATATATTTCTTCCCTGTAGAACTTGGAGTACTCAGGGAAACCACAATATAGCTCTTCAATGACAGGCAAAGGCATTAAAAGAGCCTTGACCTTGTCCCTTCCCTTGCCAGCTTTTTGGCACTGTTCACAAGTCCTACAATATCCTACCACATCTTTCGTAATTCCAGGCCAATACAAATTCTGCATAATATGTCTTCTTAATACGTTTTATACCCATATAACCTGAAAAAGGGATTCATCGGTTCATAGGTAGGTACTAGGCTATTGGCCCAAGGGCCTACATAAGCCTAGCCAACAAGGTTCCCTGGCTTACGTCACCCAAAAAAGTTATTTTCCTGTGGCACTGTCAAGCAGAGACACAGAAGTGATCCCCGGGGTGTAGTTCCTATTTCCCAACCACTCATCAAGATTTTTCTTGAAGAGTGCTAATGAAGAACTTTGCTTGACATAGATGGGTAGCTTGTTCCAGGGTATGGGAAGTCTCTGGGACAGAAATCTATCCCTCCAGCATGTCCTGTTTATTGTGGTGACAAGGTTTAGGTCCCTAGAGTGTGCAGCTCGGAGGGATTGGGATTTCATTAGGTGTAGCATGTCCAACAGCTCTGGGTTTGACATAGCTTTATATATTAGGTAGAGATCACCTCAGAGTAGGTGATATGCTACGGAGTAAAGCTGGAGTTTTTTGAGACGGTCAGTGTAGGGCATTTGTTTGAGGCCAGTAATCCTCTTTGCGAGGTACTTCTGTGGCTTTTCCAGCTGCTGCAGATGTCTTGTGAGGTACATTCCAAAAGGGGCATTGTACTCTATAATGGGTCTAATGAGGGATGAGTGGATGGGAACAATGACCTGCTTTTTCCTGGATGAGAACCCTTTTATGATGAGGTGAGCCACGTAGAAGGACTTCCTAACTACTGTGGCAATGTGACTATCAAAGGAGAGACTACTGTCCACCTGGGTCCCAAGGTCTCTTATCACACATTTGGTGTTAAGTAGATTGCTGCCTATGTGGTAGTTCATGGGTACAGAGTTTTTACCAAAGGGGATAACACTGCACTTTTTGGCATTGAGCTTGGGGCCATGGCTCTGACACCAGGCATCTGTCTCAGCGAGGCTCTTCTGTAGGATGTCCACATCATTTGGGGACTTGACTATGGCTCCTAGTTTGCACTCATCTGGGAACTTCATTAGCCAGAGGCCTTCTGTGTTAGCCTGTACTTCAGAGAAGTAGATACCAAACAGGAGAGATCCCAGGACGGAACCCTGTGGTACTCCACTTGTCCTTCTGTAGGATGTCCACATCATTTGGGGACTTGACTATGGCTCCTAGTTTGCACTCATCTGGGAACTTCATTAGCCAGAGGCCTTCTGTGTTAGCCTGTACTTCAGAGAAGTAGATACCAAACAGGAGAGATCCCAGGATGGAACCCTGTGGTACTCCACTTGTCACTGCTTTGAGGTCAGATTTGGAGTCTGCAACTTTTACAGTGTGGGTTCTGTCTGTGAGCCAGTTGGCAACCCATTTTGTGACATAGGGATTTATACCTAGCTTAGTGAGTTTACTATAATTCCAGAATGGGGGATGGTGTTGAAAGCCTTGGCAAGGTCAAGATAGGCTGTGTGAACCACCTTACCCTCATCTACGGCTTTCATGACTGTCTCAAAGAAGTCAATCAGGTTCAAGAGGCATGATCTGCCTTTCACAAACCCGAACTGGGTGGGATCCAGAGTTTGGAGGTTTCCAATGTCTTTGTTTATGAGTTCCATGATGATACGTTCCATGGCATTGCAGACCAGGCTCATCAGGCTAATAAGTCGAAAGTTCCCGGGATCAGTGGTGGCTCCCCCTTTGTGGAGTGGGATAACTGTTGCTGTGTGCCATTCAGTGGGCACAAAGCCTGATGCGAGGCTATTATTGAACATGGTACTTAAGTGGGGAGCCAGTTCATTCTGAAGTTCATGTACAACGCAGCCTGGGATGTTGTCTGGTCCCATTGATGCTGTGTTTTTGGCTTTAGAGAGTGCAGCTTTTACCTGCGTAGTTGTGATTACAGGGACTCTGCATTCTTCCTGTATAGATATGGGCCCTTTAGGGGGTGAGGGGGGTAAAGTTAGCACTGAACCTATCTGACAGGATGTTGGCAATATCAGTTGGTTCTATAATTTTCTTGCCTTTGTGCAGTAACTCAGAGCAGATCTGGGTGTTCCCATCGAGATTCTTGACATAGCTATAGAATGCTTTGTGGTTGTCCTTAGAACTGGTGGCGATTTTGTTTTCATCACTAGCTTTGGAGGATCTTATAAGGGATCTCAGCTTCTTACTGAGGCTGACCAGGGAGCTCCTCCACTCATGGGATTTTACTCTCTTTTGCAACACTTTCTTCCTTATGTGGTACAGTTTGTTTATGGCAGGAGACCACCAAATTGGCTTCCTTTTTTTGGAAGATAGCATCTTGGTTCTGTTTGGGATAGCACGATCCATGCACTCGTGTAAGTGCTTATAGAGTGCATTTGTGTAGGATTCAGCATTTGTAACTATACTGTCCATCTGCATGGGTGTCATGAAGTTCACCACTTCTGTCTTAAGAAGCATGAAGTTGGCTTTGGAGAAATTTTTTACCGTGGTTTCTTAATGGGGGGTGGGGGCGGGATGTGGATATCAAAGGTGATTAGCTTATGGTCAGATCGGACGAATGAGGAGTTGACTTCAGGTGTGGAACACCGGTCACTCATGTTGGTAATGACTAGGCCTAGGATATTGTTGCCCCTGGTGGGAGTGTGGATAAGTTGATCCAGGGCATTGGAGTTTATGAATTCCAGAAGGCGTTGAGCTAAGGAGTTGGTACACGAGTAGTTTTCCCAGTTAATGGTGGGGTAGTTGAAGTCGCCCATTATTAGGGTGTTTGGTTGAACCCTAATATTTTCCAGTACATCAAGAAAAGAGGAGAGGGAATCCTGGGGCATGGTGGGGGATTTGTCGTAAGCTACAATTTGGATTTCAGTTTTGCCCAGAGTTAGTTTCACTTGGATAACCTTGGATGCATTATGCTGAGCAACTAGCCTGGAGGTGTGGATATCCTTAATGAATATGGACACACCTACACCTTTGGTGTTTCGGTCCAGGTTACATGGCCAAAAAGTGTGGTATAATTTATAGCCTGGTAGTGCAGGGTGCTCTCTGGAGCCTTGAACCAGGTCTCAGTTACTGCATGGATATCAATGTTCTCCAGTTTAAGGAGTGCCTTGAGTGAGTGCATTTTGAGATTTAGACTTCTAGCATTGAGTAGCATTACCCTCAGATTTTGCTTACCTGTTCCTGTTATAGTGGTGAATTTGTCATTTGAACCTTGCCTAAAAAAGGCCCTATAGGGGCAGCAAGAGCCTTAGCTAGTATCTGGAATCCCAGGGGCGACAGGTGCAGGCCATCTGTGGCAAAGCATCGTGGTCTGTCGACCATGTCATCCCAAGCAGACAGATACTGAATCTGCTTAGAATGACACCAGAAGCTTAGCCAATTGTTGAAGTCAATCATTTGGAGTGAAAGCAGAATGCTTCTCAGGGCTTGGGTCATACCTGCCTGGGCTACAAGACAGGAGAGCTCTTCCATGCTCTTTTCATGTAGTCCAGGGAGGTACGTCTCAGGTCATTCACACTGACATGGACAATGACAGAGTCATATTGTACTTGTTGTGGAGTGACCTGAGTGCATGGGTTATGTGGTGGATCCTGGCACCCGACAGGCAGCTGATAGTAACCTTCTCCTTGTTTAGCCTGGTGAGTGGAACATCAGTGTGCATGTCTATAGAGTCATCTATGACTAGTGTGTTGGGTACATTGTTTTGCCTTATTGGCTGTGGTTGAGGTGGCACACTGATTCTGTGGGCTATGTGTCATTTGGGTTGTGTTGGGGGATGGAGGTTGCTTGCGTTTCTGCTTTGGAGGACTCTGTTGCTTAGACAGATTATTATTGAGAGCCTCTGCGAATGTTTTTATGTTACTATGTGTGGATTTTGGTGGTGTAGATTTAGTGAGACTATATGGTGAGTGTGGTGTGGTGCAAATGTTTACCTTCTCCTCATGACTGTCAAGTTCAGTCTTGGTTGGAGAGAGCTTTATTTCCAGTTTGGCTAGATAAGTGCATCTCTCACAGGTTGTAGTGTTGGGTGGTAGGAGGAGAGGGTTGTCTGTGTACATGAGGCAATGAGGGATGTTATGTGCTATGGCTAAAAGTGGCAGATGGTAAGTTCTAGGCACTACCAACTGGTGTATAACCTCACCTTCTAGCCCACCTTCAGAAGTCCACTCTATAATACAACAAACTTTTGTTCCAGTATACAGTCTCTCATCTTCCTTGAGCCTCAGGTGCTTCCTTAGCCACCTCCCTCAAGTTTTTTAATGTAGGGTTCATAAATTGAGCCTGTCTCAACTCTACCTTTGTTATCCTACCCAGCCGCCCTTCAACAGGAAGCCTAACAATTTCCGACAGCTGTGCTTCACTGTCAATCTAGGTGCTACCACTCACCTCTGTCCTTGCAGTCAGCATGTCCAAGGGAACATCAGCACCTGCTAGTAGCTGTGACTTACTTTCAGACTTACTAAGCTACAGGATAGCTTATTCTCTGAAACAGCCACCACATCAGTCCCAGCTTCAGGTATGAGATCTGTCAGGATCTTCCCCAGGCTACTGGACCTACATGCCTGTATCCAAACCTGACTGTGTGTCACTGCATGCACACAAGTTACTTCATCATCCAAGTAATTCCCTACCAGGACATCTGTGGGAATATCCTCAAACACACCTACCTGCTTGCTTCCTCTTCCACCTTCCCAGTCAAGATGAACCTTAGCCAAAGATATTTTGAAAGGGGTCTCTCCCAAAGCTCTGATGGGAGTGAACTGTCCAAGCAAATACTGTTCTTCTTTAACCAATTCAGGCCTCTCAATGGTTATATCGGAAGCTGTGTCTATCTGTTGGCAGTGACCTGTTTACCATCTACTAAAATAGGATATACATTTTGGTGATAGTTTGGCACCCCTGTTGTTTTCAAGCAACTTATCACTGGCAGTTTGTCATTCCCACTTGCTGGCTCCATCACCTTATGTTTCTCACCTTGACTTGATTGACATTTGGCTGCTGTACTGCCTCTCTGGCTACATTTGAAACATCTAATGCCTAACCATGTACATGGACTAGTAGTTTCCTCTGTTACTGGTGTACTCTGTTGGAATAGTTTAGACTGCCCCCCATGGGTTCTCTTATGTCCATGTGCAGCACTGGGTATCCATTTCTTGTGCATTGGTGCTCTGCTTGCTTAAGTAGAGATCCCCTATTCTCTCCAACTCATCCACAGAGTTACACTCTTGATCTGCCAACCAGATTCTCATGTTATCAGGCAAAGTATTAAGGGCTTGTTCCCTCACCAAAAGGTCCAAGGTCCGCCAGTCCCTCAAAAGTAGTGTCCTGACACCCACTCACCCATCTTTGAAAGGAAGTACTTAAATCAACAATATAATCACATACAATTTTATCTGCCTTGGATCTATGTTCACATTTTTTTTTCTATATGCTTCAGGTGTTAGTTTAAAACAATCAAGCAGACAGTTTTTAACTTTATCATGATTCAAACAATCTACATCAGACAATTTTGACATGGCCTGAACAGCTTTGCCATGGAGTAAGGGAGGCAGGAGCTGAACCCAGAGCTCACGGTCAACATCATACTGTCTACATACCCTCTCAAAAAGATGAATAAAACTGTCAAAATCATACCCATCCCTGTACTGAGAAAAAGGTTTACTGACCTTTACAGCTTCTGGGGTACAGTTATTCCCTTCCCCATTACCTCCATGACCCTCTCGAAGGGTAAGAAGCTTCACTTCATGCTGGCACTATCTCTCATTTTCCTCGGCTTCTAAATGCTGCAGTTTCTCTGCTGATTCCAGATGTTTGGCCTCCAGTACATATTGATGCTGCTTCTACTTAGTCTCCAGTTCATATTGACACTGCTTCTCCCTTTCTTCAGCCTCCAGACATCACATTCTCTCTTTGGCTTCCACTCGTTTGGCCTCCATGCACAGTCTGTGTAACTCCAGATGGATTCTCAGGTCCTCTGAAGAAAATAACATAAAAACAAAAAATGCTACATTACCAAAGGTAGTCTCAACAAGTAAAGAAAATGCAGGAACTTGGTGGTATGTCTCATCTTTGTTCCTGCATCCTCTGAAGAAAAGGTGGACTGCCCTGTCTCTGCAGGCTGCACATCCCCAATACCAAACTGGATATCCTCAGAATGGCCGGTCTGAGCTGAAGCTGCAACTAAGGCTGAAATCATTGCTTCCTTAGTCAGGTTGGCATGCATCAGTCCTCTGGCTTAACACTCCTTGGCCAACTGGTTCTTGGTCAGCTTACTGTAGACTTCGGCTGGCATCTTTGCCTGCTGTCCCTGACTAACTATTTATTATTTATTTATTTATTTTACATTTGTTTACCGGGCTAGTCTAGCTGGATACATGTCCATTTTCAGTAGAGGCCCGGGGAGAAAAGCTCCAAGAAGAAGGTACAGATAACATAATAGATGCTAAGACAGTAAAAATTACTATAGGCTTTACATATATTTGAAATAGAGATAAAAATAAAACAATTGGCTATACATGTAGTTGAAATAGAGAATAAAAATACAACAATTGGCTTTACACACTATATAAAACAGGCACAGAACTTAAGTAAATAATCTCACATGCTTCAATTGCAATTGTCGTCCTAGAGGGAAGTGGTGGAATTCTGGGGTGGTACAGGCCTGAACTTTTTTTAGTCAGGTTTGGTACAGGGGCACAGCCAGTGTGACTTGAGGAATTCTTTGAGGTGTTTTTTTGAATTGGTTGAGTGAGGTAATAATTCTTAGGCTGGTTGGGAGGGAGTTCCAAAGCCTACCAATGGAGTTGGTGTAGAGAGCATCACCTCCAGAGTTATTAGATTTGACGGTTTGTACCGGACAATTTTAGAAGATCTGAGGCAGGTTAGGTTGGAGTAGGGGTAAGTATTTTATTAAGTGAGGGGGTGTTGTCTGGTTGGTTAATTATCTTAAATGCCTCAGTGAGTTGGTTGATTTTGAGAATATTGGGCAGTTCTAACCATTCAAGTGCCTTTAGATTTAGGCAGTGGTGGGTTCGATAAGGCGTCCCTGTTATGAATCTGGCTATATGGTTATAAGCTGTAGAAAGTTTATTTAGCTCAGTCTTGTTGAGGAATGAAAATATTGGGGAGGCATAAAGGAGGGTTGAAAGGAGATGGGTGCGAGCTATAGTTAGTTTGGTGTGTGGGGTTAGGAAGTTATTTATTCTGTACATGGAGCCTAGTTTCTTATTGACAGAGTTAATGGTTAAGCTGATGTGTATGTCAAATTTGAGCTTGTGGTCGATGGTCACACCAAGTAGTTTGGTGTGGGAGACAGGCTCTATGATGGTTCCATTGGTAGAGATCACGTGGAAAGTAGGGTTGTTGGCATTTGGAGGTTCTTTACCTTGGCCGATAGATGCAGAGGGAAAAAATAGCAGTAACTTGGTTTTAGTAGGATTTAGTAAAAGTTTTAAATCTGAGAACCATTTTTCAACTATAGTAAAGCACTGCTGGGTTGAAACTTGGAGTTTGGTGAGGGAGATGTCTGAGCATATCAGGGTGGAGTCGTCTGCATATTGAATATAAGAGGTTCTAGGGATGACTGAGTGAAGATCATTTATAAAGACAGAGAAGAGAAGGGGACCAAGTATAGAGCCTTGGGGAACACCGATGTTATTTGGGAGTAAATCGGATAGCTTGTTTTGCCATTGGACGGCTTGTTTTCTACCAGTGAGGTAAGCATTGAACCAGCTGATAGCGAGGTTACTAAGACGTAGTGTTTTCAAGGTGTGGAGCAGGAGTTGGTGATTGACCATATCGAAGGCTTTTGACAAGTCAAGAAAGAGAGCGGAGGATATTAATTTGTTGTTACGGTTGCTGTTGAGTGAGTCCACGAAAGAGAAGGGCAGTGGTTGTGCTATGATGGGGCGAAAACCATGCTGGGTGTGGGACAATAGACTATTTAGGGTGAGGTAGTTTATGAGCTGTTTATGAACACACCGTTCCATAATTTTGGCTAGTGGAGACAGTATAGCAATGGGTCTGTAGTTAGATGTGTCTGTAGAGGTCCGCCTTTGTGAAGAGGGATGATATAGGAAATTTTCCAAATAGAGGGAATGGTAGCTTCAGCTATGGTTCTGTTAATCAAGATTGATATGGGGTATGCTATGGCATCAGATGCGATTTGTAAGTAGTCTGCTGGGAGTTGGTCCGCCAGGGTGGTTGGTTTGAGCTTTTTCAGAAGGGAATGCATTATATAGGAGGTGGATATTGGCTGTAAGTTAAAGGAGGGGTGGTCTTGGTCATTAGTTAGGGTTGCTGGTGGGGGGGTACAGGAAAGTTGACTGGCTAGTGATTGAATAGTCTCGGTAAAAAAAGAGTTAAAGGTGTTGGCTATTACTTCTGGATGTTTCCCAATGAGTTTCTCAGGGGTGGGAGTGGTGGATTTGCCAGGATGGAGGAGATTATTGAATCCAGCCCAAAATTTCTTTGGGTTATGCTGATGTTTATCCTGGAGGTGACAGAAATATTGTTTTTTATCTGTAGTAATGGCAGTTTTAGTTGAGTTTCTAAGCTGTTGAAACTTAATGCGATCTAGGGGAGATTTGGTAGCTCTCCATTTGTTCCAAGCTTGGTCCGAAGTTTAATTTTAGTTTTGGTGTCTCCTGTTAACCAAGGTGCAATTCGTACCTTGGTTCTGATAAGTCGCTTTGGTGGGAGTCAAGTATCTTAAGGAAAGTGTCGTTAAAATAAGAGACGCTCTCTTCTAGCGATAAAGTTTTTAGGATGGACCAATTACAAGATTTGAGTTCTGCAAGAAATTGGTTAGGGACAAATTTCTTGTTGTTTCTAATTAGTCTGGTTGGGGAGGTTAGTAGGTGGGCATTTGAGTTTTCTGATATAAGTAATAAGGTGGTCACTAAGGTCGTTGGGAAGGGTCCCGTGGTATAGTTGTTTTACCCTTGTTGGTAAGAATCCAGTCAATAATACTCTCTTTTGTTGAGTGTTTCCTATTCTAGTGGGAGATAGAATATTTTGGGAGAACCCATGTAGGTTGATAGGGTGGGGATTTATGTGTTTGGAGTAGAGGGACCAGTCAATGTTGAAGTCTCCTAGTATTATGGTTTCTTGAGGGAAATTAGTGGCTAACCAGCTGAGGGTTTGCTCTAGGTTTTCTAAGTTCTTTCCTGGTGGTATATAGATTACTACAAGGTTAATGCTTTTTTGACTGTTTAAGCATAGTTTTAGGGCAATCAGTTCTAGGTTGGAGACCTTAGGGAGTTGGAGTGGATTCCTTATGACGTTCAGTGAATTTTTAAATATAACAGCTGTTCCCCCACCCTTTTTAGTTAACCGGTCAGCCCTAAGAATATTATACCCGGGTGGGATAATTTCTTCATCCTTGGTGCTTGGTTTAAGCCATGTTTCCGATAGGCACATAATGTCAGGGGAGTGGGTAGCTAGCAACGCATGTAAGTTGTGAACTTTGTTATTAATGCTTCTTATATTGAGGTGAAATATAAGGAGAGAGCCAGCAGCACTTCCGGCGTAGTTAGAGGGTATAGAGCTTCGGGTGGTGCTAGGGCCTGGGTTGGGGTGGATATCGCCATCTTTAGTGATACAAACTTTCAGGTGGTCAAGTAGTCTTTGGAGCTTAAATAGTAATTTTAGATTGGTTTTAGTTGTGGTTTAAATAAAACTTTGGTGGACTGAGATTCTGTATGTTTACCTTGTGGCTGTTGAGAGTACACACCTTACTTAATGACAACTACCCACAGGCTACTGAAGTCCAAATAAAATCTCACTAAGCTGCCACCGATATGAGATGTCTGGTTAATATCCCACCAAACTGCCACCAATATGTGACATCCCCTACTATCTTGGGTGAGTAACTAAGGAACTTCAGTCCTCGCTAATGACTACAATGTGAGACCGTCACTTAAACAGGAGTAATATTTCACAATTTCCCCTAAGAGCAGAACAGGAACATGCTCTATATCCTGGGACTGGTCTATATACTTCTGTCCACCCCTAATGTAACTCCTTATTGCACACTCCAGAGCAATGTGTCCCAGTTTAAGACATCTGATACACTCACACTTAAATTGAATCTCACACATCCAAACACTTCTGAGAAAGCCTAACACAAATTTCCAGCTTTGTCCCTTCCCCCTGTGATACGGTAAAACGCTGCCACCAGTCAGAGTGTCTACATCCCCTTTCAAAGAAGTGTCCAATTATTAAAATTAGATATCAAAACAAATGGTAGCATATGACCTAAAGCAACCAGACTTTTGGAGTGACCCGGGAATTATCAAAGCAGGTATAAGCACTCTCAAATCACTGAAGAATACACTGGTGACCAGCCACAATGTAAGATAATAAAATATTTTCTAATAAGCAAAATGATTAAAAATGTAAAACGGTAATTTCAATAAACAATTGGAATTCAATCACCAGGATAATGAAATGAATACTGAAGGACTGAAATCCAACATTTAGAAAAACTCTGACTTCTTATTCTTTCAGGTTTTCCCAGTTAGGGGTCGCCACAGCGGATCACCTGTCCGCTCATGATTGGTAGTGGAGTTTTATGGTGTTCTGTTGCCAGCCCAGCATCCAACCTTCCACAGAAGACACACACACACATGCACTCATGCCTAGGGCCAATGTAGAGTGGCCAATCCACCTACAGCATGTCTTTGGGATGTGGGAGAAAACCGGAGCACCTTGAGGAAACCCACGCGACCACATGGAGGACATGCAGACTCCGCACAGAAGGCACCCCAGCTGAGGATTGAACAGGAGAATCTCTTGCTGTGAGGTGACAAAGCTAACTGCTGCACCACTGTGGCCACCCACATTTAGAAAAACTCTGACTAATTGGTTACAATTTCCTATCTAACTGATGAACACTGTCCCTGATCTAAACTAAATATTACAACAGTGGAAAGGCAGGCTTACAGTTCTTGGTGAGTCTTTTGGGCATCAGCTATTCCACTGCTCAGTACAATAACACAACTGTGAACTGTGACTACAACTGAACTAAAGTGAACTATGAACAGAACACACCAACTGTTTAAACTGTCTTCATCAGGCTCTTTTATAAGGTAGGTTAACTGTCTTAACTGTTCCAGTTCTTATTTTCATTTAACTCTTTGAAAATCAACAGTTTTTTTTATTAAAGTCCCTTCCTGTCTTTCAGTCTCTGACAGTAAACACAGAGCATCTGAATAGATTCTGATGACATCATCTGTAGATCAGCTGACTCTGAGACAGTCTGCATTTAGAATCTCCTATACAAACGTGTAGTTAGACATGTAAAAGAATACTGTTCAACTTTTAACATTCTGTACAATTAATATTGTAAAAGTATTAATCAACATACAAGAACTTATTTACAATATCATAGCTAGTCATGCTGGCATGTAATACACAGGATAATCTGAACTTACAAAACTTCAGCCTGACATGCTAGCACAGATGACAGTGTCTAATTTCTTCAATGTACATATATATATATATATATATATATATATATATATATATATATAGAGAGAGAGAGAGACGGATATGTTTATAGGTAATTTAATTATTAGGTTAGTGAACCCAGGGAGCTTTTTAAATCTAGCCATGCTTCACAGGTGAGAATCAATCCCTGTGCCTTTTGTCTCAACCCCCTCAACACACACACACACACACACACACACACACACACACACACACATACACACATCTGCCTGGAGATGTTAGAAAAGACTTTGAATGTTTTAACCATTTGTTTAACTTTTTTTTTTTTTTTTTTTTACAGATTATGTGCTAGTGTGAGTGACTAGTCCTTGCCATGTCACTCAGTTGTGAGAAGTATATATATATATATATATATATATATAGAGAGAGAGAGTGCAACCACATACATGGGCAAATAAGCAAATGATTCATTTTACATAACTATCATATTACTACCTCAAAAGCTATTGGTTTACAACATGATAGCTAAAATGTGTCCAAATCCTTTCATAGATTTGCTGCATTGCATTGAATATTTGTGTGTGTGTGTGTGTGTGTGTGTGTGTGTGTGTGTGTGTGTGTGTGTGTGTGTGTGTATATGCAAGTGCCCATGTATGTGAGTGTGAGAGAAGAAGAAGAAGAAGCTGTGAATGTAACTGTATTCTGTGCATGCTGCCATTTTCTATAAATATGAAAGCTGCATCATAACTTTGCAGTTTTGCGACTTATGACATCATTAAACATATCTGTTTGAGGTAATGAGTACTAAGGTAGTTATCCACAGAAAATGGTGTCAGGCTTGAGCTGTGTTAATGATGCTAGTAACATTCACATTGGTCACAATGGTGTGGATATGATGATCCAGATGAGGACATATGAACTGTAAATATGTTTTTTTGCAGCTATTTGCATGTAACACTGGTTAATAAAATCACGCTATAGTTTTCTGCTAACAATTGTGTTCTTTAAACAGAAGCAATCATCCTGTCAGAGAGCTTAAACTTGAAGCAGTACAAAATGGTAGTTCAAAGTATGCAAAAAGACAAAGGGGTCTGTGTCGTACTACAGATATTATCACATACCCATGGTGTTGGGAGTCATGAGCTTGAAGGGCTGTGTCTTTAGTTTGTTGTGTCATCATCCTCTTCTTTAACATCACACTGTATCTTAATGTTAGTCAGTCCTGTAATGTAGCTCATTGATGAAACTCCTTAGCAGTACCCTAATACAATGCAAGTAGCTTAATGCCTATCATCATGAAGTCGAGCTACTTTTACCTCTCGACTAATCTGCATCTTAGTAATAGGCATATTGAGGCAGTGTAGGAATAATTTTGTTGCTTGAACCTATGGCATTTTTCAGTGGGGGGGGGGGGGGGCTGAAACTTACACCAACTAGAGGAACGTTCGTAGGGCACTAGATGCATCTTGTAATTCATCAACAAATGCAGCAGAATATTTAATATAACTTGAACTAAAACCCAATCCACACAGACTGGACATTGATTTAATATTTCCTCTGAAATCCTGATTATACCACTGGCCTAGGAGAACAGAATCCACTTATACAACACATCACTGCCAGTGATAAAATATGAACCCACCTGTCTAGAACCCCAACATCATTATTATTTTATTTATTTAAAATATGTTGACTTACTCGAAGGCTGATGAGAAAAGCTTCACAAGTTCAAAAATGCAGTTTAGAATAAACTGCATATATAGTGAAGAAATATTTTTAACAATGTAAAAATATATTCAAGTGAACTGACAAGCGACTTTAAAATACACGACAAAATTACATACAAGAAATTTTTACAATTTAACCACCAATATCAAATACCTGAGTAGTAAAGAGCAAATATCAATCTTCCATTAAGATTAAATAGATCAGTCTATACAAATGTACTCAGATTTTGATGTCACAGTTGTTGGATCTTGGGCATGTATGGAGGGGACACATAACCATCTAACACAGACATGTATAATAATTTAAAATCATACATGCATGCAGTGAGAACACAGAATATTAGGTTCATAGGTTCATAGGTAGGTACTAGGCTATCTGCCCGAGGGCATTTATAAGCCTAGCCAGAGTGTGTCGGCTTTCGCTGCCACATGGATTAATTAACTGATCCTCTGGCAAGCAGAGCCAATAAAGTGATCCCAGGGGTGTATTTTCTGTTACCCATCCACTCGTCAAGGTTTCTCTTGAAGAGTGTTAGTGAGGGATTCTGCCTAATGTAGTTTGGAATTTTGTTCCAAACCATGGGGAGTCCCTGTGACAGGAATCTATCCCTCCAGCATATTCCATTTATTGTTGTGATGAGGTTTAGCTCACTAGAGCACGTGGCTTGTAGTGACTTGGATTTCTTTAGTTGGAGCATGTCCATCAATTCTGAGTTGGACATAGCTTTGTAAGTCAGACAGAGATTACCTCTGAGTAAGCGATATGCCACTGAGTACAGCTGGAGTTTTTTCAGTCGGGCTGCATAGGACATATGTTTGAGGCCAGTAATCCTCTTGGTGAGGTACTTTTGTGGTCTCTCCAGCTGTTGGAAGTGTCTTGTGAGGTACATCCCAAATTGGGCATTGTACTCTATGATGGGTCTGATGAGTGACGAGTAGAGTGGCAATGTAACCTCTTTATTTCTAGATGCAAACCCTTTAGTAATTAGATGAGTCACATAGAAGGATTTCCTAACTACTTTGGCAATATGATTGTCAAAGGAGAGATTACTATCTACCTGGATCCCCAGATCTCTTATTATCTCTTCTGTATTAAGGGGGCTGCCACCTATGTAGTAATTCATGGGTGTTTTGTTTTTCCCAAATGGGATGACTATGCATTTTTTGGCATTTAGCTTGAGGCCATGACTTTGGCACCAGGTGTCCGTCTCAGTAAGGCCCTTTTTGGAGGATGTCCGTGTCAACCGGAGAGTCAGTTATGACTCCCAGTTTACAGTTGTCGGCGAACTTGGTTATCCATAGTTCTCCTGTGTTTGCCTGTACTTCTGAGAAGTATATGCCAAACAGTAGGGATCCCAGGACCGAGCCTTGCGGGACACCACTTGTGACTGGTTTAGAGTCGGACCTGGAGCCCGCTATTCTTACCGTGTGAGTTCTGTCTGTACGCCAGTTGGCAACCCATCTCGTGATGTAGGGGTTTGTGTTCAAGCTGATGAGTTTTTCTGTAATACCTGAGTGGGGAATGGTGTAGAAAGCCTTGGTGAGGTCAAGGTAGGCTGTGTGAACAACCTTTCCCTCATCTATGGCCTTTTTGACTGTCTCAAAGAAGTCAACCAGGTTTAGTAGGCATGATCTGCCTTTAACAAAGCCGAACTGGGTCGGGTCAAGTGTTTGGAAGTTCGCAATGTCTTTGTTAATGAGTTCCATGATGATGTGCTCCATAGCCTCGCAGACCAGGCTTATGGGGCGATAGTTACCAGGGTCAGTTGTGGCCCCTCCTTTGTGGAGTGGTGTAACCATTGCTGTGCACCATTCTGTGGGCATGTAGCCTGTGGAGAGGCTGAGGATGAACAGCGTGTTTAGGTGGGGGGTTAATTTGTTCTGTAGTTCATGCAAGAAGCAGCCTGGGACACCATCTGGCCCCATTGATGTTGTGTGTTTGACTTTTGAAAGGGTATTTTCACCTGTGCGTCTGTGATTTCTGGGACACTACACTTTTCCGGTATTGTTGTGGGCCCTTTTGTGGGTGAGAGGGGGGTGAAGTTTGCACTGAATCTATCTGCCAGGATGTTGGCAATATCAGTAGGTTCAGTATATTTTGTGCTATTTTGCACTAGTTCAGTGCTTATCTGCGAGTTGCTACTTAGATTCTTAACATAGCTAAAGAAGGCTTTGTGGTTATCTTTTGAATCCTTGGCTATTTTTCTTTCAAAGTTAGCCTTGGATGATTTTATGAGGGATCTTAGTTTCTTACTTGATGCTGATCAGGGATGTCTTTCCTTCTTGGGATTTGCCTTTTTTCTGAACTAGTTTCCTCTTTCTATTGTATAGCCTGTTTATGGCAGGGGTCCACCAGACTGGTTTCCTTCTCTTAGAGGAGTGAGTCTTGGCTTTGCTAGGGATGGCATGATCCATGAATCCTTGTAGGTGCTCATAGAGTGCATTTGTAAAGGTTTCTGCATCTTGGGCAGCGTTATCCTTTAGCGTGGGTGCTGTGAAACTTACCACCTCTGTCTTAAGTAAGGTGAAGTTTGCTTTAGAAAAGTTTTTTCCTGTGGTTTCCTTAGTTGGGGGTAGTGGTGGGGTGTGGACATCTAGAGTGATTAGTTTATGGTCTGATCTAACCAGTGACAGGCTGACCTCTGGTGTGGAACACCTGTCACCCATGTTTGTGATGACCAGATCCAATATGTTTTCACCTCTGGTAGGGGAGTTTACCGGCTGATCCAGAGCATTTGAGTTTATGAATTCCAGGAAGTGCTGGGCCTGGGAGTTTGTACTCGAGTAGTTTTCCCAGTTAATGGTAGGGTAATTGAAATCGCCCAATATCAGGGTCTTCGGTAGGACCTTCATGTTTTCCAGTGTCTCCAGAAAGGTGGATTGGTGGTCCTGGGTCATGGAGGGTGATCTGTAGCAGGCCACAATTTGCATTGCAGATTTGCCCGATGTTAGTTGCACATGGATGATCTTAGAGGTATCATGCTGCTCCACTAACCTGGAGGTGTAGGCATCCTTGATGAATATGGATACACCCCCTCCTTTTGTGTTTTGGTCCGTGTTCTGTGGCCGAAACATGTGGTACGAGTTGTAGCCCTGTAGTGCTAGGGTGCTCTCTGGAGTCTTGAACCAGGTTTCACTTACTGCACAGATGTTGACGTTATCCATACTGAGGAGTGCTTCGAGCACGTGCATTTTGAGATTTTAAACTCCTGGCATTGAGTAGCATAACCCTCAGTTTTTTGTTAATTGTGCTGTTTATGGAGGTGGGTTAGACTTTTGAGCCTTGCCTAAAAAAGGCACTATGGGGGCAGCCAGAGCCTTGGCCAGTATTCGAAAGCCTAGGGGTGACAGGTGCAAGCCGTCTCTTGCGAAACAATGTAGCTTGTCGAGCATGTCGTCCCAGGCTGACAGACACTGTATCCCCTTTGAATGACACCAGAAGCTTAGTCAATTGTTGTAGTAAGGAAATCAGAGTGGAGAAAGGAAAATTAGCCTTTTAGGTGAGATGATTCCATGGTTAAAAATACTTTCTTGGTTTTCAAACAAAGGATTTTTGAGACCCTTCCCAAAGGTTTAAGAGGTATTTCCTGAATTATAAGGGGTACAGCGTTACATAATGTAGACAGTATAAAAAAACATGCTGACCCAGCAGAATGGTTATTTATTTATTTGTTTGCTTGTTTGTCTTTTTGTTACTGAGAACGTTGGGATGGGAAAACCTCCACAACATACTTTATGATGAGCTAACATACATACAAATATAATATATAGCTCTCAGAAACATATAACTTGACAGCTGATCAGCATCTTATGTATAGTCTATAGTAATTATAACATGCTAAGCACACAAACATCTCTATAATGCAGTATAGTAATATATGTATATGTGCAGCATGTTAAGGTCCCACACATGAAAAGGACATCAACATAATTTTACAGTGTATGTATATATTTGCATTGTCATTTTAGTACACAGATAGCAAACTAGGTATAAACCTGTTTTATCCAAACACTGAAAATGTAACTTGAGACCTATAAACAGATGTCAGCTTATTTAAGGAAAAATATGAGAAGTTTGTGGTACTTCTCTGATTTGACTGCATGAGGAGGGAACTTAGTAATGGGGCTGGTACAAGGCAGGACTGTGTTATTGATAGGTATGATTTCATTGGGATATTAAATTATAGACAGGATAAGCTTTAGAGTAAGAAGGGGGTTAGTAATGGGGTTGTTACAAGTGCAGGGCCATTTTGTTGAGAGGTACATCTTAAATGAGATTTTAAATTGTAAATAAGATATTTTTAATATCTATTGGGACGGAGTTTTGCATTTTAACCACATATACAGAGTATAGGCAGCCACTATTATGATTTTTAGATTGCTGAGTGAGTACTAGATGTTGGTTTAGTTAGCGCAGTTCTCTCTCTAGAGTGAGTACCAGTGTAATAGCTGGCTTGTGGTGGAGTACTTCTCTGACGTATAGAGGATGTTGTGCACTATAGTAATGTAAGTATAGGCTTGCAGATTAACTAGCTTCATCTGGTTAAGGGACTGTAGTGCCAGGCAGTGATGTGTTTGGGTAATGTGGTTACTTGCAAACTTTACAATTTTATTATACAATTGCTCCAGTGTGGCTAGCTGAGAGGATTTAATGAAAAATTGATGCGGCATATAGGAAACAAGGGAATTGATTGGCCTGCGGTATAACATTGTGTGCATATTCTGACAGAAAAAAGTTTGACTTTATGAAGATCTCCTATTTTGTGGTTGGTTTTCTGAACAACATGTTGGATTTGCTGAATGAATCGTAATCTGGGGCCAGTTTTGATTCCCAACAGTTTTGTATGTTGTGCTAGTTCAATTCTAGTATTAGTGCACGACAAATGCATTTAAGTCAGAAGTTGCACTGTGGCATTGAAGGCGGACATACAATTAGTTTAGTTTTATTTGGATTTAGGAGTCATTTAGATTGTTCTAGTCAGTTTTTAATTTTTGTAAAAGAATACCTTAGGTTATCTTGGAGCTGTTTGATTGAAGAAGTAGCATATATTAGTATTTAGTTGTCTGCATACTGGATTAGATTTGCCAGAGCAGTAGCTAAATAAACTGGCACCTTGGGCACCAAAGATGAGGAGCAAAAAAAATAAATAAATAGAAAAGCTTTGCAATAGTTAAGAATTAAATATAAATAAATAGAAATGCTTTTTCTTCACAGTCCTCTGAACAGCACCAATACCTTTTGCATGTATTTTAAATAATCAAATGCCAGCACGGGTAAATCTGCTACTATGCTTCCACCCAACTGGTAGTACAGATTGACTGCACCCTGACAGCTTGTGCCTGGGGCAGCCACCCTCTTCATCCCAGTCTAATTATGAATCTGAGATATGCTGTGTGAGAGACTCTATACATTTTATTTATAAACATTTTAAAGAGTAAAAGTTATGATATTGACCCTTGAGGCACACCTAATGTTGTTTGCTGAAGAGGTGACAACTAGGCAGCCCTGTATACCTACTATGTGTGGAGGGTGAGGAAACTGTATTGTTTGTGAGGCCCACTTCCTTGAGTATAAGTTTGGGATGTGAAACTGTATCAAACGGTTTGGGTAGTTCTAAAAATAGGGATGTAACCATTTCACCTTGATTTTGCTTGTCATAAATACAGTTTATGAATGTTAGTAGTCCCTTGTCAAGTTTGGAGGTGAGGCATCTACACTCATAGGTGTAAACACACATGAAAGGTGATTGCACTATTTGTTGAAGCATTGACACTGATTAACCTGAGCTTACTCATTTTGTACTACTTTATTCTCAGATTTGCACTCTTTTCAGGGAGTTTTACTTTGCATTGGCGTTTTCTTTTATAGATGCATAGGTAAACACTAGGCTTTCAAGCTATGGACTATTACAAGTCTAGTTAATAACCAGAGATCAAACTCAAATCTTGTACATTGTATCTGTGAAGTAAAGACCTTAATCATTAAGCCAACCTATGAGGCTAAATTAAACAGGAGTATTCAGTATCATGTCCCTATGGATCTTTTTCCTTAGGTTACTGTACTGATAGATAAGTTTGCATATAGCCTGTTATTCACAAAGAATTCGTCCCAAGGCATGAACAGGAGAGAGAGCGACAGAGAGAAAGAGAGGAAAAATAAATAAAAAAGTGCATTCAGTTGTCCCTGGCTGTTAAAGATCTCTGAACAAATAATTGTGTGTGTGTGTGTGTGTGTGTGTGTGTGTGTGTGTGTGTGTGTGTGTGTGTTTGTGTGTAGAGGAGGGGGATGTCACAGTTTACATGATAGTTACTGTAAGGTACCAAACTAAACATGCAATTCTGCCTTTACAGGTAATTCTAAAGGCAAGGAAAGGAATATGCTGAAAAATTTGCAGTGGCAGAGAAAATTACTGGAATTGTTCATTCTGCATTAAAAGAACATTACTTGATGGAAATATTGTTCCACAAGGCTTAGTTTATCCATTCACCTACAGTTAAATGGCTTAAACCAAATATAAAATACCCACAAATTATACAGAGTCTGGTTGGGAATCTGTGGCAAACTGTGTGACTTCTACTGAGATAAAATTATCCCACTCACAGTGCGCTGGTTACTCTGGTGGCTTAGCTAAGGGGCACTCACAGTGAGCTGGTTACTTGAGTGAATTAGCTAAGGGCCACTCACAGTGAGCTGATTACTCTGGTGGCTTAGCTAAGGGCCACTCACCATGAGCTGGTTACTTGAGTGAATTAGCTAAGGGCCACTCACAGTGAGCTGCTTACTCTGGTGGCTTAGCTAAGGGCCACTCACCATGAGCTGGTTACTTGAGTGACTTAGCTAAAAGACCACACACGGTGAGCTGCTTACCCTGGTGACTTAGCTAAGGGATATTTATGTATGTTTTGTGAAAGGATTTCTGCTCCTTTCGTCAACACACAAAGTTGCTTTAAACAAAATTCTTTTCAACTCTCTTAATGCAACTGTTATGCATGTTTTCTTTCATTATAGTAAAGGTAACATTTTATGCTTAAATACTTTTGTAATATTTCAGCTTTTCAAGCTACTTTAGCAGGCTAAATGCACAACAAATTTTGACTCATTGTTAATATTGTGCGCATTTTTTGATCCATGCCCTGATTAGAAAAAAAATGATTGTAGTGATTTGGACAGTATTGTTACCCTTAAGCAGAATGATACAAGCATTTATATTGTGGATATTTGCAGTACTAGATGCTTCATGCCAGTATGTGAGCTAGTTCAGCTCATGTAAAAGTCATTCATTTTTCTGGTATCAGATTTATTTTGTTCAGCACTGTGGGGGAGGGACCCAAAGCCTATCATGAGCAGTAGCAGATATAAAGCATGTAACCGGTCTTGGACAAAGGTGCCAGTTCATAGTCAGCCACTCACAAGCACCTATGGGCATTTTAAATTATTGTTGGTTTAACCAAGCATGTGTAAGGGATATGGGAAGAAACTGGAGGCAAGAGTCTTGGCAAAATTACTCACACACCTGGGGAATATGTGAAGATTCTGCAGAGAAGGTACTCCATCTGTATACTAATCCATAGAACAAGTCATTGTGAGGCAGCACTGACAGCCACCATGCATTCTGTGTTAAAATTATCATTTGTCATACATGATTTCCACTTTTTAAGATGATCTGACTTCTTAGGCTGTTTCCCTAAGTAATGTTACACTTATTTAAGCATACAGATCTGAACGTATCCTTAATATGCAATTTATGTTGAGAGTGAAAAGTGGAAGATCTATTTGCAGTGTGTATAAAATGATGGGCCTCACACTTAATCCTTTTTTTTATTGAACTTGAGTTTTTCACTTAGGTCTTCTAGCTTATGTTAGTACTGAAAATCACCACCAGTACATCTGAAATGATTCTGAACTGAAAGCATATCAATAATGGCAACTTTGCTAACAACACTGTATGATGTAAGTAGATGTATGTTGTATTCTAAGGTATTACCTATCTAAAATATTCACTTGATGGAAGATGCTGAATTTAACATTGACTTAGATATTTTATATGAAAGCTTCAGAGTAATTTCATTCTTAGCCATTGTTTTGTAGCAGCTCACATTAGTATAGTGAGATGATCATTGTACATGTAAAGCAAGAAAACAGAAAACACAGTCATCAAGTAAAAGGACCAGTTTGCTGCAATACAAAGCCTTCTGCTTCCCATCAGCATTCATCAGAAGAATTTCAACAAAGGAGGAATGCACACTGCAGCTTGAAACCCAAACATACTGGAAAGCAGCCTTCACTGCTCTCTCTGGGGAAAGTAATTATAGGTTCATAGGTTCATAGGTAGATACTAGGCTATCTGCCTGAAGGCATTTATAATCCTAGTCAGAATGTGTTGGCTTTCGCCACCCCCTTAGATTAGTTCCCTGTGCCTCTGTCCAGCAGAGCCACTGAAGTGATCCCGGAGGTAAACTTTCTGTTTCCCATCCACTCGTCAAGGTTTCTCTTGAAGAGTGTTAGCGAGGAGCTCTGCCTAATGTAGATTGGAATCTTGCTCCAAAGCATGGGAAGTCTCTGGGACAGGAATCTATCCCTCCAGCACGTCCTATTTATTGTTGTGATGAGGTTTAGATCCCTAAAGCATGTGGCTTGAGGGGATATGGTTTTCTTTAGCTGGAGCATGTCCAACAATTCTGGGTTGGACATGACCTTGTATGTCAGGCAAAGATCACCTCTGAGTAGGCAGTATGCAACTGAGTACAGCTGGACTTTCTTCAGTCGAGCTGCATAGGGCATCTGTTTGAGGCGTGATCCTCTTGGTGAGGTACTTCTGTGGTTTTTCCAGCTATTGCAGGTGTCTTGTAAGGTACATCCCAAATGGGGCATTGTACACTATGATGGGCCTGATGAGTGATGCGTAGAGGGGCACAATGACCTCTTTTGATCTGGATGCAAACCCTTTTCTGATTAGGTGGGCCACATAGAAGGATTTTCTAACCACTTTGGCAATGTGATTATCAAAGGAGAGATTACTATCTACTTGGGTCCCCAGATCCCTTATTACATCTTCTGTATTTAGGGGGCTACCACCTATGTGGTAGTTTGTGGGTACTTTGTTTTTTCCAAAGGGGATGACTATGCACTTTTTGGCATTTAGCTTGAGGCCATGGCTTTGACACCAGGTATTTGTCTCGGTGAGACCCTTTTGGGGGATGTCTGTGTCAGCCTGAGAGTCAGTTATAGCCCCTAGTTTGCAGTTGTCTGCGAACTTAGTCAGCCCTAGTCCTCCTGTGCTTGCCTGTACCTCTGAGAAATATATGCCGAACAGGAGGGGTCCTAGGAATGAGCCCTGGGGAACGCCACTTGTAACCGGTTTAGAGTCATAACTAGCTCCCGTAGCTCTTACCATGTGGGTTTTGTCCGTGAGCCAGTTGGCAACCCATCTCTTGACGTAGGGGTTTATGTTCAGGCTGGTGAGCTTATCTATTACCAGAATGGGGAATGGTGTCGAAGGCCTTTGCGAGGTCTAGGTAGGCTGTGTGGACCACCTTTCCCTCATCTATAGCCTTGGTAACTGTCTCAAAGAAGTCCACCAGGTTTAGGAGGCATGATCTGCCCTTAACAAAGCCGAACTGGGTATGGTCCAGTGTTTGGAGGTTCCCAATGTCTCTGTTATTGAGAACCATGATGATGCGCTCCATAGCCTTGCAGACCAAGCTAGTCAGGCTTATAGGGCGATAGTTCCTGGGGTCTGTTGTGGCTCCACCTTTGTGGAGTGGAATAACAATTGCTGTGTGCCACTCTATGGGCACGTAGCCTGTGGAAAAGCTGAGTTTGAACAGTGTGTTTAGGTGAGGGGTTAGTTCATCTTTGAGCTCGTGTAGGACGTAGCCTGGGGTGCCGTCTGGTCCCATTGATGCTGCGTTTTTGGCTTTGGAGAGGGATGTTTTAAACTGAGTGTCTGTGATTTCAGGGGCACTTTACTTAGTTTACCTTATTTAATGCCTGCTGGCAGCAAAGTCTGTTTGATGAAGGATATATGTTTTCAGCAGATCTTTCTTGGGAAGCTTCAGTTATTTATATTCCTTGTTTTACCTTGACAAGAGCATATAATTAGTGGCTTAACTGATCATTTACAGTTTTTGTTCTGAATATGGGCTTGTTTTTCATATTACTGGTGATGTTTATCCACTCAAATGTGCAAAATTATGGCCACTTCAGAGTGTCTCCTGTCTGTAGGAACTTTAAACTATTATTGCAAACTTTCTAGAAATATATACATGTATAAGAGAGGTTATGAAGTTGAACATCTGAGAAATTAATACCCTTTTTTGTGAAAATGCCTGCTAGGTACTGCAGTTTGTTGCATCGTCAATGCCTGTCATGCAGAAGACCAGGATTCAGTTCTCTGACTGGGAGTAGATGTATCTTTGGGGAGGGGAGTGTTTGTTATAATAATTAAGGATCTTACTTTATAGACACAAAGTACAGAGTTTGCTTCTGACCCTCTTTATCAGCTGGGCTTGTAGTACTTTGCACACTGGTAGGCTAATATTTACTTATGAACCTTAGGGTACTTCAACATTTTTATCATGGCTCATGTTGATTATGTGATTCCTGAATAACCAAAGTGCAGATAATTGAAATCAAATGAGCAGATTGACATTTTATTAAATAAAGTGGTTACATTTAACTGTAAGTGTTTTTTTTGCAGGTTGATGGGGGCTTGCTATCTTTTTTGAGGTTCTTTGAACTTTTGATGTAAAGTCGCAGTGGTATAAAGAATGCAAGGTACTTGTCTCCCCTGCAAAAACAACTTTCAGTTATTTGCATATCTAAAATTAATAACATGCTGATTCACTCAACTTGTTTCAATGAATTCTGCTTTGATAATTTGTATTCAGTGATTTTCCGTGGCAACCCACTTTCTCTTCCCTATTTCACTTATATTATAGACAGTGCATCATTTATATTGCTGTTCTGCAGAATGACTGTTTTAAACAATTATGAGGTCACCAATTCTGAATGCATTATTGCAGATGGTGTTTTGCCAAAGTGTTTTCCACCAATGTATCCTATTAGAATTATCTGAACTATTTTATTGTAAACTTTCTTAGAGAATTAACATATGGGCAGTTATATACAACTAATATACCCGGTGAAATAGGTGTAACTAATGTCAAAATATATGTGTACTAAGTCCTTATTCGACAAGAAGTAACAAAATCATGTTTATTTCACCAGTAACATTTCTGTTACTGCATATTATGTAAGGCATATACTCCATTTATTGACAAAATGTATTATGTTTGTCTGTGAGTCAGGACTGAGCTGCAGTGCAATCCTCTGGGCTAGAGTGGCATTCTTGAGCTTACTTTGTATCTAAGCATCTTCTCAGAACTCTCTGAAATTTTTATTGTAATCTGTCTTAGCTGTCTTAGGGGAAACTGATGTATACAGATCCAAATATATATGCAGCATTTCAGGTAGATATATATATCCAAATACATATGCAGCATTTCAGGTAGATATATATATCCAAATACATATGCAGCATTTCAGGTAGATATATATCCGAATATATATACAGCATTTCAGGTAGATATATATCACAATATATATCCAGCATTTCAGGTAGATATATATCTAAATATATATGCAGCATTTCAGGTAGATATATAAATCCAAATACATATGCAGCATTTCAGGTAGATATATATATCCAAATACATATGCAGCATTTCAGGTAGATATATATCCGAATATATATACAGCATTTCAGGTAGATATATATCACAATATATATCCAGCATTTCAGGTAGATATATATCTAAATATATATGCAGCATTTCAGGTAGATATATATCAGACTATATATGCAGCATTTCAGGTAGATATATATATCCAAATACATATGCAGCATTTCAGGTAGATATATATCCAAATATACTGTATATCCAGCATTTCAGGCAGATATATATCCAAATATATATGTAGCATTTCGGGTAGATATATATCCAAATATATACGCAGCATTTCATGTAGCTTTTGTAGTTGCAGTGCAGTACTACACCACGTCTTCCAGTGGTGGTGGTGGTGAAGTGGTTATTTGAGCATTGCTGCAAGGCTGGGTGAAACTTGTTTATAGAATATATGAGCACCAACTGTTCATTAGACCAGAAGTAAAAAAAAAATATTTTATTTTACCAGCCAAGCCACCATTTCTGTTACTACATATTACTATAACTTACATATAAACCCAACTACTGACAGAGATGTTACATTGAATCATGAGTCTGGACTGACATGAAGTGAAATCCTTGGAAAAAGAAGAATGGTGTACTTGAGTTTGTGCTGTACAAAAGCATTTTATTAGAACTCTTGGAATTTTTTTTATTGTGAACTGCCATAAGGGGGTGTAGGGGGGATTCTTAGATGCAGATAACAAATCCAGCATTGCAGACAGCTGTTGTTCATAGGTTAGTACTAGACTACCTGCCTTTTCAGGCCATTTTTTTAAGCCTAGCCAGTTACCCCATGCGTGAATCAAACCCTTCACCTTGTGTCTGTAAGGTAAACACCTTAACCATTAGGCCAACCTCCCATTGTCATATAGTCTAGCACTATACCCAGTTTCCACTTGGTAAATCTTATCTCTGCTCCAAAGGCTGATTGAAACTAATGCCTAAAATATATGTGCACTAAATTCTCATTATTCAGAACTAAAGATTTTATACACATGCACACACACACACACACACACACACACACACACACACACACACACACACACACACACACACACATATATATATATATATATATATATATATATATATATACACTTTACTCATGTACACGTCACTGCACCACGTGTACCAGTATGAATCTATTATAGTCCACATGAGAGTTAATGACTTGAGACGTACCTAGTTGGACTTTATGAGGAGAGACATTATTGATGTCTCTGAATATGTGTCTTAGGAAGATATGTGCCTTACATTGAACAGCATTCTACCTTCACCAAGAATGATGCCACAGTACAAACAAAAGATGACTGACTTCAATAATTGGCTCAATTTTGGGTGTCTTTCCAGGGGGCTTCAATATTTGTTAGCATGGGAGAACATGATTAACAAACCATGTGGCTTTGCAAAGGATGGTCAGCTCCTGTCCCCTTTAGGCTTCCCAATACTGGCTAATATTTATCCACCTCCTTAGAGCCTTTTTTTAGGCAATGTAAAATTGACAAACCTTATGACATAGCAAAAGGCCTAAAGGTTTTTCTGCTCAATAAACTCTACACCCTACAAGCTCTCCTCATTCTGGAGAATGTAAATATCTCTGCTGTTATGGAGACATAGTTTAAATTCACAGAAAAGTATTTTGGCAGTACAAGGCTTTAGTGCCTTCCACACACTTAAACCATCAGCTGCACAGACAGTGACAAAAAGTGGAGGAGTGTCAATCTACATTCGCAACAAATATACCTCTAGGTAGGTTAAACACGATGATGCCCTGGAGTTTATCCATGTGCAAATCACCATAGACAAAGTCCCACTCCATATTCGAGCAAGCTACAGGTCACCCTCTATGTCCCAAGAATCTTATAGCTTGTACCTAGCCTACTGGACAAACTCATCATTAACCAAATACCCTATTCATGGGGGACTTTAACTATGCCTGTATAGACTGGGAAACATATACTAACACATACTTGCTAGCACAATGATTTTTGTACTTTTTTAACAAATACCCTTGACCACATAGTGCTAACACACTCACTTTACATTCAAACATACTGGACCTGCTACTCACCAATATGGGAGAGTGATGCACACCCCTCAGTGTCACATCCGCACTGGTTAGTTCAAACCACAAAACTGTTTCCTTCAAAATAAAAATCAGCTTGGTAACCCCAGCAACGCTGTGACAGTTAAGAGCTATTCCAAAGCAAACTACATTATATGAAGTGATTGTTTGCCAAAATTCAGTGCCCTTCCTAACCTTGAGTTCATGGCAACAAATGCAGAATTGTTCTCAGAGAGCCTGTACAACCATGTAAAAGGCTGTATAGATGCTGTTGTATCTACTAAAACTAAGGACAGAACAAACTTTAAAAACAAACCATACTGGTAGAATCCTAAACTTAATAGGGTATATAACAAATGGAAAAAAGTCATGGCTAAAATCAGGAAAAGCAACTAAACAGAAAACTAAGATGACTAATTAAGTCCAACATGACCCATTACAATGTCAATATAACCTCACAGGCTAAAGACAACCTCAAGGCCATCTACAGCTATGTTCACAACCTCAAAGGCAGAACACACCTGTGTGCCAGACTGGTGGTATTTGGTGCTACCTTCACTGAGCAGAGTAACATAGCGAATCTGTTGATTGACAAATCAGCTCAAACTCTTAGCAAGGGGGAAATCCTGGCAATGCTTACTAAAACCAAAAACACAGCCTCAATGCCCCCCCCCAAAAAAAAAAAAAACATTCTGGGATGCCTCCTAAATAACTTGAAGCACGACTATCAGGACCACAGAGTCACTTTTCAGCTATAGCCTCAAAACAAGCTTTGTACCACATGAAAGGAAGACTGCAATGGTTATGCCACTTCTCAAGGGTGGACCATTAGCCAACCTCAG
>NC_056726.1:813351037-813363537 GCF_019279795.1 Protopterus annectens | reverse complement strand
TAATTAAAGTAATGTTTCCAACTTACTTTTAGACAGAATACTGCTCTTGTAAAATCTTAGTGACCCATTGTGTACCCCTCTAAGGTTTGTGAGGATTATTAAAGAAATAATAACCACACTGTCGCCAAGCCCAGCAGAAGACAATGACCTCTGAGGTTGAGACGGAAGTTAAAGAAATAATGACAACAATCCCCTGCTCCTCGCATAAGATACAGTGACATTCTGTGTACACCTATGAGCAGAGCTATTTTTTAACAGCAGTTTCTATTCTAGAGTCAACTTAAAATGCTACCAGAGCTGGTCTTTCGCTTAGCACTTATAGTGCCCTTCTACTCGTCATAATTCAGACCCATCATAGAGTACAATGCCCCATTTGGGATGGATCTCGCAAGACACTTCCAACAACTGGAGAGACCACAAAAGTACCTGACCAAGAGGAATACTGGCCTCAAACATATGTCCTATGCAGCCAGACTGAAAAAACTCTGGCTGTACTCAGTGGCATATCGCTTACTCAGAGGTTATCTCTGCCTGACTTACAAAGCCATGTCCAACTCAGAATTGATGGACATGCTCCACTTAAAGAAATCCAAGTCACTGCGAGCCACACGCTCTAGTGAGCTAAACCTATCCACAACAATAAATAGAACATGCTGGAAGGATAGATTCCTGTCACAGAGACTCCCCATGCTTTGGAACAAAATTTCAAACTACATTAGGCAGAGCCCCTCACTAACACTTTTCAAGAGAAAGCTTGACGAGTGGATGGGTAACAGAAAATACATCCCTGGGATCACTTCATTGGCTCTGCTTGACAGAGGATCAGTTAATTAATCAATGAGGCTGCGATAACTGACATACTCTGGCTATACTTATAAATGCCCTCAGGCAGATAGCCTAGTACCTACCTATGAACCTATGAACTTCCCTATTCCTTTCTCTTTGGCTATACTCCGATATCAATCCCTGGTACAGAAAGCAGGCTCTAACTGGAAGTGCAAACTTCTTCTTGACCTTATTCCTCTCTATTACTTTTACCTCTCTAGTTATTTGATCCCAATACCTTGGTTCCTTTACTAGTTTTCTCCAGTAAATTCCAGCCCCCTCTTGCCTATTTTCTGTACACCTACTTGCTTTATCTATTTTGACAAAATCTCTTTTTTCCATTCCTGTGTTGGCTTCGTTCTTAGAGTACTTTTTGCAGCTTTATGAATATAATATTCTTTATGATTTATTAGTCTCAGTAAGGATATGCATCCAAAACAATACTCTCTCCTTAATTCTTGAACCCACCTGCTTCATCATCCTTTTCTTCTTTGAATTATAACCTTCTGCTTGTGATACATATATGACCATTCACTGCATAGCTCTAAAATCTCCCTTCAAATCACATAATCTTAAACCATCTTGTTCTTTTGGGAGGATCAACTTATCTCACTTAACTCTTGCTGCCTTCCTCTCTCAGGTAAATTTCTTCAACTCTTTATCAATTATTGTCCACTAATGTCTCCATTGGTTTATAAAAATATGCATGACCTGCATATAAAGCTAAAGAGAATAAATGCATTATTTACTGCTTGTATCTCACTATCCATATCAATAAACAATAGCTTCCAGTTTCTCAGGTTTTGTATTATCTTTGTTTAGCCTCTTCCCACATATCCTTAGCTGCCATACTAGAAGCATGTTTAATCCATACTCCTAAACACTCCTGTAATGAAAGGAGATACTGCCAGCCCAGCTAGCTGGAATTTTGTAAATAATTGTCATTTGTGAATATCAACATAATTTGCATAGAGGTGTGACAAAGGGAGATACTACCAGCACAACTGTCTGGAATTTTGTAAATGATTATGTGTCATCTGTGAATGTCAGCATGCTTCATGTAAGATGCTTGAGTTACGGATGTATTAGAACTGTATGTCATGTATATATCAAACTAAGTTTGTTCAGATGTGTGTTGAAAAGATATTTTATAAAGTACTGAGCTTAAAGATGTATCCACAGTGTGCCCTACTGGAAGAGAACAGAAATGTACATACACTGTTGTAACTGTTTAAATGTATATATTTTAACAGTGGAAACTGAAATACAGGAGGTTAATTTCAGTCCAGCAAAACTTCAGAAAAATAGCTGAAATTAAATTACTTTATGACAGCAAGAGACAGGATGTCTATACTATGGAGCTTTCTGTGATGTCTTTAAGGAGAAATAATTACTAGGCTTGAGATGTGGAAGTGGCTTATTGTTTTATGACTTCCAGCATTTGCCAAAGATCTGAGGAAAAGCTCTTGTCTATGTAGTTTCACAGGTAGATGCCAAATACTGCTAGCTTCCAGCAGTGGGGCATTCATCTGGGATAGAGTCAGATAACAAGAAATTATGTCATTCTGCAAGTTATCCCATCAATAATATTTGAGATATTAATTTAAGAAGACCCTTAGAGAGACACAGCATTCTGTATTCTGTCTTTGACCTGACAACATCAGCTAGAAGATCCATTCACCACATCTGCCTTGCTCTGTAAGTAAGTTAACTAGGCTATAGTAATTCTCTTAGATATAGTCAGGAATATAGTAAAGCTTAACTTAGATATGTTTCTTTATTTATTTGAGAGTGTCCTGCAATGTTGTTTTAAATATTTGCAGTGATTTTGAACTCTGGTGCCACTGTAAAAATATATTTAGTGTTGTTTTGTTCTTTTATTATTTATTATTAAATATGTTTAAACCTTTCACTGTGGCTGATCTGTGTAGAGATATTTAAGTTCTGACAGTACTTGCATATGTATTTGGTGACACTGTGGGGGCCACTCCTAATAGCCTTGCTTTTGGTCAAATTACCATTTGTATTGATAGTAACATTACACAGTAAGACTGGACACCCTTTGTTAAGGGCCTTAAAGTAGATGATAAGGAGCTGGCTGGTGGCAGTGATAACTACCTTATAGTCTGAGCAAAAGGCAGCATAGCTAGTAAACCTGTGCCAGCCTTTTGCAGGTGTGTGTGTGTGTGTGTGTGTGTGTGTGTGTGTGTGTGTGTGTGCACGTGCGTGTGTGTCTGTGTGTGTGTGTGTGTGTGTGTGTGTGTGTGTACATATAAATCAAATCTCAAACAGTGTGTGTCAGCTACTTGGGTAGGGACACGAAGCACTGGTTGGACATAGAGGGTGCTGGAGGCCTTGGCTTGGCCACTTAGCTGAGATCTCAACTCTGTAGCTGTGCCAGTGAACAGTCTTATTGGGGATCTGAAGAAAGAGGGAAAAACCAGCCCTGGACTGACTGTGGTCTCTGTGTGCTCTTAAGGGAACTTGCACTTGATGCAGAGAGCTGCATCTGGAAATACTGTGTGTGTACCTGTCATCCTTTCAGTGTACGCCCCCCACTGGTGCCAGTGGTGAGGATTGAGGCTCCCTGATTACCGGTCCAGTGGTGGAGCATCACAACTCCATCTTATTGTGTTCTCATAAATATGGGTTTTGTTGAACCAAATTGTGTAGGCACATAATGTATGGCTATAGACTTTGTTTATTTTCATTAATTTTATATCTCAAAAAGACTTGAAACTGTCTCAAAATGTTCCACAACATAGAGATGACCTTGTCTGCACTTATCATACTTATAATAATATTATCTGTAAATAAAGCCAACTTTTCTTGATTCTCATGCCAATTATATCCATGAATTTCTGAGTTCCTTATTTTCTTTGCCAATGAAGCCAAATATAAAGCAAATAAAGGGGAAAAGGGACAACCCTACCTGTTTCTTTTGTTCAAATACAACTTATCAGACAGGATCCCTCCAACTTTAATTTTTGCCTCTGATCCTTCATATATTTTCTTAATTAATTTTACTATTATATCAGGGAATGCAAAAGCGTCCATTGCTGTACTCATAAAATCCCAGCTTATGCTGTCAGATGCTTTCTCTGCATCAAAACTCAGCATGAACAGCAGTATTTTCTTGCACTCTGTTTTCCTCCTAACCATCATTGTTCTATTAATGTTGTCAAATGTTTGCATCCTCTCCACAAAATCACTTTGATCCATATCTAACAATTGTGGCAACACCTTTGCCATTCTATCTCTAATACCTCTATAGAATCTTTGATTCTTTTCTTAGTCACATGCTCACTAAGTTTGGTGACAAACCTTTCTTCTTTTTGTTTCCTAATTCATTGTGCTAAAAGTTTTTGGGCTTTGGAGTTATCAAAAAATAGTTGCTTAACAGCAATCTTTCTAAACTCATGCATGTCATTCAAATGGTCCCTTATTTTCTGTTTATCATTTTGCAGTTGTTCCAATTCTTGTTGTGTCTGATTCCTCTTATTCTGCAATGCCTCAACCTTTTCCAGTCTCTCTAAACAATTCCTATTACTTCCTAACCGGGTCTATATCAGGCAGTCGAACGTTGAATAGAGCGAACGCTCTTACATCGAACCCTGATAACCAAAACCACAGAATGTCGAACGGCTGGAACAGTGATTTTTTTCCCCAGAGAAAAAAAATCACTGGGCCATTGCCGAGACTTTGCCATTTCCTCCAATGTGATACAATCTCAGAGTTGGTATATTTAAGTAGAGGGGGTGTTTGTTATTGTGTGGTTTCGGTTATTAGGAGTCGATATAAGAGTGTTCGCTCTTTTCAATGTTCCTCTATCTAATATAGACCCTCCTAACCATATCTCCTTCTCTTTTATTTCTACCCTATTTTTAACTCTACTTTCATTCTATCCTGCTCACTAGCTAGCCCTCCTAAAAATTCCCTACTAACTTTCAAATAATTTCCACTACCCATTCCACAACCTATTCCTTAACTTCATATCCTTTCAACAGATATGTAAGAAAGCACCAGTGTCTCATTTTTGCTTCATTATAAAGTATTTTTTTCTTAGTTTTTATTGGTGCATGATCCAAAATAGTTATTGGATATGTGTAAAAGCTTTCAATTAAATGTACATATTTCTGTGAAATATCATTTCTATCCAGTCTATCCCAGGTATTGTAACTTGGGGAATAATATGTAAATTTTGTTCCTTCTGCTGAATTCATATCTTCCATACAAAATCTTTTCATAAATTACTTCAGAAATCTATCTTCTTTTATTTTATTTTCCCTTCTAGTTCCCTGATATATATATATATATATATATATATATATATATATATATATATATATATATTCATTATTGCAAATCAAGTTCCAATTCCAGCCTGTAAGTAATATTGCCTGATGAAAGCTGGTTACATCCTGCAATTTTTTCTTCAGCTTCATAATAGTAGTTTTTGGTTGAATATAAATATATGTCAGCATAATCCTCCTCCCCTGCCAATAGGCCCTTACTGCCACAATTCTACCATTCTTGATTTTTTTCTGATTCTATCACTATTGGAGCCCTTATAACAGTCAGTATTATTACTCCTCATTTCCTTTGTCCCTGATATTCTGTAGAATATCCATCCCAAAATCCTTTCTTTGTTATATGCACATGGTCATTTCTTTCCAAAAATAAATCCTGTAACATTGTTATTTGCACTCTTCTTAATATATAATTCGCCTCCCAGAGAAAATTCCTTCAACATTTTATTAATTGCTATTTACAACTTCCCCTCTGGTTGATAAAATATGCCTAAGCTGTGTATAAAACCAAAGGGACTAAAAACATTTTCATTGCTTAGCTCTTGCTATCCATATCCATACACAGAACTTCGAGTTTCTCAGTTTTTGTATTATATTTTGTTTAGTCTCTTCCCACATCTCCTTAGCTGTTATAACATAATCCTTTGTAACCCATACTCTGAGTACTTCATTTTATCATGTCCCCATAAATATGAGGATTGCTAAACCAAATTGTGTGTGGGTACATAATTTACAGTGATTGCTTTTGTTTTATCTTCATTAATGCTATATCCCAAAAAGACCTGAATCTATCTCAGAATGCTCTACAACAGTGAAATATCCTTTTCTGGCTTTATCAGGTATAACATAGCATCATCTGCAAGTAAAGACAATTTTGCCTTAATTACTATATCAATTATATCCTTGAATTTCTGAGTTAATTTTCTTTGATAATGATTCTAAATTCAACACAAATAAAAAAGGGAAAAGAAGATACCCCTGCCTGCTTCTTCTGTTCAAACAGAACTTATCACAGTGGAACCTCCCCACTTTAATTTTCATGTCTGATCCCTCATATATCCTCCTAATTAACAATATTGTGTCAGGGAATGCAAATGCTTACATCACCCTACTCATAAAATCCCAGGTTACTCTGCTGAATGCTTTTACAACTGGTTTCCATGCGTTTTAGTTGTTTCTTTGTTTTACACATGGAATTGATTGCATTAATACATCAGCATGCAAATATAATAGCTCCTGATACAACTAAAGGACACGCCATTGCGTGATAGCTATACTAATTATACATACACATGCATTATAAGATTCAGTATATCACATGAAAAGTATGTCTATTTTTATGGTATGAGGACGTCAATCTATTTTTTAGTATAGACATTATCTAGAGTATATACTAGTTAGGATTAGAAGTAGTCACTTTTACATTTATGTAGAGATGGTATGTTTCACGTTTAATAGGTTTACAATTCTTGCACTAGTCATCTTTATTATTGACTAGAATAGTATAATAAGAGGCACTGTGATTTGTATATAATTAGCCTTTAATGTGAATTTGAGGCATTAAATGTTATTATAGGTTTTTAAGTATGTCTATGGGTGGTTTATATTTACAAATTTATTCATGTAATTTATAAGCAGGCACACATGATGTTTGGCAACCAAATAACAGAACTGTTGGTGAACATGTGGTTGGTTGAGATGTCATATAATCTTTTTATGTATAACATCAAATCATTTTTAACAGGATTGCAGATGTGTGTTTTTTATACAATAACATGAGTTTTTTTACTTGAACAGGTTTCAGATGTGTGCATGCCTTTAAAACAAGCTGTTCATATTTGATAATTACTATTGAAATGTGATTGTTTGAAATTTGAAATGTTTTAAATAGAGAAGTACCTGAATTTTGTATTAGCATGGTCTGAAGAAGTGGGTTGAATACTGTGAAAGCACTAACCTAATAAAATTATTACCCTGGCCATGTCTCAGTTCATTAGTATATCTGTTATCCTTGCAATTTGTATCTTGTTATCTGATGAGCTGTTCATTTTAGTTGCTTGTGTCCTTTGTGGTTTACATTTTTCTATTAATGTTGTCAAATGTTTACCTCCTCTCCATAAAACCATATTGATACATATCTATTAATTTTGGCTTCACCTTTGAATTTCTTTTAGCTGTTATAAACATAAACACTTTATAATCATGGTTTAGAATCAAAATGAGCCTATATGAAGTTGGAGGTGATGGATCTTTACTGTCTTTAGTTATTAACAGCCCCTACAGTTTACTTCCAGAATGATGATGCTTCTCCTCCTTTTAAAATACTATTAAACAAAACCTTTCAGATTATCACTTTCTTCCCTCCTGGCTTCCAAACTTCTACAGGAGTACCATCTATTCCTGGGGACTTTCCTGTAGATTGGTTATACATCACCATTTTTATCTCATCTCCTCCTATCCTAACTGTTAATAATTGAGCCTCATCTCACTCTAACCTTGGCATATGTAATCCTTTCATAATCATTTCCATTTGTCATGTTCAAAAATTGGGAAAAGGGGTTGAGGATGGATGGATGGATTGTACTTCTTGATTTCCACATTTCACTGCTTTATACAGATTTTCATAACATTTCTGAAATATTTCTAATAGCTCTATAGAATCTATGGTTATTTTAGTTGTTATAGGCTCCCTAAGCTTGGCAACACCCCTTTCTACTTTTGGTTGCCTGAGTTGTTGTACTAAAAGGTTTTGTGCTATGGAGTTATTATCAGAAATCAGTTTCTTAAAAGCAGTCTTTCTAAACTCATGCATATTATCCAGGTAGTCTCTTCTTTTCTCTTTAACACTTTGCAGTTGTGCCTCTTCTTGTTTTGTGAAAATCCCCCTATTCTGCAATACTTTAACCTTTGTCAGGCCCTCAAAACAATTCTTGTTAGATCTTAACCATTAACCTATTTCTTTTATTTCTATCCTATTTTTAAACTCCACTTTCATTTTATCCCACTCACTAACTATATTTTCTGAAGAAATTTTTATCTTCCCTAATAACTCCTGAATAATTTCTACTGCCCATTCTTTAAATTCCTCTCTGTATATCAGATAGGTGGGGAAGAGCCAGTATATCAGTTTTATTTCATTACCCTGCATTTCTATTTTAGCTATTATTGACACGTGATCTGAAATAGTTATAGGATGCATATCAAAACTTTCAATTAAATGCTCATGTCCCTGTGAAATATAATTTCTGTCTTTTTTGTCTAGCCTAGCCCAGATGCTGTGCCTTGGGGTAATAATATGTAAATGATCTCCAATCTCCTACTACTGAATCCATATTTTCCATACCAAACAGTTTCATAAATTCTTTCAAAAATCTACCCTCTTTTGTTATATTTTCCATTCTAGGCCCTCCAGATGCATCCACACTGTTACAAATCAAATTCCAGTCCCCACCTATAAATAATATTCCCTGCTGAAAGCTGATTATTTCTCCCAGAATATTTTTAAGCTCAACTGAAGCAGTTTTAGGTGGAATATAAATACATGCCAATGTATTCCTCCTCCCTTGCCATTAGCACCTTACTACTACAAATCTACTATTATAACCTTTTTTACCCTCTTCTATCACTTTTGGAGCTCTTCTAGGAATTAAAATAAGTACTCCCCCTTTCCTTTGTCCCAGGTATTCTGCTGAATAACCATCCTGAAATCCTTTCTTTATCAAATTAACTTGTTCGGTTCTTTCCAAATGTGTCTCCTGTAGCATAGCTATTTGTGCTCTGCAATTCTTAATATAGTTCATTACTTTTTCTTTTTATGTATACCTGTGAGACCATTTACTTTCAAAGATGATATGGAAAGTGTTGCCATTATGATAAGAATCTATTATTCCCACCTATCAGCTTTTTTTAAATATCTAATTTCAGCTTTTGTGTTATATACATACACTAATGTTTGTTAGGTTGATCTTTTATACAGTTGTTTATTGTCATGTCCATTTGAACCTGTGTCACATCTTACAAGACTTTTTGCATTAATAAAAACCCTCAAACACACACACACACACACACACACACACACACACACACACACACACACACACACACACACACACACACACACACACACACCACACACACACAAAAAAAACACCCCATAACTTAATACAAACAAACAGAACTATGTACATCTTCAACAAATGAAGTTTACCCTCCTAATACGAAAAATTGTTCCAGATTGACAGTCACACTCATAGACTTGATTAATCTTTAAAGAAGTTTATCCATGCTAAGGTGAATGGTACAGCCTGTGCTTTTACTTCCACGTAATGCTTTCTGTTTTTGTCTTATATTTAGTCCTCTCCCAGATGTAGAAAACAACTTGAATTCTTTCAGAAAACATTATCTTTTGGCCAGTGAAAGAAAAAAGTATTCTGTTTTGTTGCTGTCTTGTCATATTGTCTCCATAGAAACATGAGAACCAGATACACAGTTGCCTTCATCTACAAGCTTCTCATGTTGCACTGTGAGCATTTGTTTGCTAAGGGAATAGTTTTCTTTACATTCGATGTTCTTTTATTTACTTACTTTCACTTACAACTTGCTGATAGATCAATCTGAAGGGGTTTAATTTAGCCATTCCCCTATGCAAAAGTAAAAAAAGCATATCAGTTTTACTTATATCATGCTCTGTATACTTTTACAGCCCATATCTAACCTCACCAACCTATGGTTACAGCTCATCATCTTAAACGTGCTTTTGATCAGGCTTTCTTTTCTTTTTACATTACAGTGCCTACATTTCTTAAAACTAAATAAGAAGAAAGAAAGAAGAAGAAAAAAAGAGTACCTTTTTACTTTATATTTATATAGCACACCAAAGTAACTGAAAATGCTTTACTATATAACATGCAGTATAGCCCATGTTTTATGAAAATACTGTTGAGAACAATTTTTTTACTTACACTTACCTCTTTCCTTCCTCCTCCTATCTCCCTAATGTTCTTCCAAGCATTAATGACATGAAGTAGTGCATATGCTTTGGAGTCCCCTGCAAGTTTAAAAAAGTCAAAAAAAGACCAATATTTCCAGGTTTAACTGATCCACCTTATTTCACAAATGTGATTGATGCTTTGTAATCTCACATTTATTCATTAATTTATGAGTTGATGGTTTTCTTTCTGCTAATCTCTATCTCCCAACATCAGTCGCTGGTTAATTTCCAACGTACTCCTGGTTCATCTAATCAACTCCTGTGCTTTTTGCTGGAACAATGGAAAAAGTTTCACTGGCATAGTCTTTCTATGAGCCTTTTATCAGAAAAATAAGAAGCAGAGACCCCTTCTGTTTGATAGCTCACTTTTTTGGGACAAACTTTAATACTTCCTCCTTAGCATGCTCTGCAACAAAAAATGACTTTGACTCTCCAGTAAAAAATATTCTGAAGACAATTGGAGACAGCAGTTTGAATCTCACACCTGCCTCTCATCATTCCCTGATTGCTGGAATAAATTGAATCCTCTTCTGCCTGGTGTACAGTGAATAATCATTTTCCACAAATACTCTATTGTCTCCAACTTTTAATACTTCCTTCTGCCACAGTATGTCAGAATCAACTCTATCTGCTGGTAAAATTCCATCTTTACTATTAGAGGTCTTGGCTGCTGTCTCATGGTCAGGTTTAGAGTACACATGATCTGTCCTTTCAATTAATAGCTCCTGCTGTGGAATACCAGTCCAGTTGCTTAATTATGCTGTCATAACATTTATACATTCTGTTCCTTCCAGTTTCTCTGGTGCCACAGAAAATCTCAGGTTTTCTCTACATGTTTTGTCCTCTAATTCTACCATTTTTGAATCATCTCTTCTTGAGCAGTCTCATACTCACTCAGCATTTATTTCATTTTGACCTTTGATTTTAGCGGTTGTATCACCTCATCTGAATATCTGTTTAAAGCCTGTTCCATTTTTCCAGCCTTTTATTTGACTTGCTCTACTTCTTCAGTGTTTCATTTATTTTAATCAGCTCTGAGCACATTGAGTTTTTTTCCCACTAGATAACTGGAAGTCATGTCTTGCACCAAAGCTGGAGCTTGAACTTGTTTTTGCTGAACAGCTGAAGGATTTTTCCTGGCCAGTGCCTCTTCCCCACTTTTTGTGGTTGATTTTCTTTCAGGTTCTGTAAATTTCTTCTTTGTTGGCATCTAGGCAGTGCACTTACTAGCCAGTAACTGAAATTTACCAAAAAAGCCACATTTACTGGCTCTGTTTTCCAAGTTTCTGTTTTTACACTGGGAGAGCTGAAATTAATCTGGTTCCCAGTGTGCAGCCATCTTGGAAGTCTCCATCTGCAGACATATTGTTTCTCACTGAGAACATTTCCTAATGGAAAATAAAATGCTAATAACTTTGCAGATGCAAGAAAAATGTCATTTTCATGGGTTTCCATAATTAATCCAGACATTCACCCTTGTAAAAATAAGATAATTATTATCTTAATTCTAAATATAATATAATATAATATAATCAGTATACTTTTGCACCCCACACCCAATTAGCCCAAGATTGAAGCATTATATAAATTTCTACTTGCTTCTGTTTACCATTTCTTCTTGTGTTATACTGTAAAATGTATACTTCTAAGAAAAGTAGTTGTTTACTTTAATAACTTTAAGATGTACAGCAGCTACTCAAAAGTCTCTCCTCACATTTAAAATACCCATAATTGCATACTATACAAAACCACTTTATAATATAACATACAATATCATGAAATGTTTAAAACAAATATTAATAAGAAAAAAAATTATATGCAGTTACTTCTTTTGTCTCCTTCTGTATCTGTCTAAACATTAATGACATAAAGTACTTTACATATGCATATTGCATCTGCTTTAAATTCCACCCACAAGCTATACAAAATCAGCTAAAGGTCAGTGTTTTTCAACCACTTTTTGTTTTGCAAAGGTATATTTCACAAATGGGATTGATACTTTATATTTTCCAATTTATGGACTAATTTCATTGTTATTGTTTATGTTTCTGATAATCTCCATCTCTAAACACTAGACTGTGGTTCAAGTCAAAGGTACTCCTGATTCTTATAGTCAACCTGTATGCTTTTTTTTCTGTCTCTGAAGCAAAGTCTCTCTATGAGTTGTACTATTAGAAAAATGAGAAGTGGAGTCCTTTTCTGTTTGCCAGATCAAATTTTTGTTGGATAAACTTTTTTTTATTTCTTCCTTCACCTATTTTGCATCAAAAATGTCTATGATCCTCCAGGAAAAATATTTTGAAGACAGCTGGAGAAAGCATCTTGAATCTCACACCTACCTCAACTTTCCGTGATTGCTGGGATAAAGTTGCTTC
>NC_056726.1:813173537-813346037 GCF_019279795.1 Protopterus annectens | reverse complement strand
TTTTCCCAAACTATTACTACCTCCACCAGAATCAACAAATCTAACAAAAAGGAAAGCATTATAGACTGAATCCTAATAAATAACAATCCTCAATTGTACAAAGCAGGTACCCTACCCGAGGATATGAGCGACCACCTCCTAACCTATATATTGAGAAAAAAAGAAGACATACCCCACCAAACCACCTTTATAACCCACAGGTATACAAAGAACTTTAACCTAAACAGTTTCCAATCTGATCTAAGCCTATGCAGATGGGCCAAACTTAAAACACTACCCCTTGACCAAGCAGTCACAGAATTCAACACCACCTTCCTAGCCATCTTAGACAAGTATGCTCTCAAACGTAGATTTAGAACCAAAAATAAAACAGCACCATGGTTAACCTATACTACTAGACAAAAACTTACTTCTAGAAATAGAGCATGGACCTCATGGAGAGCCACCAAATCCCCACAAGCCCACATAACATACAAACAGATTAGAAATGAAGCTAAAAGATCTATTATGTTAGACAAACAAAACTACTATTTCAACTTACAGCAAAAACACCAAAATCAGCCTCAAAAATTCTGGTCAGGTCTGAACAAACTACTCCACCCAGGTAAATCTTCTACCCCCACCCCCTCATCTACCTTAAATCTACCCCATGAATCAGTAGCAAATACCTTTAACACTTTTTTCACTGAAACCGTCAAATCCCTAGCCAATAATCTCTCTTCCTCCTCTTCTTCCACTACCTCACCTACTCATATGATCCCCTCTCCCTTAAAACTAGAGCCCATCTCCACAGACTATATTAAATCTTCACTTGAAAAATGAAAACCTACCACCCTTGCAGCCAACCAACTTCCCGCAGAATTCCTACAAAAGGCCGCTAAAGTAATAGCATACCCTATCTCCATCTTAATCAATCGTACTATCCAAGAATCATACATCCCCTCCATCTGGAAAATCTCACACATTCTTCCACTTCACAAAGGAGGAAACTCCATAGAACTCTCAAATTACAGACCTATTGCAATTCTATCTCCCCTAGCCAAAATAATGGAGAAATGCATACAGAAACAACTATTAGCCCACCTCACCCACAACTCTCTCCTAGCCTCATCCCAGCATGGTTTTAGACCAGCCCACAGTACAACCACTGCCCTTCTCTCCTTCTCTCACACAATAAATCACAACCGTAATCAAAACCTGCTCTCCTCTGCTCTCTTCCTCGATCTATCTAAAGCATTCAACATTGTAAATCACAGCCTACTCTTAGACTCCCTCAACTCACTGTCCATAGATGAATCAGTATGTAACTGGTTCCACTCATACCTAAACGGTCGACAACAAGCTGTCGTGTGGAAAGATAATCTATCCCCCCTTCTACCTGTGACTCTCGGCGTTTCCCAAGGCTCCATTCTAGGTCTCCTTCTTTTCTCTATATTCATCAATGATCTGCCCAAAATTATACCACAGGCCACCTCCATACAGTACGCAGATGATTCCACACTAATCTGCACTGCCTCTACTCCAGCAGAATTACAATCCCTAACCCAGTCTACCTTTAACAAAGTAGAAAACTGGCTTAATAATTGTTTACTCCTACTGAACCCAAATAAAACCAAACTATTACTTTTCTCCCCCACCCAAAAGCAAACACCACCAATATTTACAGTCTCTTCTAACAATGGGACCACAATTTCTCTTGAACCTAACACCAAACTACTAGGCATAATCATTGACAACAATCTGAATTACAATGCCCATATAGACAAAACCATAAAAACAGTAAATAAAAAAATAGGATCCATGTATAGGATAAAGACATTTCTAACCCCAACTGCCAGAACCACCATAGCTCACACACATCTTCTCTCCTCCCTTCTCTATGCCTCACCCATCCTTACTAATCTACCTAAATCGAACCCCAACAAAATCACCAGCTGCTATAACAATATAGCTAGATTCGCCACAGGCTCCACATACAGAACCCATCATTGTATTAATCTTCACAACCTAGGTTGGCTAGAACTACCCAATCAAATATACTATAACCAACTCATAGTTGTTCATAAAATCCTCTACCAACCTACCAGTACCCCAATTCTAACTAAAATTATCACCCCCTATAACAACCTAACATCCCTCCGCTCATCCAGCAGAATGCTAGTACAAACAAGCAAAGCAAACAACTCAGCTGGAGAGTCTTTGTTCTCCAACTCTACTGGAAAAAAATGGAACTCCCTTCCTCCAGATATAACCTCTAACAGCTCCTTGCCTCAATTCAAAAAAGCTCTAAAGACACACATGCACAAACTCTGGCTATGTCCATGTCTAAACCCCGACTAAACTAAACAAAAATGACACTGTGCCAGTAAAAATAGTTGTGCTCCTATCAAAACCCCAACTAACCTAAAAACATAGTAACTAACTAATTAATCCTATCAAAACCCTAACCAACCAAAGAACATAATAACTAACTATTAGTCCTAACTCACAGATGTGTCTACCAACTCCTCCCTCTACAACCTATTTTTTCAGCCCACACTAAACAAAACCCACCCTAACTACCCGTTTCTTTCTTATCTTCCTTGCTTTCTATCTGAGTATTCTTAACTGTCAGACACACCCCCACTAAAAGAAAGTCTTCTCTGAATTCATTGCTTCAAAGAAATTGTTTTCTATATCTCACCTATTAGTATCCTACAGATGGCTTCTATTTCTGAACTATTGTTAACTTCCTAAACACATTACAAACTGCATTTTCCTCTCCTCAATTAGTTAACTAAAACTTTGTAAATAGCTGTATTACTACATTTTAACATCTTGTAACCTACATTATTATTTGTTACTAAATATCTACACTTTTATGCTGTTGTTACTAAATGCTTTGATAACATGGAGCTTTTCTCTCCGGGCCTCCGCTGAAAATGGATATGTATCCAGTCGGACTTTCCCGGTTAACAAATGTAAAATAAATAAATATAAAAAAAAATATTATGCCAAATGGTTGACCAACTAAGAGGGTTGGGCCAAATTCAGCACATTGCTGAACTGAAACCCCTAAAGGAACAATAGGAGTTGTAACTAGTAACCTAACTATTATTGCCTAAAGGTTTCACTATCAAATTTAAATTAGGATTGAGAATTGTCCTTTCATACATAGGTGCTACATCCATATGTTAATAGATGTTCATTGCTACAACCTTACAGTTTGCATTATACTTAGTTTCACTTGGGAGTATAGTTTTCAATGTCTGCTCAATATGCAGAATACAGTAATGGCATATAATAATTTCTGAGGTATTGTTGGACCAGAAGTATGCTGTATAGTTCACCAAAAGTAATACTTTTTTTTTAAAGTTGCATTATACCATTGTCAACTTTCAAAATGCTAAAATGTGTAGACCATGATTCTTAGGTGATTTTTTGGAACTGGTGAGCCTGCTTTATTGTGTGGTAGTTTTATAATGAAATATGAAAAGTGGACTGAGTAATGATCTTTTATAGTAGGTATTACATAAATACATTTACATGTGTTCACTGCTACAGTTTGTCTGTTTGCATTAAATCTGGTTTCCTTTGAGACTGTTGTCTTCAACTCCTGATCAATATGTAGAACTCAGCAATGGCCTAGAATTCTTTTTATTAAGTTGTCATTAGAACACATATAAAATCCTATATATTTCACCAGAAACAAGGTTTGTTTTCATTTCCATTGCACCATAGCTAACATGTTAAATGTCTGAAGAACTAATGGAGCTGGATCAAATTCAGTGTAATCTGCTCTGAAAGTTCTAAGGATAGACTCAAATATTTATTTGTATTTTTTTGTGTTTTTTGTAACTGTTGATATTGTTGTCAGGGTTTGAATAATTCATAATAAGATCTGAAAAGGTAATAATGTCTACACATAGTGTACACTAAGTATACACAATCTGTGTTCTAGAACATCCCTACCACATTTTTTGTGTTTTCTAATCACTAAGAAAGTGTACACTAAGTGTACATGTAGTCTACACTTTGTGATAACCTTTATGAATTCCCCTTGATATTTAAGGCTGCAAGAAAATCAGTAGGGAAAACTAAAATTGGGATGAAGAAGGTGTGAGCTATGCTTGTGTTGTCTGTTCACTAAGAGCGGTATGCACTTAATGTACACTTAGTGCTGGTATTAATGAATCCCAGGGACATGTGTAACATCCATTCATTTAAAGGTATTCACTGTTGTCGTCTAACAATTATCATTGCACCTGGTTTCCATTTAAACTATATTTTTAAACTTTTAATATGCAGACCAGAGTAATGCTATATAATACTTCCTTACTGAGGCATTATTAGATCAGAAGTAAAAATACTATATATTTTACCAGAAGAAGTATTTTCTTTTTCATTTGCAGTATGCCATACGTAAAATGCCAAATGCATAAGAAACTAATGGGAGTTGGATGAACTCAAATTCAGTGTAGTGTGACTTTTTGTAACTGATGATCCTATTGTAATAGGTTGAATGTTTTATAATGAAATATGAAAGGGGGACTGAGATATGGCCTGTTAGCGATAGGTGCATCCATATTATTTTTAGGTGTTTACTGCTGCAGTCTGACATTTTGCATTACATCGGGTTTCCATTGGGACTGTTGTTTACAACTTCCACTCTGTATGTACAACACAGTAATAGCCTAGTATATTTACTTACCGATTTGTCATTAGATAAGAAGTCAAATTCCTGTGTATTGACTAGAAAAACATTTCATTTGCAATATTTAAAGCTAACATGCTAAATGCTGAAACAACTAGTAGGGTTGGGTCAAATTTGGTGTAGTGCTGCACTGAAACCCTTAAGGGTCAAATAAGATTGTTAGTTATTTTATGTAACTGATGATCCTGTTTTATTGACTAAAAGTTTTATAATAAAATCTGAAAGGGAGTATCTGATATAGCTTTTCTCAAAAAAGTGATATTTACTATAATTGTTTATGTTTTATCAAAATATGCATAGTTTACATGTTCTGACGGGCATGTATATATCTGTGATTCTGCTGACAACTTTCACTAAAATCTACTAGGCAGTGCAAAACAAAATAAAAGGAGATTCTTCAGGGGTCTTATCTAGAAAGTTCATGAGAATATCATACAGCAGAAGAAAGATATTTTCATTTAAATTTAAGGTGGAATTTGTGACAGTATGGGTAAATGTGTAATCTTCTGATTTCCTCAGAGTAAAATCAAAGTTAAAACAATTATAATGTTGGTATGATTTTTTTTTTACTTAAAAAGAATATGTGTTTCTTTATAAAAATTATTGGTTTATTCTTTGCATATATAGACATACACAAAATATCATGCTTTTTTTCATTAAAATTCAAGATGCAGAAAGTGGAATATATAATCCTGGTATACACTGATTTGTATATATCATTTGGTAAGCGTGAAGCTTTTGGGCCCAGTCAGTCACAACAAAACTGAAAGTTAGAACAGGAAGAGCAAACTGGTGTATAGCTTGGACTTTATTCCTAGATGCTGTCTGTTTTCAAATTTTGTTTTAGCCTTCTGAAGTATTGCTTACTGAGTTTTATTCACATTTGTTCATGTTTTACTGCTGATCCTTCATTAATAATTCCCAACTATTTATACCTTTCTTCCTGCTAAAGTTCCTTTATATTATATTCCTGCCCTGGATTGATTTTTTCTTGATACTGCAACTTTCCTGCTTTATATGTTGCTTTTGCACATTTATCAAGGCAAAATATCATTGTTATGTAATCTGAGAAAGGTTTAACCACTTGTAGTTGTTCTTTCAACTCCTCATCTGATGAACTATACAGTTTTAAATCATCTACAAAAAGAAGATGAGAAGTCTTTAAGCAAGGTTGTTTTCTGGGAGCCAAATTCTAACCAAGACCTAATCTGTTAAGTAAACAGCTTAATGTATTAAGGGTAAGACATTACAACAGTGGTGACAAAATCACCCTGGAATACTCCCCTTTGAATTTGTATCCATAGGATAATAATTTGCCCTTTGTCATGGCTTAATTGTAAAGCAGTTTGCGACTGTTTCATGTCACTGTAATGTAACTGATCAATGTAGGGTGTATCTTACATATCTGTAAGTACTCCTTTATCACTGAATGTGGGAAGCTGTCAATCTTTTTTTGTAATCTGCCCATGCCATACTTAGATTCTTCCATTTTTTTATAATTCTCTATTATTGATTTATTAATCAACAAAATGATCCTTTGTTACATATGACTTTATTTTGTTACCCTTTTGTATTATTGCCATAATTGAGTTTTCTTCTAAATGACTATAAACTCTGTCTGCATCAGTTCCAGTACATAGCTTGTACATAGTCAAAAGGAAAGTTATTGGCCTATAGTTTTTAAGATGGCTTACAGGTTCAGTCCTAAGGAGGATTATTGTGTTTCCTGTTGTTAACCAGGTTAGTGTCTGTTTGGGTGTAGATATAGGTAGTCCTTACTCAGGGCTAAGTCTTTGTGTAAAGATGTTAATACTTTTAGCCAGAAATTAGGTATTGCATCTAGGTCTGGGGTTTCCACTAATGAGCTTTTCTTAATTTTGCTACAATTTCTCTGGTTGTTACTTCATCCCATTTCATATTCTGTACATTTGAACTCCTTACTGTTTCTTTTAATGTTTCTATCCATTCAGCATCTTTGTTATGTTCTACAGGGTTTTTATAAATATTTCTCCAAAATGTGTCTATTTCTTCTTTTTTTTGGTGATGTTTTTATTCATTTCACTTTGTTTTTCAATTCTCTATAAAACTTTTTGGGTAATTAATGAAATGCTTATTTTGTACTTTTCCTTTGTATTTATTTGAATATCTTCTAAGTTTTTTTCTGCCTGTGTTTATGTCTTTAGCCTATTATTTACAGCAGTATATGATAGAGCTTGGTCTGTTCTGATACTGTGCATTGATTTGTTTATGTATTTTGTTGATCTGTTCCCTCTTCTGCATTCTTCTAACAGTGACACTTATTGTCCTAATTGCTTATAATTTTCTCAATGCACAACTGTTATTAATTTAGCTGCACAGTAATATATCCTACTTACTTCTGTTATATTACACCAATTTCTGTTAATAGTTGTGATTACTATGTTTATCTGTTTTATCAGCCTTCTAACATTTTGGGTCTTATTTACTTTCTCTATTTATTTCATTGATCTTAATATGTCTATCCATCTCTATTAAATCAAGCAACTCTTACTTTAGATCATTTTCTTCTAAGATAAGAGCACATTCTTTGTTTTTTAGTTCCTTTGGACCTTCTACAGAATGTTCCAGAATGTCTTCCTGTGAAATATACTCGTTAGCTGCATCCTGCATTATCTGCTACACCGTCATATGGGAAATCATTAGCCTATCATTCCACAACATTGCCTGTGTCAGAATTGCAATTGTTTCCTGCTCTTTCTTCTGTTGTGCAACTCCAACTGAATTTTAATACTGGTTTCCTACTGAAAGCTCCAGAGCATCATCATGTGTAAGTGATCAGATGCTTCCTGTTCTACCTGTTTCTCCTTAGTTTGCGGACGCAGTATTTCATCATGCTGTGACACTACCTGAGTTAGATTTTCTACACAAAATCCTTCACTTCACAGGTAATCTATAACTTCATTTTTTATTTCTTTAACTCCCCCATTACTAATCATCTTTTTTACTTTCCCATTTGTGTTCTTATATTTGGATTGCTAAATTTTTCCATACCTGTGTGCCTTTGCCTGTATTTCTCTTTCAGTATCTTTGGAGGTACTTTTTTTTGTATTTTTTAGTTTGGCTTTCTCTTTTGCATAAATATTGTACCATATCAGATGTAGTTTTCTTTCCTATGTCCATGTTTTTTTTTGTATCTTTCAAAAAACTCTTGAGTTTTTTTCATTATATTTTCACACTTCCTCTGTCACTTCTTTTTTTAGGAAGCACAACGTTTCTTTGTCTATGTCATGTTTTTCATACATCTGTTGTATGAATAAATTCAAATTTGCATTTGAAGATTTTGACAGTTTTTCTTTTGCAAGTATTTTCTTTCCTCCAATTTCACTCTTAATATTTCTGAATACTTTTTATCTGGAAATTCTGGGTTTCTAGCATAATAGTCATAATACATGATTTCTTCCTTATTCTTGATAGTTCACCCTGTTATCTTTATGGCTCCTTTTTGGTTTGTCAGGTTTTTGTGTTTTTTGTGGACTACTATTTCCTTCTACAGCAGGGGGGCCATCCTCCCCCTGAGTCAGGCCTAACCTCATGGTAGGAATTTTTACGTATCTTGCATATTCCACTCTGTCATTGTTTCCATTCCTGGCACCAGTGCGGCTACAAGTTTTGGGCTCTTTTTTTATCCTGGGACTTGTGCACCCAGCTGTCCTTTTTAATTTTTAACCTATTTCTGTCCATGATATATGCTATATAAAATACAGTCTATATATCAGTGTCGTCTTTGTTATATTTTATGAAAACAGGGTCTACAACATGAAGGTAATTCAGTTCCAGCAATACTACTCTCCTTTTCTTGTTGATTTCATCATCTCTCCATTTGGACCCCAAATTCCATGATGTGACACAACTTATTACTTTTCAGATATCTACAAGTCAGCAATGGCTCTGTGCAGTATAATACCAAGAAGCTAGACTAAGAGTTTTGACCAATTCTTAAACACACCTTACTTAGACTGAAAAAAATGATCACCGTAGTTTTGGTTGCCAGAAACATTATCATTATATCTATGGTGAAGAGGAATTACAACACAAGGCATTTCAAAATATATTCAGGAAATCACTTCAGAAAGCTTCAGCAAGACATCAAAGGATGTTACTGGCTTTGCAAAAATATGATCTGCAAATTTTGTATAAATCAGATAAGTTATTGAATACAGCTGACACCATGAGTACAGCCTATCTATAATGATGTAAAGAGGATATACTGAAGAAATACCTACAAGTTTTAAGGATTGTTTGTCCCCTGCCTATGCTAGGAAGCTGGGGAAGGCTACAATAAGTAAAGCAAGACTAAATGATAATTATTATGAAGTATAATAGTTGTTGTTTGTCTAGATATTGCTAAATCTTTACATGCAAGTATTTGTAGATACTTTCCATAATGGCATGAGCTTTCCTGTATACAATGCTTGTCATTTAAAGGTGACAGAGTCATAATTCCAATTCAACTACATGAAGAAATTATGGATAAACTGCATGAGGTCTATTTAGATATGACGAAGTGTAAAGAAAGAATTGGACTAGGATGTCTGAACAAGCTGAATGGTGAATGTGAGAACAGATTTTTTTTTTTCATTGCAAAGAGGCACATTATCTCCTGCATGGATTTCTATCCCAGATTTCAAGAATATGTACAGTTGTATGAAAGCACAAGGTCATACATTGTTGTAGTGCTGAAGTCTATTTTCTCCAGGCATGGTATATATGATGAAGGGATGTCAGACAATGGGCCACCATTTATGAGTCAAAGGTTTCATAGTTTAATGAAACTGTGAATATAGACACAATGCCTGAAGTCTTACATATATGCAGAATGAGGGGAAGTGAGAAGAGTGGTTTGGGCAGTTAACAATCTCATTAAAAAATGTATCCTCTTGAGAGACTTTGGACAGCTGTTTATCAATTCTGAAGTACAGAAACATGCCGCTACAATCAGTAGGCCTCAGTCTGGCACAGCTTTAGATTTTTATTCATTTAATTTATTTATTTTACATTTCTTTACTGGGATAGTCTGACTGGACCAGGTCTGTTTACAGAGGAGGCCTGGGGAAAAAAGCTCCACAATAACTACAACAAACAGAATAGAAAAACAATAATACGATGGTGTCAGACAGGTATCATTATATAACAACTGAGGATGAGCTCTCCATTTGCTTAATTTGGTTAGATAAAAAAAACAAAACAAAACAATAGAATAATACAGTCAGATATAGTTATTACAACAAATGCAGTAAGTAACAACATGGTTAGCAAAGAAAAGTGTGAACTGGCGGTAGGGTATTATAGCTCTGGTACTTTAGTATGGTTAACGGTAGGAATACTGTATAAGAAGGAAGGTGAAGAAGGGAAGAATGAGCTTTTACGCTGGATCGACTTCTTAAACCTAAACTGACTATGCTATACTTGCTGCTAGTACCTGATGATGTATAAAAAGTACAGTAGAAATACTGCAGGAATATCAACATAAACAGAGGTTCTGGATGGAGCACCCAAAATATTTTCTGCTGCAAAAAGGAGAAAGCGTATGGAGGAATGTTGATCAAAGTCTAAATTTTTAAATGTTTCATGGGAAACTAATATGCCTGCTATTGTGGCCTGTAAAACAGGACAGCTTAGATTGTGTCTAAAATAGTTTCTTAATATGCAAATGTATAAAAGAAACAGTAAATAACTGTGGTTGAACAATTAAGATCCAACAGAAATGCAAATGTCTCTGGGAGCAGATATGAGTGATTTGTCCATCTCAAAGCTAAAAGAACTATTATCACTTTCTCAAAGTGAAAAAATGTATCTGTTAGTGATTTTTAATATTATTTCTTGCAGTAGTAACATAACAGTTATACTACCCATGTACAGCTCATTCAGTCCTCCAATACACATTTACAGTGCACATATAATTTATACCATTCAAATTTAGGAAATTTGACGTCCCCTATAAGGGATGAAAGCAATGACACATGGCTCTATTTGGAACAAAGTTTACTTGCTTCCACTATTGTGAGTTTGTTTTGTTTTGTGCTTTTTTAATACAATGTTAATTAATAATTATATTAATTTTCAGCATTGTTGAAGAAAGAAACGTTATCAGATTTGTCTGACATGACCTTTCTAATGGAAAGCCAGGTAACCTGGGTCCTAAGCCCCCTTGGCTTATAAATATCTTGTTCTTGCGATTCCATGATTTTCTCTATGAATGACATTATGACTGCAGTTAGAGCAAATAATGCAAGTAGTGCTAAGAGAGTTTATCAGTAACATAAAAGGGATGGGGGATAGGTTATTTATTATTTTATTTTATTTTTATTTTTGTTTATTTTAATTGTTATTATTATTTTTATATATTCTTTGTTGTGGGTAGTAGTCTAGTAAACTAGTAGTCTCTTTTCAGGTGATACACAAGGTGGTATTTATACTATAAGGGAAATTTGACCAGGGCATCGGAGATCATCTTTGATAGGTGCCGTAGGATCTTTTATATCCATTGTGCTGCCACCTACTCAGGTATTTGGGACCTTGGTTTAATGTCTTATCCAGAGGATGACACACTCAGGAGTGAATTACCCCCCCAACATGACTACTTTGTCCTAACCTTGCTCTTGATCATAAGTGCACTACTTAAATGCTGAGCCAAGATAAATTAGCCATCCAATGTGTAGCCTCAGTGGCAGCTTTCTCATTTACAGTTTTATTTTATTTTATTCCTTTTGTAATATCATTTGGGGGAAGGTCAGAGCTACTGTATTATCTGCCTTCACTTTGGAGGTCACAACACATTAGCAACCAGTCAGACAAGCTGTGTCACTGCCGTTAGTGACTGTGACTGTCAACCTGTTATATTAGCATCATCATAACATAACATATTCATATTCAGATGGACTGTGAACATATTGCATTTTCTAACTACAGCAGCAAACTGCCGTATTTTAGTTTTCCCACTTTGCAACCTTGATAAGAAGAAGTGGCTAATGGGTAAATTCCAACAACAGGTGAATCAATGGGGTCACCACCAGAGAGTGAAAGGAGAAGAAACTATCTACAGAATGATCCTACAAACAAAGAAGAACTGAAACACTAAAAATGGCTAGAACATTATTTCTTAGGGACAAATGGACCCCACCAGACTCACAGAAAAAATGTACAACTCTATTTTCATCCACATCAGCACCCATTGTGCTTCAAAAATATGACCTCAAACACTGTATTTTTGTGGACTGTTTCGATTTACATATTGAATACTTCAGTAAAGGTTGTGAATGCAAATGAAAGGCTATTAATTAGCATTAGCTAACTAATAATCTCGTTATTAGGTGTTTTGTTAGTATTTTTAATCCTCCACCTCTCTGTGACTATAAAGTATGCCATTATTAAACCAATTGTCTCCGCCTCTGTACTTGCCATCTGTGAACACCAGGGGGAGACCACAGGGAGCAAGGAGGGGTTTTGCACCTAACATTATCCTTTCCCATGGTGGTTTATGGGCACACTTCCAAGACAGTGTCTGCATCTGCATTACTGGGATAGTAAGGGAACTCATTACTAGGAATATAGCTGATACAAAATGTAAAGAGGACGTACTGAAGAAATACCTAAGTGTTTTAAGGACTGTTTGTCCCCTGCCTATGTTAAAAAGCTGGAGAAGCTTACAATCAGTTAAGAGAATAATAAATTATAATTGTTATGGCATATAATAGTTGATGGTTTTCTAGATATTCCTAAATCCCTACATCCAAGTATTTGTATTTACTTTCCATAAAATGTACCTTAAAATCTCTGCATTTGTAAAAAAAACATTTGATGCTAATAATTTCATTGAGACCAGGGAAGTGCATTCTAATGCATTCTTATAATCACCACAAAATACATCTGGAACAACAGTGCCTAAAACAAAAAAAAAAGAAAACTTCTTAAAGTTTTCACACAAGTAGTGAGTTTAAAAATAATTTTAGAGAAGGCCAGGTCAATTAGAATTGAAGAGAATTCAGGATCATTGGGTTCCTTCGCATGTGGGCACTGTATACAATGTAGGTTAATTCAAGTTCCATAGAGTTAAGGCATGTCAGTAAAACTATTTGGGCGAAGGGTTACTACACTTGTGATTCTACTTTTGTAGTATATGCAGCTTTGTGCAATTCTTGTACAAGTTTTTATGTAGAAAAGACCATTAGGACTTTTAGTAGGAGAGTCTATGAATATGTTTTAGCTGTCAAAAATAAAGATATGACTAATGCACTAGTGTGACATGCTAGAGTGTGTGAAAACTTTAAGAAGTTTTCTTTTCTTGTTTTGGACACTGTTGTTCCAGATGTATTTTGTGGTGATTATAAGACCGCATTAGAATGCAGGGAAAGTAAATGGCAAATTTTACTGGAAGCTGATCACTTCCCTGGTCTCAATGAAACTATTAGCATCAAATGTTTTTTTTACAAATGGAGAGATTTTAAAGAACATATGTTCTTATAAGGGTATATATTTCTTTAATTTTTCTGATTAATGATAGATTTATTGATTTATTTAATTAATATTCCATTGGTGTAAAATGCCATGTGCTTTTTACAAATTGTAGTATAAAATGGGTGGTTGTTTTTCTGATGAAGTTTGTAGTGAATTAAAGCAAACAAAAGCACTAATTTATTGAGTCTGGCTCTTCCCTGTGTGGCTTTGTGGTGAATTTCTGGTTTTTACTTAGTTTTTTGGAGATTTGATTTAAGGTACTGGAAATGCCACAACAACCAGTTTTGTTTGCAAGGTGTCATTATTTGGCTAGCTTGTACATATTGTGCTTCTGGTGATTCATATTCATTGCTGTCAGACCAGCAGTCGCTATTCCTTCAGTATTTATATTACAGAAAAAATACACTTCTTATTTTGGAATTTGCCTACATCCTTATTTGGTTTATACTCCACTAAGTGTACATATAAATAGCAATCTGCTGTGAGTATGCTACCATGGTTTCATTTTTCATTGCAGAAGGAAGGGAGTTCTACTTAAAACAGATTTTTAAAATGAAATGGACAGCCTTCTAAACCTAAGGATAATACATTATGACTGAAAATCCTATAAACTGCTTTCTCACAGTCTAGTAGTGTATTACTTTAATGTCAAGGTGAAGCAGTCAGGTTGGGGTTGACATAATGGTTAAGATGCTTACTTTTCAAGCACAGGATAGAGGGTTTGATTCTCACATTTGAAATGGAAATTTACTAGTGTTAGAGTGTCCCACAAGGACAGTAAGCCTAGTACTTGCATGTAAACATTTTCAATAGTTCACACTACTGTCTGTCTGCCCAAAAGCAGCATGTTTTGGTGGATTTCAGCATTGTTTTACTCCTTCTACATGTCTGTAGGATTGTTTAGAAAGCTTTCAAATTATTAGCTTTTTCTTTCCCCTCCTGTCAACATAAACCATTGTATATCAGCTAAAATACTGTATCAAAGGAGACTTCAGACTAGAATGGCATGTAGTCACAAGCATGAAAGCTAAGTGCTGTCAGTGTAAAGGAACTTCAGACAATTATTAAAAATGGTTTGAGGATTACACACATGCATACAAATGTGTGTGCGTGTGTGTGTGTGCGTGTGCGTGTGAGTGTGCGTGTGTGTGTGTGTGTGTGTGTGTGTGTGTGTGTGTGTGTGTGTGTGTGTGTGTGTGTGTGTGTGTGTGTGTGTGTATGTGTGTATGCGCACGCAGGAGGATGCATTCAATCAGCCAAATCCACAACAGGTTGAGTGTAAAGCACAGGGTTCCAACCAACTGAATACAAGCTTATTATAAAGAGTTTTCAATTTTTGTGCAAGAGGTTGTGGTACCATGCAGATTAACAATGTTTCCTTAGCCCATATCCCAATAGTTGTGCAATTTTGGGGTCAGTATGTATCAGTTTTGCACAGCGGTGTGCAGTATTGATTGTAAATAGAGCCACCTACACTAAGCTAGAAGATGTAGAAAATCTGATCGAAAAATTCAGCTCCAGTTTTACTGAATTCTCTCCCCGGCTGCTCCTAGGAAACACTTTCTAACTAACCCCCCCAACTATCGCAAGGGAGCAGATCCAAGAAATGTGCTCTAAGGCCATATATTTATACATACACACACACACACACACACACACACACACATATATCTATATCTATATATACGAATATATCTATGTATGTATATATATATATATATATATATATATATATATATATATATATATATATATATGGGTCTACTTTATTTGCCCTAACTTTCAATTGACTGACACCCATTTGCCTGACCACATTTGACTGAAATTTAATTTGACTGACACTTCATTTGACTGACAAGTATTATTGGCAAGTAAATGGAATATGCCCCCTTCCCAACTGTAGTGCGACCCTGGAGTTAGAATATATAGTTAGGGGGGTGTGGGTGGCACAGCCCCCCACAATGGGGTGTGTGGGGACGAAGCCCCCCACTTAATTTTATATTATATTGTTTGGTTTTGCTTTAATATTGCTTAGTAAAACAAAAGTAAGTGGGGGGATGTGCCCCCCACACCCCCCTAACTATATATTCTAACTCCAGGGTCACACTACAGTGGGGAAGGGGGCATATTCCATTTTCTTGGCAATAATACTTGTCAGTCAAATGAAGTGTCAGTCAAATGAAATTTCAGTCATTTGGTCTCAGGCAAATGGGTGTCAGTCAATTGGAAGTTAGGCAAATGAAGTAGACCCATATATATATATATATATATATATATATATATATATATGTAGTGAATCGGGGAGGAGTTTTAGCAGCTAAGTAAATCTTAGCCTTCACAACAAAGGAATATAATTTAAACGGGTCTATATTAGAAGACCGAATGTTTAGGTGATCGAACACCTAAACATTGATCTACTAATATCGAACTGCACAATGTTGAATGTCCCAGGGAAACACATCCCTCGCCCACAACACAAAAAACATTACTTTACATCTAAATTAAGTGGGGGGCTGTGCCCCCCACAACCCCCTAACTATACCAACTCCAAGATCGCTCAACAGTGAGGAAATAGCAAAATTTGGCAAATGGCAAAGGGAAATCATTCCCTGCGTGAAATCGGCCATTCACTGTTTTATGCTTTTTTAAACATGTTCTTCAACAGAAATACGTGACGCATTTCATTGTGTATAAAAGAAAGTGGGTCTATATCATTTTTTCGTTAAACACCTATTTATTGAAGTTGCTAATCGTCAAATGGAGTTTTCAGTGAATGTTTGCCTAGGGCAAAAAAATGGTGGGCCACCTTAGCAACCGTGAACAAAATCATAAAATTTAACACCTACCCAGGTGGGGGGCTATGCCCCCCACACCACCTCTTCCTAAATATACCAACTCCAACATCGCGCTACAGTGGGGAAAAGAACAAATTCCAGATGGTAGCCAACTATTGGTTAGGAAAAAAATTCTCATTTTTTCCTATGTAGTTTGCTCCATCCCTTTTCTAAAGATCCCAATTCCAGTTATTTTATGTTTGTTACTATATTCAGTACTTCTAGTAAAGTTGGTCTAGACTTTGATTTCCATTTTCTAGTAATTACTTTTTTGGCAGCCACCATAATTAGACTCAGCAAGGCTTTACTATGGCTAGGCAATTCTGATTCTGTATCATAACTCAAAAAAATCATCTACCCAGTCAATCCAATCTGCTCACCAAGCATTTCCAACAGAGCGGCCTGCAGGGAATTCCTAAAGTCTGCAGCTCATTATACTCCCAAAAAATATATATGTTCCCAGCCACCTCTTTCTTGCCTGTCACACCTCCAACATTTGCTATCCACCTGAGGAAAAATTCTTTGGCGTCTACTTAGGGTATAAAATACCTATGTAAACATTTTCAGGCAAAGATCCTAAATCTTCTAGACTTTGTTGTATATTTGGGAGATATGCATATATTCTCCCATTGTCTCTTTGTGAATTGCTTATCCAGTCTCTCTTCCCAATCCTTTCTGAGCTTCTCTGATTGATTCTTATAATTATCATGCAATATTTTATATGCTTTACTATTAGTCCTTTTTTAACAGCAGCTTCTGTTCTAGATTCTATTAAAAACTCTACCAGTGCTGGTCTTTTATTTAGGAGCCCCCTATTTCTTTCTCTTTGCCTGTACTCTGATATCAATTCTTGATATGGTAGGCAATCTCTTACCAGCAGTCCAAATAAATTCATGGCCTCTTCCCATTCTATTACCTTTCCCTTTCCCTTTCTAGTTATTTACTCCCAATACCTTGGTTCCTTTGCCAGCTTTCTCCAATAAATTCCAGCCCCTCTTGCCTATTATCTGTATCCTTGACCACAGTCAGCCCTATTGGCAGAATCTCTCTTCTCCATTCTCGTGCTGGTTTAGTTCTTAGAATACTCCCTGCAATTTTATGAATATAATACTCTGCATGATTGTTGTTGTTCTCCTTAAGAGTCTGCATCCAAAATCTGAATTTTTCCTTATTTTTGAGACTTTTCCCTGTATTAGCATAATTCATTTCCACTTTGAATTATAGTTTTCTGCTTGTGCTCTGTATAAGAGCCTTAACTTTGTTGCTCTAAAATACTCCCTCAAATTGGGTAATCCTAGTCCACCTTATTTTATTGAAGGAATCAGAATCAGCTTATTCCACTTGACCCTTGCTGTCTTCCCTTCCCAGATAAAATCTTTCAACTCTTATAATTGCTGTCTACAGCTTCTCCTCTGGTTGATAAAATATGCCTGACCTGTGTATAAGACTAAAGGGTCTAAAAACATTTTAATGGCTTGTATCCTAGTATCCATATCCATATAACAAAGCTTCCAGTTTCTCAGTTTTTGTATTATGTTCTGCTTAGTCTCTTCCCAAATATCCTTAGCTGCCACAACAGAGTGATTTATAATCCATTCTTGTAAATACTTCATTTTATCATGTTTCCATAAATATGGATATTGTTAGACCAATTTGTGTGTGGTTACATAATTTACCGCTATTGCTTTTGTTTTAGCTTTATTAATTTTGTATCCCGAGAAGATCTGAAGCTGTCTTAAAATGTTCCACAACACTGTAATCTCCCTTTCTGGTTTTGTCATGTATAAAATAATATCATCTGCAAACAGAGCCAGCTTTTCCTGACTACCATACTAATTATATCCTTGAATTTCTGAGTCCCTTATTTTCTTTCCCAATGGTTCTAAATATAATGCAAACAACAAAAGGGAAAGCAGATGACCCTGCCTGGCTCCTCTACTCAAGTAGAAATTATTGGAGAGGACCCCACCCACTTTAATTTGCACCTCTGAGCCCTCATATAATCTTCTAATCAACCTTATTATTGAGTCAGGAAAAGCAAATGCTTCCATTGGCCTGCTCATGAAGTCCCAGTCTACTCCGTCAAATGCTTTCTCTGCATCAAGACCCACCAATAAAAGTGGTATTTTCTTACATTCTGCTTCCCTCTGGATCATCAGTGTTCTGTTAATATTGTCAAATGTTTGCCTCCCCTCCACAAAATCACACTGATCAATATCTATCAATTTTGGTATCACTTTTGCCATTCTTATAGCCATTAAGGACACAAACACTTTATAATCATGGTTTAGTATTGAAATGGGCCTGTATGAAGCTAAATCTGATGGATCTTTACCCTCTTTAGGTATTACTGTTACCACCGCCTTCTTCCAGGATGCTGATACTTCTCCTCCTCTTAAAATACTGTTAAACAAAACTTTCCAGTTCTTTATCAGGTTTTTCCCTCTTAACTTCCAAACTTCCTCAGGGATACCATCTATTCCTGGGGATTTTCCTGTAGATTGGTTATACATCGCGATTTTAATCTCATCCCTTCCTATATCCTAACTGTTAGCAATTGAGACTCATCTACCTCTAACCTTGACATATTTAATTCTTCCATAAGCATTTACATTTGTACCTTTTCTTGATTTCCATATTTCTCTGCTTTATACAAACTTTCATAAAATTTCCAAAATATTTCTAATACTTCTAGAGGGTCTCTTGTTATCTTCATTGTTACAGGCTCCCTAAACTTGGTGACAGCTCTTTCCACTTTCTATTGCCTGAGTTGTGCAAAAAGTTTTTGTGCTCTAGAATTATTATAAAAAAAACAGTTGCTTAATAGTAGTTATTCTAAACTCAGTCATATTATCAAGATAATCCCTTATTTTCTGTTTAGCATTCTGCAGTTGTTCCTTTTCTTGTTCTGAGAGATTTCCCCCTATTTTGCAATATTTTAACATTTGTCAGTCCTGCAAAATAATTATTTTTACTGTTTAACCATATATCCATTTCTTTTATTTCTACCCTAGTTTTAAACTCCACTTTACTTTTATCCCACTCCCTAGCTATGTTTTCAGAAAACAATTCTGTCTTCTGTAGTAGTTCCTGAATTAATTCTAAAACCCATTCCTTGAATTCCTCTCTTTTCAACCAATAGGTGGGAAAGCACCAGTGTCTTATTTTTATTTCATTACTTTGTGTTTTTATTTTAGTTATTATTGGTGCATGATCTGAAGTAGTTATTGGTGCATTTCAAGACCTTCAATTAAACACACGTTCCTGTGAGATATAAAATCTATCTAGTCTAGCCAAGTTGTTTTATCTTTGTGAGTAATATGTAAATTCACTCTGAACTCCTAGTACTCAATTTGCCTCTTCCATGCCAAACATTTTCATAAATTTGTTCAAAAATCTACCTTCCTTTGTTATATTTTCCCTTCTAGGCCCCCCAAACACATCTTTCCTGCTGCAAATCAAATTCCAGTACCAACCAGTAATATTCCTTGCTGAAAGCTGATTATTTCTCCCAGAATTTTTTTAAGCTCCATTATAACAGTTTTAGGGGGGATGTAAATGCATGCCAGTGTAATCCTCTTCCATAGCCAGTAGCCCCTTAGTACTACACATCTTCCATTATTATCTGTTGTTTCATCTTCTATCATTATTGGAGCTCCTCTTGCAATTAATATAAGTACTCCTCTTTTCCTTTGCCCCATATATTCTGCTGAATAACCATCCTGAAAACCTTTTTTTCTCAAATTCACATGTTCAGTTCTTTCCAGGTGTGTCTCCTGAAGCATAGCTATTTGCACTCTACATTTTTAATATAGCTCACTACTCTTTCTTTTTTATATTTATCCGTAAGACCATTCAGATTGAAAGACATTAGAGAAAACATCATTTTCTTATATAGTTATTATTACCATATTTTATGTATAACTGCCTTTTTACTAAATGAATAGTTCCAACTTTTATGTTACATGTATAGACTGTTCAGCAGGTTGGTCTTTTATACAGTTGTTTCTTGTCATAGCCATTTGCGCCTATGCCACAGCTTACATAACTTTTTGTTTTTTGAAAGCCCTCAAACAGAACAAACATCCCAAAAAACCCTGCTAAAACCTATTAACTTAATAATAACACACAAAACTATGTATATCTTCAAATATTCAAGTTTTTGCTTCCTAATAAGAACATAAGTTCTAACTTGATAGCTACACAGACAGACTAAAGCTAACCAAAAAGGAAAGTTAATCAAGCTAAGATGCATGGTACAGCCTATGGTACTTGTAAGTGCTATTTGATTTTGTATGTCTTTATAGCTCTCCCAGTTGAGAAAACACTTGAATGCTTTCAGTAAACACTTTCTCCAAGCAATTTCTCTTTGTCAAATTGTCTTCTAGTGACATGCAAACCAGACATAAAACTGCTAAGGGTACATTGTTTATCAGAACAAAAAACTTACAATATTCAATATTCTTTTTTATTTACATGCTTTGTAATAAACTTGTTACTGGAACACACCTAGGGTTTTAACCCAGCCATTTCCCTATACAAGCATGGGAAAAAGCACACTGATTTTTCTTTTGCAATACTCTCTTAACCAGACCCTTCCTCTCCCCCCATATCCTGCCCTCCTCCTTTTTTTCCATTGCAGTGCCTATATTTCTTAAAACTGAACAAAGAAAAAGAGAGAAGGGTGAAACAAAAGCAAAAGCACCTGTTTATATTAGTATCCCCATTGCATTTAAAAAACAAGAAAACTTTACTTCAGGTCTCATTGGTTTTGTATTATCTTTAAAGTTGTCATACCTGGGGAAACCTCTGATTGTTTTCAGAGAACATTATGTCCTAGCCATTTTCTCTGTTCTTTTATTTCTTTTCCTCAGCCAATCCCCTTCCACCAGACTGTCTCCAGTTTCTTTTTGTCAGATTGTCTCCATGGAGACATGAAGACCAGCTGCAGAAATGTTATCTAGTATACATACACACACTTGCTAGAAATTATTATTCAATATTAATTTTCATTTACTTACTCGGTCAATCATTTTCCCATGCAAGAATTAAAAAAAGCACACTAATTTAAACTTTGTCATGCCTTTTTAACCAGGCTCCCCCTTTGATAATGCTGTCATATTGTATTGAAAATGGTGATGTGAAATGCTTGAAGTTATAAAATGTGGTAAGTTAAAGATCTGGATTAATTATTTGTAGACATACAGTAGGCTGCATATAATACCACAATAGATTATTAAATTATGTCACAAGGATTAAATATTGTTGAAGGAGAAACACTTGTAACTTTTTTAGATCATTTAGCCATATGGATAGAGATAAAGGAGAATAATGAGTGTATCAAAATAGAAAAAGAAATAAAAAGAATACATAGAATAATATGGGATAAAAATGGAAATAAAATAATTACAGAATTATGGAAAGATCACAATTCCATGAGAATATTTTATAAAAACTGGTCTGAATGCTGGCTTTCTTAAAGAAAAATATATGTTTTTAGATTGGCAGACAGATGTTAGAAAAGCAGAAAAAAAAACAAATGATAAAATAATGTGTCCAGATGCTTTAAAGAATATAGAAGGAAATGATAGAGAATATTATGTGATAGAATGGGGAACTTATGAAAAGAATGACTAGAAAATTAATGTAGTATTATTTAAGCAAAAATATTTCTTATAAGGTAAAAAGAAGAGGTATCATCTTATCTGAATAGCTTGCTAAAGGAGAATACCAGCATAATAAATGAGATGAAAGATGAAAGAGGAGAGGTAAGAAGGTCTCAGGAGCAAATTATGAATATTGCATTGAATTATGTAAAGACACTTTTTAAAGTCAGGAAAAAAGAACAAGAAAAATATGGAAGGTTAACAAATTATCAGAAAAGGAAAATAAAGAATTGAAAATTACATTTCCTTATATGACTTAAAAAAGATACTTGGACAAGTTAATCTGCAGTCAATTGCAAGACCAGATGAACTAGAATATAAATTCTATAAGAACTTTACAGATTGGCAGAAAAAAAATAAAAGTTATGATTGAGTGGGTAAATACAAGTTTGATATATAAAGATTCATGTAGAGGAATGCTTAAATTTGTATTGAAAAAATATGAAAAAATGAAATTAAAAATTGGACTGCGATACTATTGAATGATGCAGATTACAAGATTTTAAGAAGATAATTCAGAAGAGAATGGAAAGCAAATTAAATATATTATGGAAGATAGCATATGCAATTTGAAGAGAAAAGAATATCAGGAATTATTATTGATAGCAAGGGAAAATGTGAATGATATTACAGACAGACAAGATGAAGCCAAACTCATGACTGGAGATTTAAATTAAATGTTTACTATAATACATGCAATTTTGTGAATAATTATGAAGGAGTATAATATCTGTGACACAATTAGGAATGTATTTTGTTCAGCCTATAAATAAAGTAAAGTAAAAATTCTAGTAAATTGATGGTTGAGTAAAATGACATATGCCAGGGATGTCCTTTGAGTGGTATTCCAGCTATGTTAACTTACGCTGATGATATGATACTAATCACGAGAAACAAAGTTTGGATGAAAGAAGTAATATGTTACTTATATGAAAGTCTAAACACAATAAGCATGACTCTAAATGAAGAAGAAAGCACTAGGTGATATAGTAAAGATAGAAGGAATGTATTTTTCAACGACAGAAATTTCTGTGTTAGTAATAAGATTTGGAGGTAAAAATGTAAGGAGGAACAATGAAAAGGATAGCAGACAAAATAAAGGAGCTTTGTGTCTTTTAGAATACATACAAGTTATATTTTAGGGAAAAAGTTTCATCTGCAGCACACCACTATAAACTGTGCAAACACCTTTCAGTCTGGTTTTCCCCACAAACTCTGTACCATAAGTGTACACATATGGGGAAATTTTAACTGACAAAACTAACAAAAAATGTTAGGGGCTGCTGTTGCTTTGATCTATCAGTATGTGCTAGAGGATGAGGGTGGTGAGGAGGATAATGCTGACAACCCCCTTAGACCGAGGAGGAGGAGAAGAGCGTTCAGACCCAGGGTAACCTACCAGGGCCTACATCATCTGTAGTTAGTAGACCATTACTGGGTGGACAGGGACATACTTCAGCAAATCACTGAGCTGTGCCGGCCTCGCCTCAGACCCAGAGCCAACACAGGGGAACCCATACCATGTGGATACCAAGGTATGTGTAACCCTAAGAATAATAGCTACAGGTACTTTCCAAAGACCAACTGGGGATATCATGGTTGTCTCACAGGCATCTGTGTCCAGGATACTCCTCCAGTTCCTGGATGCCATACAACCACATGCTGCTGAGCACATTTACTTCCTCTGCACCCGTGAGGAGAGGACTGGCAATATGCATCTCTTCCACCATATAGCAGACTACCTGGAGGTACTGAGTGCCATAGACTGCACGCACATCCACATCAAAGCACCAGCCGGTGACCAGGTTAGGGTCTACCTAAACCTCAAGTGATTCCACTCCATCAACTGCCAGGTCATGTGCGATGCCAAGAGAATTATCATGAATGTGTGTGCTGGCAACCCTGGAAGCTATCACGACTCCCATATCTGGCATGCCTCACAGCTGTACCAGGCATTTGCCAGTGGGGACATCCCATATGGTCATCTGGTGGGGGATGCTGGCTACGCACTGGAGCTGTGGCTGATGACACCCATCAGAAATGCACACACACCCACACAAGAATGCCATAATGAGGCACACTCACAAACCAGGATCATTATAGAGCATGTGTTTGGGATGCTCAAGTCACAGTTCTGCTGCCTTGAAATATCTGGTGGAGCCTTGCAGTACTCTTCAGCCACATGTGCACACATGTTCATAGTATGTGCCATGCTACACAATATGATCCTGTGGAAACAGCTGCAGCAGGAACAAAATGGAGAAGGGCCACACAGCCCCCCACCATTGCCAAGGTCTCCACAGGCACAGAGGGACTCGGAGGAGGAACATCCTGAGCCTGCCCCTGTAGGCAGATGGAGGCATGCCCAGTATGCCCTGGCCTTGGCAAAGAGGCAACACATAACACTGACATTGTAGGGACTCAGGGGCTGATATCTCTCTCTCTGACTTGTACACACAGTAAAATCAATGCTAAACATCACACCACCTATACCTTACCATGTATAGGCAGTGTACTGCGTGCATCCGACATAGTCAGCCCTCAAGCACCGCCCTCACAACTACCTCAAGCACAAGGTAAGTCAGTCTTCTTAACAATAAATGAATGGAGTAGAATGTTCTAATAGGTATACATGCATTTAGCCATCCGTTACCTTGTCAATATACCAAATGTCTAAAGCAATGCAGCAGGTTCTCATATGTCCAAACCGGAGATAGTCGAAACACACAATATCTCCCAATTTTTGACCCATGGTAGCACTTGTTTAGGTGGTAGAGTGGTCAGAAATGTTGCATTTGGTGTTTTTGTTTGACATTCTGACCATTCGCCAATATAAAATTTGACATTCTAGTTCAGAAAAACTAACGTTCGGAGATTGTTTCAATAACTAAATGCATGTATACCATTCTGATAGCATATCTATAGTACTGATGCAAGCATGCAAGGGAATGGGTGGGTTACTGGGATAGCAGCAGACAACTGACAGCTATGTGGGACAGCAGGAAGGGTATGGCCAGCACTGGCTTACCCACATTATGCAGTACCACCCTAGTCAGCAAATACCACTGCAGTATATGTGGTAAGCCAAATAATAGGTCACATACATGGATATCAAAGTGGGGGTCCTATACTTACCCCCAGATTCACCCAGCAGATCAGCTATAGAAAACCATACAGAAATGTCTGGCAAAGGCCCCCAAATTGCGACATCCATGAAATTCCCACCTACAGACTTTACACAGTGATATCACAGCATGCCTGGCAGTGGCATTATGGCTCTAAAAGGTAAGAAGTTTAAAACTAAAAATGTTTATGCCAGAACAATCTGACTTGTGGTCAGTACTGTTATGCCTGTTATCTCAAAGATAGGGAACACCACTATGCTAAATGGGACCAAATGTTAAGCAAATAGCAGCACAGTCTGTACGAATGTGTACTGTGTACAGATGTGCCCCCACCCCCACCCATAGTCCCATAGAAATGCAGTAACATGTCCCTAGCCTTAAGCAGCATCCAGCTGTCACCCAGAGTGATGGTTCAATATGAATAGAAAGCAATCATCAGTAACACCCAGACTACTTACTGGTGCTATCAGAATACCTGCATCTGTCACACCTGGCCTACAAGCCTCTGGCAAAGGCCCATGCCTCACCCACAGTGCCCATTTAGGGAGTGTCCTGGGGTCCATAACACCAACATAACACAATCAACAAAATGCAAAGAAAGGCCATGCTGCTAACTGCTAGGAGCAAACCTGCCAGCCTCAGAGAGCCAGAAATGTGGACAAAGCCACGAATAATGGGGTGATAAAGGTCCAAAGAGAAGGAGGACACCTTTGGAATACTGCTCTAATAATGGTAGAAAATTGATGGAATTATTGTATTAGCATGGAATGTCTGAAGGGTATGAAATCTGAAACTGCAATGTCAACTGTCAGTTATACCTGACTTCAACCCTGAGTGAGTTGCAAAACTCTTTTGCTTGAAAACCATACATGTTTGCATAACCAATCAAATATACAACTCATGAATCTGGACATTCTGTGAAACTCTGTACAGTCGACAGGTATGGCTAGGAGTATAAACATGGGAATGCACTGATTGCAGGCAGTCCTAACCCTGGAAGATGATGACATGTCTGCACCCACAGAAACCTGGCCCACAAACATGGGGAGTAACACATCCTTCCCTGATCACTCAACCTATACAACATCCAGACCCCAAAATTTGGGTGGCCAAGCCAAATGAAGTGAGGCATACATATATGTGAGATACACACACCTCCAGGCTGGACAAACAGTTCAACACACACAAGACCCTCCTGCATCCACAAGTGCTAGCAACCTATGAAAAGACCCCTATGCAAAGTTTTGGTAGCTACAGGCCAACATATCTGAACCAGGACACCCCCCCCACATATCTTACCCCCTACAAATCTATCTGGAGTCTGACTGTCACCCTGATCCTGCCTGACTTATATTACCCAACACTGGACTGGAAACCATGCCAGAACAGAAATGCATAGTGATTCCCCCATTGTAATATATCACCAAGGTGCTGGACCATTTACACAGCTTCAGCAGTCACTTGGTTGTAGGCACATCTCTCAACAGGCTGGATTGCGCAATAATGCCCAGCATTCGGCCCATAATATTGGTTTGTGCATCATCCATTCTGTATTCCTCTGGTAAATCATTGTGATGCTCTGAGGAGGTATGTCACGAGGTACTGAAACAATACATTACAGTGTCACATGTCATATACGTCAGATGTCTGCAAAAACTAACTCTGTAACTCTAGCAACTCATACATTACTAAGAGAAATAGTCACAGTCAGCCTATGTATGGCCCATTGTCTCCCCATTTTGATAGGCTATCTTCAGATATCCTGTACCAACAGCTTGAGAGGTATGGCTGTAGCACAAAAAACACTGGACTGGAGTACAACAATCTCCAGAATGGAACCCCATATTTACTGTAGAAGGTCACACTGGACATGCTCATACATTTAGAGAATTGTTAGTAGGATCTAGGAATTAACAGGCCTTTCCCACCCAGTGCACTTCCCATCACCCTACTTTAGCAGTCCTGAAGATGTCTGTCACCCTAGAAGTACCTCTTGGCAGCCCTCAGCCCTGTAAGCTCTGTGGTCCCTGTCATAACTGTGTAACACTGTAGTATATGTAAGTAATTAGGTAGGAGTTCTAATCTCAGTCCTGGCAAATGTAAAAGTGTGTGTGTGTGCGTGTGTGTGTGTGTGTGTGTGTGTGTATGTTTATAAGTCAAAGAATTTGGGTCCATTCACACCCAGTACACTTCTCATTGCCCTACTTTAGCAGTCCAGCAGATATCAGGCACCTTAGAAGTATCTTTCATTAGCTCTCAGCCCTATAAGCTCTGTGGCACATGCGATAACTGTGTAACACTATAGTATAAGTAACTACTTAGGTAGGAGTTCTAATCTCAGTCTTGGCAAATATAAAAGTGTGTGTGTGTGTGTGTGTGTGTGTGTGTGTGTGTGTGTGTGTGTGTGTGTATGCTTATAAGTCAAAACATTTGGGTCCAGTCACACCCAGTACATTTCCCATTGCCCTACTTTAGCAGTCTTGCAGATAGTCACTTTAGAAATATCTTTCATCAGCCCTCAGCCCTATAAGCTCTGTGGCATGTGTGATAACTGTGTAACACTATAGTACAAATAACTAGTTAGGTAGGAGTTCTAACCTCAGTTCTGGCAAATGTGTGTGTGTGTGTGTGTGTGTGTGTGTGTGTGTGTGTGTGTGTGTGTGTGTGTGTGTATGTGTAGGTTAAAGTATTTTGTGACCTCTTTCACCCAGTACATCACCCATTGCCATATTTTACAAGGGCTGGTGATGTTCCTCACCTTAGAAGTACCTTTGGACAACCTTCACCCTATAAGCTCTTTGGGGCATGTGATAAATTCATAACACTGTAATAGCAATAAATAGAGAGGTAAGGGTTCTAATCCCAGTCCTGACAAATTTGTGTGTGGATGTGTGTGTGCAAGAGCAGTATCCTGCCTGTGGGGGGGGGGGTTGTGGTGTCTGTGTGATAACCATATCAATTGGGGGGGTGGGTTTTGCTAATTTTTGCTGTTGTCCACCCAGTACCTGTCCCAGTGTCCACATTACAATGCCCACAGTTGTCATTCACTGTAGAGGGAGTTGTAGACACTCTGCAGCCCTATCAGCATTGTGCCATGTGCAGTAACTATGTGACAGTATGGAATAGATAACAAGATAGGCAGCCCATTTAATCCTTGGATACCACTCCCCACTCAGGAATCATACACAAACACACTCAGCTAGGCATCAACTCCTATATCAGTAGGTGGCCTGCAAAACCATCTCACAGATAGAATCCACAGTGTTAAAGAAGTGGACACCATGTCAGACTACTGACCAGTCACAAGTAGAATCCCACAGGGTGTGGACCTGGGTCCTCTCGTGTTCAGGATCCACACCTCTGAGGACCAGCCCAATACAAAGGCACCCTGGCTGATAATGTTTACAGATGACTGCAAGGTGGGTGCTATCATTACCCCCCGTGATGTTGACATCCTTCACAAAAGCCTCTCTGAGGCCTATGACTGTTGTCAGAAACCTGGACATTAGCTCAATGCCAGATGATGTTCTGCTATCCCCTTTGGGTACAACATGGTTCCCATAAAGTAATACATGGATCGTAGGCCACTGAACACTGACATTGTTATAAGAGAACTGGGAACACAGGTGGACAGTGTGCTCTCTGTTGACCAACACAGTGCCACTGTCTTCAGAAATCCATCTATGTGTCACTTCTCCTGACTAAGGGTGTTGAATCCAGGAAGTAAAAGGTCAGTGTCTCCCTGTACTCTTCCCTCAGTAGGCCAATCAATGTGTACAAATGCCCATTTGCCATGTACCCCACTGGACACCTGCAACAACAGGAGAGGCTCCAAAAGTACCCCACAAAGAGGATCATAGGTCTTACACACTTGCCCTATATGGAAAGACTCCAATAACTCCAAAGAATCTCTGTCTCATATTCTCATATTGGCTACTTAGGTGCAATCTATGCCTGATTTACACAGCCATGTCTGACCCAACTTTGTCAGGAATGCTACATCTGAAGAAACCAATCTGTCCACACCACATGCCCCAGAGACCTCAACCCCATCCTCACAATCAGCAGGACATGCTAGAGGGACAGGTTAACAACCCAGAGACTGGCCACACTATGGAATATACATCACATACATGCCAAGCAGAGCACATCAATGGCCCTCTTCAAGATAAATCTGGAAGAGTGCATGGGGAATAGAATACCCACCCTGGGGATCACTCCAGTGACTATACTCAGTATACACACTGGGGAGTATCGTCAGGTGACATGATGCAAGGGTATTCCCATGGGCTAGCCTTGTAAAGCCTCCATGGCCATTTGCCTAGTACACACCTATGAAGCTATGAACCTATGGATCTCAGTCCTGGAAAATGTATGTGTGTGCACTAGTGTGTATAAAAGTGTTTGTGAGTGTGTAAATATGTGGGTGAAAGTAGTTTGAGTCCTGTCTCACCCAGTCCAACTACAATTGCCATACCTTACAAGTGCTATTGATGTTATTCACTATATAGGTACCTTGGGACACTCTTCACCCTACAACCTCTGTGGTGCATGTGGTCACTGAATAATACAATAACACCAATAGCTATATAGCTAGGGGTTCTAATCTGAGTCTTGGCAATTGTGTGTGTGTGTATATGTGCAGATTACAGTATTTTGTGGCCTCTCTCACCCAGTACATCACCCATTGCCATACTTTGCAAAGCCTGGTGAAGTCCCTCACCTTAGAAGTACCTTTGGACAAGTGTCACCTTCATAAGCTCTGTGGTGCATGCAATAAATGTGTAACAATGTAGTACCAATACATTGATAGGCAGGGTTTTCAATCTGAGTCCTGGCAAATGTGTGTGTGCGTAAACTGCTTCCTCTATTTGAGTGAGAACTATATCCATTGGGTAGGTGGGCTTTACAGCTTTAGGCCATGGTACTCTGAGTACATGCCCCAAGGTCCACTTTACAAGGCCAGCTGTCTTCATCCACTGTACAGGTATCTGTTGAGACTCTTCTGCCCAATAAGGCCCATGCCGCATGCAGGAACTATGTGACAATATGGACTGACTAACAAGATAGGCAGGCCTGCTAATCTCAATCCTGCCAAATGTGTGTGTGACTGTATTTCTGTGTGTAGGTGTGTATAATTGTAGGTAAGGTATATTGAGTGCATTCTCACCCAGTACATCTCCCATAACCATACTTTGCAAGGCCTGGTAATATTGCTCACCTTACATGTACCTTGGGAGACTTTTCACCCTGTAAACTTTGTGGCATGTGTGATAAATGCATACCACTGTAGTAGCAATACATAGGTAAGTAGGGGCTCTAATCTAAGTCCTGGCAAGTGTGTGTGAAAGAAGAGTATGTCTGTGTGAGAACTAGATCCATTGGATGGCCATGGTTTAATATTTTATGCCATGGTACTCCCAGTACACATTCCTAGGTCCACTGTTCACATCAACTTTAGTGGTATCTGTAGACACTCTTCAGTCCTATAAGCCCCGTGCAACAGTTTTGAACAGTATGGTATGAATAACAAGATAGTTAGGGCTGCTAATGTCAGTACTGGCAAATGTGTGTGTGTGTGTGTGCGTGTGTGTGTGCGTGTGTGTGTGTGTGTGTGTGTGTGTGTGTGTGTGTGTGTGTGTGTGTGTGTGCGCATTGGTGTGTATAGCAGTGGTTGTGAGTGTGTAGACTTGTATGTGACACTATTATGAGTACTCTCACATCCAGTACACCCACCATTGCCATACCTCACAAGGCCACATCATGTTATTCACCTTACAGGTACCTTGTAACATGCATCACACTAGTAGTCCTGTGCCCCCTGCAATAACTGCATAATAGTGTCGTACCACAACTTGATGGGTAAGTGTTCCAAACACAACACTGGCAACTGTGATCCTGTGCATGCATGTGTGTGTGTGTGTGTGTGTGTGTGTGTGTGTGTGTGTGTGTGTGTGTGTGTGTGTGTGTGTGTGTGTGTGTGTGTGTGTGTGTGTGTGTGTGTGTGTGTGTGTGTGTGTGTGTGTGTGTGTGTGTGAACAGTAGTCTATGTGTGTTTGGTTGACACAATATACTCTGGGGTTTTAGCAATCTGAGGTGTGTTTCACCCACTACACTTCCCATTGTGCACTCTACAAGAGCTGATGTCAACCTCCATAGACTTATATACACCCCCAGCCCTACAAGCTGTGAGGCACATGCAATAACTGTTGCAGAGACCAGGGAAATGTGTGCAGATACAGCTGTACCTCAGCTATGACATGGTTGATGTGTTACCACACTGCCATAACCCTCGTTGGTGATGTCCGCAGGGCCATATCCTGCTAACACACAGACACCTGGAACACAAACAGAATACAGCATGTGAGAACACATTCACTTAGCATTACTAACACCAATAATGCATCATGGCTGAAAAGGTACACACACACTCTGATGTATACCCATTACAAATGCCAGATGACAGCACCTTACACAGCATTAAATAGCTACGCTGCATTAAAGTCACCCTGTGCATCAGACCTATATTATCACATCCCTGCATTGATGGTATGAATGGCAGAGATGTGGCACAGGAATCATCATATGTACAGGGTGTTGTGTGGGTTTGCCAGAGGCCTAGGCTGGGCCATACGGTTGACATAATGCGTGTGTGTTTGGGGTGTGTTCATTAAATGGGCTGTGCAGGGGTGGTGTGTGTGTGTGTGTGTGTGTGTGTGTGTGTGTGTGTGTGTGTGTGTGGAGGTGACTTGTCTGATGGTGATGTGTGTGTGTTTGTATGCACACAGTCATGCCATGTGGCTGCACTACACAGGGGTAGTTTGGACAGCTGTGGGCCATATATGGCAGGGTGTACAGTTCATTGTCTCTGGCCATGGACATGGGTACTGGTCCTGTCAGGGGTCTCACCAGCACCACAAGGGCCAAGTCCGGATGCAGTACTACTCCCTGATGGTGACTGCTGTCTGCTGGATCTGTGTCCCTGTTGGGACTGGCCAGGACCATGTGCCCATGGCCTGCTGTGTCATAGCATGGACAGCACACCCCCTTCAGTAGTGCTGGTGGCACTGCCAGTACGGGAACATGATGGTGCATGGCCATGTAGACCCTCAGCTGATTGTGGTGCTACCCTGCATCCATGTGGCTGCTGGCCAGCCCCCACCAAACACTCAAGCACAGATATTCCACGGTCGAGGAGTGCCAAGGTCACACCCCATTGTCTATCCATGACCTCAGTACTCTCACAGATGGCCACAGTGAGTTCATGAATATCACCACAGACACCAGGGATGTGCTCATTTATGAGCCTGCATATATGTCTGGTGTTACGTTCATTACATGCCTGTGCCTCCATGACAGCCCAAAACTTGCGTCTGGTGACTGCTGCTGTGGCACTTGCAACAGGGCATGATGGGCTGCAATGCTACTCCAAGCACCCTTGCCCATCTGCCTGTGTGGGCCCTTGCCAGGACTCTGCCTATGGCTAGTGCCTGCACCCTCACTTGTCATAGTCATCACACTAGCCTGTTCCATGGGATATGTGTGGCATTGTGACTGTGTGCGGGGATGGGGTTGACAACAGTGGGATGCCAACCAATGGCACAGATTCAGCCCCTGACAACCCCAGCTCTGCCTTAATAGGAGCGTCATCATGGTCAAAGTCTGCAGAGACACTGACATCAGAATCAGAACGGGAGGGACCGCAGCCAGCAAGTCCACCTGTGATGGAAAAACTACTTATGTAAGTTACTACTGGCACTATAAGGTTTGCTGGTACACACACACACACACACACACACACACACACACACACACACACACACACACACACACATACAAGTGAGGTGCCTCAAATGCATTACACAGACCTACTGGGGACATTCACGACACACAGTCAGACAATAACATACACATTCTGGACAGACCCTCAGCATCATGCAGTGCAGTCCTTTCCACTTACTGTTACTACTAATATACACCTCTGGGATACGTGAGTGGTGTTAGCAGGTGATGGGCCTTCACCTAGCACACACTGCACCCATGTAAACATTATTGCTGTTCACCTGTATTGCACTGTGGCAACTCCTACAGAACATACCTCCCAACTGTACAGAGTTTTGATGAATGTCTACATGTTTGGCTCATATTTTTGGTCTGTTCTCCATAACTCCTGTGTTTGTCTGATGCATTACTGGGATAACCTGTGGAAAGGTGCCACTAATTATTGTCATAATTTGAGGTGCAGACTGCATAGCCTGCAGTACATGTATGTTAAAACAAAGGCGGTTACTCAAACAACTTCCCAAGCTTACAGTGGATATAGTAAGTGTACACACCCCTGTTAACATGCCAGGACCTCAGAAATCAGGTCATAACATTTCCCTCATTTCATATGACATAAAAATCTGTGCAATCCAACTGAAGAACATACACATTAGTTATGGATAACATATGGTAAATGAAATAGGTACAATAGGCTGGTTGCATGAGTGTGCTCAGTTAAAGTACCTTTTGATTTAATGACAGCATTCAGTCCTCTTGGGAAGTTGTCTATCAGCATGTCACATCCTGACTTGCCAATGTTTGCACGTTCTCCCTTGCAAAACATCTCCAACTATGTCAGATTGCAGGGGCATCTCCTGTGCACTGCCGTCTTTAGGTCACCCTGCATATTTTCTATTGGATGTAGGTGTGGGCTCTGGCTGGGCCAGTGCAGAACATTGCATGTGTTCTGGTGAAGCCATCCTTTTGTTGATTTGGATGTATGGTTTGGGCCATTGTTGTGTGGAAAGGTGGAATTCCTCTCCATCCACAGCTACGTGGCAGACACCAGAAGGATTGGAACCACAAGGGACCAGTGTTTGGAACTGTTTATAATCACCTCCAACTTGGCTACAGCCCCAGTTCCAGCTTGTAAGCAGCAACCCCAAAACAGGACACTGCCATCACCATACTTCACCATTTGGGTGGTGTTGTTATGGTGATGGGCAGTGGTGTTATTGCACCATACAAACCTGTCAGAATTGTGGCCAAGGAGTTTAGCCTTGGTCCCATATGACTACACCACATTTTCCCACTTGCTTTTTAGAGACCTAATATATTGTTTTCAGACTTTCTCCAGGCCTGGATATTGTTTGGTGTGAGGAACTGCTGCCATCTTCCAACCCTTCCCTATAGGCAAGAAATATGAAGACCAGGGAAGATTGTTGTCACATGTAGTACACACCCAGTACTTGCTGGAGATTCCTGCTACTCCTTCACTGTTGCTGTTGGGCTCCTGGCAGCCTCTCTGGCCAGTTTTGGTCTTGTATTCTCATAGAATCTGCAGGGCTGTCCAATCCTTGATAATGTCACTGTAGCCCCATATTTTCACCACCTTTTGATGACTGTCTGCACTGTATTCCATGGTATATGCAATGCTGTGGAAATGTTTTGGTACCCTTCTCCAGGCTGATACATTTCAAAAATGTGGTCCCTTAGCAGCTTCATCAGCTCTATGTGAACCATGGCTGTTGCTGTAGCAGGCAACTGGGTATATGTTAGGATAATCCTGATAGAACAGCTGACAGTTATTTGCTGTTAATCAGAGTCTCTGTAATTGATGGCAGGTGTGTACCCAATAAGATGTACTGCTGTAGTTATATCAAAAGCTATGTCTACACAGTATTAGCTTTAGCCTGTGCACACATATGCATCTAGGTTGTTGTATGATTATGTGTCATAATTGTTCCCATAACAGATTTGTTTGCTTTACAATTGAATTGTACAGGTTATAGGTCACATGACAGGTTGGCAGGATTTTGAAATTTTCTATTGTGCTCTCATTTTTGTATATCACAAATACCTGGCATTCTAACAGGTGTGTACACCATTTATATGCACTGTATAACACTAATTTATACAATATGACCCCCATTTTGTCAGTCTTTGTACAGATGTCCTGCAATGACAGTTTGTGAGGTATGCTTCAGATATGTGACATCTCCTGCAAATAGGTCCTTGTGATGACAACCATGATGCAATGCAGTAAACAACATCACAAGTGAACATGCAGATATTGGCCAATGGCTGAGTGTAACAATTGTGTGCATGGTCACATCACATGCATGACCTTAACATGCCAGGGCTACTGGTGAGCCACAACAGGAAAATCCCAAACTTACCAGATTCAGGCTGCTGTCCCATGTGCAGACCAGAGGGACCTATGTAGTTGTGGGGGAGAGGTATTGTCAGCAGATTCACATATGGCATTGGTACAAAATGAAGCTACATTTTTGCACAGGTACAGTACACACCATGATATTAACAATTTGCTGTCCTTCACCATAGATGTGCACTTGTTTGCATTACTAAACCCCACCCACTAATCCATTTTGCACTGACATGCATCTAGGGACTCTATAGAATACAGTTTCACTGTTACCTCATTACAATGATGTGCACTTTGGCCTTACCTGGATGCTCCTTGCCTGTTGCCTGGGTGCCACCCACCTGCATAACTGGTGTTTCACGTGTTTGATGCTGTGTGGGGGCTACCCGAAGGTTGGCAAGGAGTTCCCCTTTTGCTGTAAGTGGGACCTGTGTGGCTGGACCCCCACCGGTAGCAGTACGGTCCCTTGCTACAGCAGCAGCAGCCCTTTGCTGGGTACAACATATTAGATCAGTTACTCTATGCCTGACCTGATCATATGTTCATCCATGGTGGCCCAAGATGTTCACTCTGTTGACAAGATCATTCCACAGGGCAGTCCACTTCTGCAGATTTTGAAACCTATGGCCAAAAACAACAGCATAGTGTGTTATCACAGCTTCCGTGATAGCTGCTGTCTCTGCAGCAGTGTATGCGGGTTGAATCTGCATGGTACCTGGAAGACATAAACAGGGAAACACATCAGTGAACCTCAGACATTGCCCAAAGTTCTTTACAGAGCCAGCACATGAATATTGCCTATCGTTAGCCAGCACTTACAACCACATCATACCCTTGTACCTAGCAGCACTGTATGGACATGCATTGTACTCCTTTTCCTGATGTGTCATGTTCCCCCTAATGAGGGCCAGTATATTGCATAAACCATCATTCATCATTGACTTTGTGTAGAGGGATGACAGTGGCCATGTTCCGTGCAGATGGGATGTCAATGGTGCTCAGGCTTTGCTTGCATACAGTGTGTAATAAAGCTGGAAGCATATGTCTGGGTTCATGTAGGATGCAGACAGGAATGTTATCAGGCCCCAAGGGGACTTGCTTTTGTTAACTTTGATTAGGCAGTTTGCACCTGATTCATGATGATGAGGGGAGGGGTGTGTGTCCTGTGCATATCCACCTATACTGATGGTGAGCCAGAGGGATGTTGTTTGCCCTAAACCTGTTTGCAGCAGGTTGGCTGTAGCTATGGTGTGTGTGTGTATGTGGTGTGATTGACCACCATTACAGGGTGGGTTGGGTTGTTGCCTCTGAGACTGCAGACATATGTGAAGATGGTCTTGTAATTGCCATTCGTGGATGTGTCCACTTTGTACTCATAGTTAACCTTACAGTAATCCACCTGTGACCTAATATGCTCATTCAGAAAAAGGTTGACATGCTGCCCAGTTGGTGCCTGATCTTACTTTGCCCTGTACAGCCAATATAGCATCCCATTATGTGCTTTGTGCATTGCTGCTGTCCAGAAAAGGAGATTACTCTACTTTGGTGGAGACAGGTTTTACAAGTAAGGTATTGCTGAGGCCATACAACTATGTGGTTGGTCATATATCTGTTTGTAGTAGGCATGAAGACAAGGTCAGAACACAGTTGGCCACCTCTACAATTTCAACATGATATTCATGCTTATTCTAGTACCCATGTCTGTGTCAGGGCAATGCAACAACCATTAGCTGCAGAAGTGTAACTCTGTTGGATGCACAGAAACTAAGATTACACACGTGTACAACATGAACAGCTTATTTACCTGACGTTTTGCATCCCATGTCAGTTTTTATGAGGCAGCCAGGTACACCCACCCATACATACATATGCACAGATAATACCTGCTATATATTTCTGTTTTATGTCAGTATGGCACACTGTAATTACACTCTTGCTGCTCAGTCATTCCTGTCAACCTGTTAGGGCAGGACATCTGGAGGATACTGCCCATACATGGTGGGCCAAAATTAGTGACACTTTCTTCATATTGCTGTAACACACGTACATCATTTGATAGTACAGTTGCCTTTGCATTCACAAACATACCCTGGAAGATGTCTGACGCTCATATGGCAGGCAGAGAGGAGAAAGGCTATGAGTGTGGTAGTGAGGTTAGGAACTGTTAATGTTGTGAGTATGACTGGTATGGGGACAGAGCTAGCTGATATGATGGACAGAGGAAAGGTGGATATATTGTGTGTGCCAGAGACCAGATGGAAGGGGGGTATGGCTGTGTGTATCGGAGTCAGGTAGAAATAGTTCTATCATGGTGTGTATGGGAGGGGAAGTGGAGTAGAGGTTAACCTGAAGGAACATTATGCCAAGAGTGTTTGTGGAGGTGATAAGAGTGTCGGGTAGAGTGATGTTTAGGAGGCTGGGAATTGATGGTGTAATAATGACAGTTGTTAGTGCATATGTTCCGCTAATTGCATGTGTGATGGATGAGACAGAGATACTTTGGAGTGGTTGGATGAAGTGGTGATGAGTGTACCCAAGGGTGAAAGAGTGGTGATTGAAGCAGATTTCAATGGGCATGTTGGTGAAGGGAACAGAGGGGATGCAGAAGTGATGGGTAGGTATGGTGTTAACAAAGGAATGCAGAAGGTGAGATGGTGATGGAGATTGCAAAAGAGGTTGGACATAGCTGTGGTGAATATGTAGTTTTACAAGACCGAGGGGCATAGGGTGACATTCAAGACTGGAGGAAAATGCACACAGGTGGATTATCTCCTGTGCATGTGGGCCTGTTTGAAGGGGATTGGAAAGTGTAAAGTGGTGACAGGGGAAAGTGTAGTTAGGCAGCATGGAATGTTTGTCTGTGGGATGACGTTGGTGATCAAGAAGAGGGGGAGGAATATGAGGGCAGCACCATGGACCAAATGGTGGATACTGAGAAAGGGTGATTGTGAGGTTGAGTTCAGGGAAGAGCTAAGATAGGCAATTGGTGGCAGTAAAGAGTTAGCAAATACCTGGGTAACTACATCCGAGCTAGGAAGGGCGATGAATAGAATGGGGCTTGGTGTGACATCTGCACAGAAGAAGGAGATAAGGAGACCTAGTGGTGGAATGAGGAAGCACAGGGCAGTATACAGAGAAAGAGGTTGGTGAAGGAGAAGTGGGATTGTCAGACAGATGAAGAAAGCAGACAGGTGTATTGGGAGATAGGGTGCATGGCAAAGAGAGTGGTGGCAAAGCCTGAGGATGGGGCATCTGAAGGGTTGTATGTAAGGTTGGACATCAAGGATGGAGAATAGGACCTGTACCAATTGGCTAGACAGAGGCACGTAGCTAGGAAGGATGTGCAGCAAATAAGGCTGATAAAGGATAATAGTGGAAATGTACTCACAAGCGAGGAGAATGTTTAGAACAGATGGAAACAGTACTTTGATGGGCAGTTGAATAAAGAGAAGGAGAGAGAGAGAGAGAGAGAGAGAGAGAAGATTGGATGATGTGGGTATTGTGAATCAGGAAGTGCAACAGATTATCAAGGAGGAACTAAGGATAGCTATGAAGAGGTTTAAGAATGGAAAGGCTATTGGTCCAGATGGCAGACCTGTGGAAGCATGGAGGTCTTTAGGAGAAATGGCAGTGGACTTTATAACCAGATTGTTTACTGTAATCTTGGAAAGGGACAGGATGCATGAGAAGTGGAGAAAATGTGTTTGGGTACTGATTATGAGAGTAAAGGTGGTGTGCAGAGCTGTAGTAACTACAGAGGGATAACATTGATCAGTCACAGCATGAGGTAATAGTAAAGGGTGATGGAAGCTAGGCTAAGAAGGGAGGTGAGGATTACTGATCAGCAGCTTGGTTTCATGGCAGAAAAGAGCAGTACAGATGCAATGTTTTCTCTGAGAGTGTTGATGGAGACATACAGAGAAGGATGGAAGTAGCTGTGTTGTGCCTTTGTGGACTTAGAGACAGCATATGACAAGATGCCTAGAGAGGAGTTGTGATATTGTATGAGGAGGTCAGGAGTTGCAGAAGAATCCGTAAGAATGCTACAGGATATGTACAAGGCTAGTGTGACAGCGGTGAGTTCTGCATTGGGAGTGACAGGTGCATTTAAGGAAGTTGGAGGTGGGAGTACATCAGGGATCAATTCCGAGCCCTTTCTTATTTGCGGTGGTGATGGACAAGTTGACAGACATGATCAGACAGGAGTCCCCGTAGACTGTGCTGTTTGCAGATGACATTGTGGTCTGTAGTGAGAGTAGGGAACGTTGAGGAGACCCTGGAGAGGTGGAGGTATGGTCTAGAGAGGGGAGAAATGATGGTCAGCAGGACTAAGACAGAATATATGTGTGTGAATGGGAGGGAGGATAGAGGAATGGTGAGGATGTAGGAAGTACAGTTTGCAAAGGTGGATAGGTTTAAATACTTGAGAACAACAGTTCAGAGTAATGGCGAGTGTGGGGGAGAGGTGAAGAAGATAGTACAGGCAGGATGCAGGTGGTGGAGAAGAGGGTCAAGAGTGATTTGTGACAGACGAGTATCATTAAGAGTGATAGGGAAGGTCTACAAGAGGGTAGTGGGACTAGCTATGTTATATGGGTTGGAGATATTGGCATTGAAAAAAAAAGGCACGTGTCAGAGCTGGATATAGCAGAGTTAATGATGTTAAGATTTGCACTGGGTGTGAAGAGGGTGGACAAGATTAGGAATATGTATGTTAGAGGGTCAGTCCAGGTTGGGCAGGTTGGGGACAAAGCAAGAGAGTGGCAGGATTATGTTGGTTTGGACATGTGATGAGGAGGTATGCTGAGTATATTTGGGAAAGGATGAGGCTGCCAGGTAAGAGGAAAAGAGGAAAGCCTGAGATAAGGTGTATGTATGTGGTGATAGTGGACACGCAGGTGGTTGGTGTGACAGAGCAAGATGCAGAGGACTGGAAGACATGGAGACAGATGATCTGCTGTGGCGACCCCTAATGGGAACAGCCAAAAGAAAGAAAAGGTGATGTTGTAATGTCAGTGTTCACAGGTTTCCAATTATTTGGCAGACATAACACAACTCTTGATGAAATAACTACAAATATGAGGCACACATATGGTCAGTGTGCATAACACTGGACAATAGAATGGTATGAGCTCAGTATATTACATGCAGTTCAACACATACAACTGCAACAGTAATTCAGTATGCAAATACCCTGTATAAGTCCATCACATTTCTGAGACAAACATGCACATCATAGTTGTATTCACAATTAACATATGGATATCTATGGCATCCCAGTAGCTGGCCTAGCAGTGTCACAGTCAGTATTGTTCAACACATGCTCCAGTAGTGGTCATATGTAGTGGTCATATGTGAGCCATCCTTTCCTGGGGTGACTCAGGGCCCTGAGCTGTGTTCTATGTCACTGCAGACAGACACAGATGCTATGACCATGGGTTCTGATCAGTAATATATCAGTACAGCAAGTGTTGTCGATACATAATATCTGTTGAACTTCCTATTTTCCATGTTTACATACCTACTACTAAATTCCATTATATGCTTAACTGTTTGACATACCTGGTTTATTTTCAGTTCAGTTGGTATAATCCTTCACTTTCAGTTTGTGTGTGCCTGTTTGTTTGCTTGTCTAGCTCTCTCTCTCTCTCTCTTTCTCTGAGACAGATGTAGGGTATACATCTGTTTTGCATAGGCAGCAGCTTGCCTTTTGTAGGTAATTCTCATGAGCAGCTGATGGCTTGTGAGCCAACTGGAATCCCCCACTTGCTAATTGCATGTAGAACAGCTGTGGTATTATTCCTATAACCAATAGCATTAGTAAAAACAAAATGAAAACTCCAGCAAAGCTAGAAGTTCCACTAAGCGACCCCCCCACAAACTTCTTGTATCAGAGGCACATGGGATATATGCAAATGATATCCCATGTATCCCATGTGCCTCTGATACAATAGGTTTGGGAGGTCAACTAGTGGAACTTCTAGCTTTGGTGGAGTTTTCATTTTCTTTTTACTGATTGGTTTTTCAGTGACCTTCTCACTGATTGTATAACCAATAGCATTGAAACGCAGTCCTATAACTGAGTACTTCATGTAGACATTGCCACTTTTCCTTGCCGGTATGTGACAAACAGCATCACAGAGGGCAGTTGGAAATCCCTTTTGCAATAAACACTGTGGAGACAGCCCAAAAAACTCTGGAGAATTTTCTAGACATAGGGACAGAATGTAAGTATTGCTGTTATACAGTTGAAGTAATGCTAGTTTGACAGGGTTTGTGTGGATATGACTGCTTTAGATGATTTTAAGTCTGACAATGTTATGTGGCTGACATAACTCTCAACTTAGGGCTAAAAGCATACTCTGAGGACTGCAGTCAGTAAATGGTAACCTCCATGTGTGTTTCTGACTTCATATCACTTAGAACAGATATGTTACAACAAACCCTGTTACACCAGCAACTTTCTCAGTTCATAACAGCAGCATGTCAATAATGCCCCTGTGTTTGAACCTCTGCCCCCAAGTGTGTCAGGCTTTTGTCCAGTTGTCATGCAGTAAGAGGTGGCTAGGTATGGTATATCATTATATAGTGACTTCATTCCTGATATCATCCCAGTGATGTATCAGACTGCCAGACATGTTATGTGTAAGAGGCCTTATATATGAGGACAAAGCCTGCACATTCTGTGGGACTCTATACAGTTGAGAGGTCTGTGTATTTCTGGCGATTGTAGACACAATGTCAGGATTGTGTAGCAGTGTATTGTGAATGTGTTATTTGGCCTGTGCAGGAAGGGGGGTAGATGTAAGTGTTATGGGTCCTTTTCTATTTGACTTTGCATGCTGCTCCAGTTTATGGTGCTCTACCAGCTGTATATATTTATACGGGCAGACTGAGACATGTCCCATACTGCAGTCAGGTGTCAGACTACACTGTGAATTGGGCTGGTATATGTAGGGGGAGTGTGTGAGAGGCAAACGTGATGATGATTTTGTTCACACAGTCTATATACTCTACTGTTTATTTAGCTTACCAGTATGTAACTGTGAATGTGGTGAGATTGGTTATGGGTATGCACTGTTTGTCAATGCTGTTACATCCCTGTAGTGCCTGATATATTTGCAATTACATGTGTATTCCCACATAGCAAAATTGGGTTTGTGTTGTGTCAGTCTGCCTGTAGTTTAAACAGTGCTTGGTGACATGCCTAGCAGCTCAGTGTAGTTTCCCTTACTCTGATGTTATGCCCAGATATTTGTCTGATGTATTGTTGCCTGGCCGCCATAAGTGTTGTGTATTTCTGACACATCAGTGGGATGATAAGAAGATTTATGTCACTAACTAGTGGGAAGTAATTGGGTTTTGGACTTGGGCTATTCCAGTCAATATATGTCAGAACAGACAGGAGAATGTTACTGTATCAACTGTGTCACTTTTTCTACTCCAGTATTTGAGATATGTCCCCAGTTTCATGGCTTTACCCCCCTTTGTCAGGCTTGGTCCAGATTTGTTGCACTAAGGGGTTCTGATCATCCATATCGACTGGCCAGATTGCTTCAGACTGCCCAGGTTTATTGCTCATATTTCTGGTCTGTTCCACAGAATCATTATTTTCATTTCTCTGGTAAATCACTGTGATGATGTGAGGACTTCTGTCTGTAAATGATGACATACATTTCAGTTTCAGAACTCACATCCTTCAGAACATGTATGCTGACACAAACCCTGTCACTATAGGAACATTCTACATTTATAACTGCAGTACTTACATTATGTCCGTTGTCTTGGCCCATTGTCCCCACATTATGACAGCCTTTGTCCAGAATTCATGCACTAAGAGGCAGAGAGGTATGGTGCTGAGGTATGACTCCACTAGATGTTATGAGCATATATCTACATATATATATATATATATATATATATATATATATATATATATATATATATATATACACACACACACACACACATATATATATATATATATATATATATATATATATAAAGTCCTTTTTATATATCTATATATAGTTATATAAAATATATATGTATATATTTTATATGTATTTGTTTTATATGTATATCTCAATATATCTTATGTATATACTTTTTCATATATATGTATCACCATACACATCTATGTGTATAATATATATATATATATATATATATATATATATATATACTAAACATGACTGATTCCCTTCTGTTCTATACCTGTACTGAATGATGCATTTTTAAAAGCAGTATTCATTGTTACAGCTCAGATGGTGTAGTGGTACATTGCTCTAACTGTGGTGTACAGGGTCCTGGGACTAAGCCTTGGTAAGGCTGATTATTTTGTTGCTGGGCAGAACAGTGGCTGATGGCTACAGAGTGATTGAGGCAATTTTAAGCAGTTGTAAGTGGGTTTGTGCGGGTTTGCCTGACACTAAGTGATACCAAAACACTGTTAACTGTACAAGTGCTTAATCTGTGTAGGCATTGCTTAGCATTGCGCAAACTCGCTTACTCCCACTTACCCCGTGTTAATTCTTTAAAAGGAAAGAAGAAGGGGTGATAGGAAAGTGGTGAAAAAAGGGGCATGCAGAAGGAAAAACAATATGAAAGATAGCTAGGAATGTGTAGGACGGTTGTAGGGAAGGTCCATAGCTGTCCATTTCTTCAACAGCAACAGCTGTGAATGTCTACAGAATCTGGAGGTGAATTTGGACACTCAAACCCCTGAGAGAAGGGTGAGGACAACAGTAATGTGTTATCAAGCCAATTGGACCAGATTACATGTGTCCAGTGGATACGTGTGCGAAATGGACAGCTATGTATGGGGTGTAATTTTTTTTTTTTGGGAACAGATGCCCATTTTTGTTAAGGTGAGAGTAGGATGTTGGGAAAGGATAGTATGTATATTTGGGGACTTAAGTTGGGTAGGAAGACAGACAAGACAGACAGGACAGCATACAGGGTGGTATATTACACATGTGGGGGGTAAACACCTTGGACAGGGAGGTTGGTTGGGAATCGGATGCTCTTAAGCCCGCAAATGAATACAGTGGGACTGAGGTCCCCACCCATGGGCAGTCACCACTGCACCTTCATGGCCCCAAAGTTGGCTGTGCTGGGGGCTAAACAGGAGGAGCAGGCTGACCATCAAGATGCACCACATGGCCCTCATGCTGGTGTAGCTGATCTCCAAACTCCTTTTGGAGCGCACTATGCACCAAACCCCAGACCTGACTATGGGTGACGGTTTCCTGTCCACGCCTGCTCCCAGGGGGAGGATTCTCCCCATCCCCTGAGGGGGTTCCACCCAAAGGTGGTGCAGGACTAGAGGACGAGGAGGTTTCGGGTTGGGTTCCAGACATGCTGGGGCCTGGTACCATGGCCAGATGAGGTGGGACAGGCGGATCCACTGGGATCGGCCTTACAAGACATGCTATGGTATTGAGGATTTACAACATATGTTGATTAGTCAAGAACAACACATTCCAAGATTAGTTATACCAGCATACATGGGTGTTCCAATTGACCCCATAAAACACATTTGAAAGAGTTGCATAGCAAACTGAACACATGCATATACGGAACCACAGTGACCATTATAACGGCATTCAAGTTACATTGACAGGCCACCAGTGATAGTATTTGAACAGTGTACATTAATAATCAAACAATTAAATATTTGTAGAACAATAGGGCATATGTCCCAACAGTAGGTTTGGAGAAAAACATACCCATTGATTTATATGTATAAATTATTGGTGCAGATAGGATTGAGGAGAGAGAGAGAGAGAAAGAGAGAGAGAGAGATGTCAATTAACAACTGTATAGGCTTCCATTGTTCACAACTGTACTGATCATTATTCTACTCATTACTCTCCAGGTATGACCTCACTTTACATCTACCTATGGCCTGGGGTTGGGCAGTGGTATGTTTGTACACAGTCACACTGTATTACTAATGCCTTTCTAAGGCTAATATAAACATGTCCTTACCTGGTAGACCTGTGGAGGAAATATCTGTTAACAGTATCTGACTGTTTCTACCCATATTCACATATTCAAGGTTACATATGTGACACTGACAGGGGTGTCCTGCACTCATGCTGTGGGTGTGTGCACTACTGCCTTACTCCACCTTGATTTCTATCTGTCACCCTGGGTGTTGGCAGCAGTGACCAGTAGCCATGGCAGCGCGACACTTGAGGGATATTTATCGGAGGAGACTACTTGGTGTATGTACTTCTCTTGCTGTCATTTGCAGCCTTGGGGTTGGACAGTGGGTGTTGTACACAATGTATAAGTACAGCCTTCTTACAGCTAGCATAAACATTTCCTTACCTGGCAGACCTGTGCAGGAAATATCTGTTAACACTGCCTGACTTTTTCTACACATATTCACATATTCTTTGGTGAAATTTTGCATACAGCTTACTACCACTCCCGGGATTCGAATTGTACCTGTTTGTAGAAAAAGGTACAGCAAGGTTGTGTTTCATCACAATGAGCTATTGAGGAACTGCTGTTTCTTTCTTGACTGTTTTCTTCCTAATACTCTTTTGTTTGGACAATCTGACCTTGTAATTCTGACATTCATGCATGGAAGATAGTTCTTGTACTGTGTATTACTACTTTGACATATTACAATCTGGAAACAATGGTTAACACAACATTGCTATTCAGGGATCAGATCTTGGTGCATGGAAGATTTCATATAGTTAATCTCCTGTTGTACAACTCCACAGTCTTTGTCAGATGAGCCTCAATTGATTAATACTGTCAGAGCCATAGTTGCAGAAGCTATGATTCATACCACCACATAGCAAAGTAAACACAACAGTCTGGGGTTTTTAGTTTTATTGAAGGGTACTGACACTTTTATTGATATATACCCTGTACATCAGTATTACTCTGCTAACATCTCATTTATTCATTACAGGCAATGCACATTTTAACCAACTGGCAGTTGACATTCTACTCCTTTCTATATATTTGCCCTGAATACTGCAAGCTAGATTTGCAAACAGTAATTGATACTGATACTTACACACATCTGGGACATTCTGTGCCTGTGCATCTTGGACCCACTGGACCAAGAGCTCTCTCTTCCTATGCTTGAGGTGAGCAAAATGGTGCCAGACCTGCTCATCAGTTCGATGGATGCCAGTGGCACTGGTGAGATCATGTGTGAGACGATCCTAGGCCTCTGCTTTGTATTGGGAGCCCTGGTACTGGCCATGCAGTAGTCTCACCTCATGGTCTTTCACTAGAAGTTCAGCCATGACCCTGGACTCCTGAATGCCCCAGCACTGCACCCGAAAGTGCGATCCCTCAACAACTCCAGCCATAATGCCTGCAGTGATGAGCTACAGCTGGTTATGGGCTGTATTCCCACCTTGAGGTTTAAAACAGGGCTGATTTCCTGCCTTTTCCATCATTGTACCAGTTTTGAATATGCTGAGCTAAGCTAAGTGATGGGCAAACCTGCTTAGCTAATGTTGGCAGTGCTTAAAGAGTCAGATGTTGAGCACTGCTTACCAATGCGCAAATTCACTTAGCTGGGCTACTCATTGCTTAGCATTTATATTTAAGCAATGCTTACACCAGCTAAGCTTAGCTGAGTGCTAGTTAGCATTGCTCAAATTGCATTTTATAGACTATCAGGTATATGGGATTCATTCATCATTACTGACATATTATAATTTTATGTTTACCTTCCATGACACCCCTCTATGTACTTTCATTTACATTTATTCTTGTATGACTAGACTGTATAGAGCACTTGTATTTATATGGGGATTTAACATCTTTTCTGGACTAAAACCTCAGTTTTGGACCTGCTACACTACCCTGGATGATAAATATTATTTACTACCTCATTTAATGAAAGATGAGACCTTTAATACTGCTTTTATATGTGAAAGTGAATGGCGTTTATTGGGGCTTGAATCGTAAATGCCTGCATGCAAAGCAGAAGCTCTAACCACTACGCTATTTCAGTTTGATAATTTTACCTGTATATTTCTATTTAGCTCCTTGGGATATTTAAGCTATGCTAAGAACAGCTGCACGAAGCACACACCCGCTCAGCTACGCTTAAACTTTACTTGGGATGATAAAAAAAAAAAAATTAACATGGATTTTAACTTTTTCTCACTTTAGGGGTATGCACATACCCCCAACCTTTTTGAACAAGAAATCTGGACAAAGCCATAAGTAATGGTGGGACAAAGGAACAAAAATAGGGACGATTTTAAAATTTTCTCTTACACACCTTTGAAGTTGATAGAATAACAGGTTTTGCATTAGCATAAATTTTCTGAAGTGTCTGAAGTCTGTAACTCAAATGTCTGTCATTAAATATTATTTTAGCCTTCATTGGCCAGATATGTGAGGCAAAACTCTGGGCATTCTGTGAATTTCTGTACAGTTGTGTGGTATGTCTGCGAACACTGTTGTTTACATTTCAAAGTGCCATAACGGTACTTTCTGAGTGCAGGGGACACGTTACATATGCGCACACTGCTGTAACATGCCCCCTGCACTCGTTCATGGATCGTGTCCATGTAGGTTATACAGCAGCGTACCTTCATGAATATGCAAGGTGTGCTGCTGTGCTGCACGGACACGATCCACTCCATGCAAGAGTAGTCTTATTCTTGCACAGAGGTTTATTGAAGAAAACTGTGAACTCATATATATATATATATATATATATATATATATATATATATATATATATATATATATTATATCCATATAAATGTGTAAATATATACATACAAGGGTCTACTTCATTTCACCTAACTTCCAATTCACTGACTCTCATTTGACTGAGACCAAATGACTGAAATTTCATTTCACTGACACTTCATTTGACTGACAAGTATTATTAGCAAGAAAATGGAATATGCCCCCTTCCCCACTGTAGTGCGACCCTGGAGTTAGAATATATAGTTGGGGGGGTGTAGGGGGCACAGGGTGTGCGAAGCCCCACTTACTTTTCTTTTACTAAGCAATATATCAAAACTTAACAATATCATATGAAATGAAGTGGGGGCTGCGCCCTCCACACCCCCCCCCGATGTGGGGGGCTGTGACCCCTACACCCCCAACTATATAGTCTAACTCCAGGGTCGCACTACAGTGGGGAAGGGGGCATATTCCATTTTCTTGCTAATAATACTTGTCAGTCAAATGAACTGTCAGTAAAATGAAGTGTCAGTCAAATGAAATTTCAGTGAAATGGGGTCAGTGAAATGAAAGTCAGTGAATTGGAAGTTAGGTGAAATGAAGTAGATCCACATACAATTGTATATAATTCTGTGAAATGCTTTTAAATAAAGGGCCCCTACTATTTTCAATAGGTATCATAATCCTTTACATCCACCTGAGCTACAACCATATCAAGGAGATGTTATTTTCATTTTCATTTATTAACTTGAGTATAAGACTGATCCCGTGATTCTGAAAACTGCCGATATAAGTGAATAGAAAGATAATCCTGAAAGAGAAGATTCAGTGCAATATTATATATGGAGACATAAAGTGGATTATGAGAAAGAAAAGTCTTAATTAATAAACAAAGTACTTTCACTATGTATGTATCTATCAAGCCATTTTGTGTGCAGTATATTATTTATATTTTCAGTTTCAGACAAAAGCACCCCTTAAATTCTACATATAAGACCTCCTCAGCATGTTTGTTTTCCTGTCTAAGGAAGCTGATGCTGCAAATCTAAAATGGGTTCTTTTAGTGAATTTAAAATATTTGTTTTGGAAAACATTCTGTTGCTGACAATAACGTGTGTTAGAAGGATTTCTGAGCTCCAGGTTTTGGTGCACACCAGATACTGTACAGTGTGACTTTTAGAAGATGTCCATATTTCGTGCATAAAGTAGTTCTGGGTGATACTTACCTCTGCTATTCTTCTACCCACTAAAAGAAAACAAAGGGAAAAGCCTGTTCTATAATTTGGATATGCCTCTGCAATTCAACTATGTGAAAAGAACCACAGGCATTTGGAAATCTAAGCAACTATTTGTCTCTTTCATAAAGGGTAGGCAAATCAGTCTGTGACCAAATAAACCTCATTTGAAAGGCTGGATCAAGAATCAACCATAGGTATGTTCTTCTTGAGCTACTGACACTTATGCTGCTTTTGTTAAGAATGAGTATACACAGGCCATATGCACAGCTGCATGCTAGGCATCGATCGGCACATTCTCAGAACAGTACATATTATATGCCCAGCTGATAAGCAGAAGATTCTTTGGTAGAGCAGTACTGCAGGGGAGCCTATCTCAACTGACCACCATAGGGTCATGGCATCATAAGTAATACAAGGCAAATGAGTCAGAAGCCCATCTGAAACTTGATAATTCCCACTCTCATTTTGTACCCCCTCCATTCAGTCCTGGAGTAAATGTATAGGTGCCTCACACAGCTATACATCCTGGGGAAATGGAAGCCGTACATGCTAGATGAACTGATTTCAGAAACTGAGTGGGGATCTGCTCATTTGTTATAATATTACTTAAAGAATTCTCCTACAAGACAGACAATGGATTTGGGTGAGGTATTTTTTTACTGCAGTAGATCTCTATTGGACAGACTTCTGTAGTACTGTGGATACTCTCTGACTATCCCTTGTATGGATTTGGATTTGTGTTCTTGAACTTGATATGTATAGGTATTCTAGATATGTAATTATGGTGTGCTTACAGCTATTAGGTACTGCCCTAATATTATCATAAGGTGTAAGTTTTTCACTTTAAGAAGAAGATGGTGGTAATTAACAGTGGTATTATATGTGACATTTGCAGTCTGAAGCCAGAGGAACAGCATAATGAGATTGCCATAGCACAAGTGCAGAGAGACCTTTATCTGCCTGGAAAGCAAGTAATACAGTGATTGGCACAACTGAATGGAAGCCCATTTGTTATAAAAATGCTGAAGATATACTGTGAGGGTGAGCAACTCGCACAGTTGTACTTCCTGTTGAATAAAAAGCCATCCAGGCATGCTAAATTCCAGTCAGTGCTCTTTGTGGGTTGATGCATAGACACCATACTTGCCACTTTAGTTTTTATGTTTTAGGTATGACAAAGTTGTGAGGTTTTAGGTGTACAGTATAGGGAAGATATCAAAAATGCAATAGAATGGATAAATCTCAATGAGTTTGAGAGCTTTCAGAGTAGTAGGATATACCAGATTTTAAACAGAAAATCATAGGAATTGCAACACTATACAGGACAACAAAAGGGTACATACCTCTCAATCTCTTAGTGCAAGAGATCTGTACAAAGACTAAAATAATGGGGGGAACAAAGGCCCAAAAATAGGTGCAGATTATAAATATTGCTCTTATAAACTTAAAAAGTTACTAGAATAACAGGAGTTGTGGTAGCATGCATTTTCTTAAGGATATGAAGTCTGAAACTCAAATGTATGTCATTATTTAATGACTTCAGTTCTCAGTGGTTTGCCAGAAAACCACACATTTTATGAGGAACAGGCCAAAAAAAATGAGACAAAAATATGGACATTCTGCACAAATCTGGACAGTTGAGAGATCTGCAAAGGTGTTGTCCACCATTATACACAGACAGCAAAAAGGCTGCAGTTGTTCATAGGTTCATAGGTTCATAGGTTCATACTAGGCTATCTGCCCAAGGGCATTTATAAGCCTAGCCCATAGTTATGTGGCTTTCGCCACCCCTTTAGTTTGAATAAAAACTATGCCTATCATTTTGCTGTGCCTCTGTCAAGCAGTGACGCTGAAGTAATCCCTGGGGTATATCTGCAATCTCCCATCCATTGGTCAAGATTCCTCTTGAACAAGACCAGAGAGGTGCTCTGCCTCACATGTACCGGGATTTTGTTCCACAGCATAGGGAGTCTCTGGGTGATGAATCTGTCCCTCCAGCACGTTCTATTTATAACCGTGTCAAGGTTTAAGTCTCCCGCCCTTGTGGTTCTGAGGGATCTAGATTTTTTGAGGTGAAGCATATTCATCAAATCTGGGTTTGACATGGCCTTATATGTCAGGCACAGGTCACCTCTGAGCAAGCGGTATGAGACTGAATAGAGCTGGAGTTCTTTTTGTATGGAACTCTTTGATTGTGAAGACCTGCAGATCTTGGAGAAGTGATGGTGGTGCATAGAATATGTTTGAAGTTACTAGATTTTTTTTCCATTCCTTTCAGAATGAGCATGTTATTTCTGAACTAAACTTACAAGCTGACAAAGGCCAGCTACTGCGGGATATCAGTTCTAGGGCAAAGCCATGCCTAAAGCAGTAGGATTTATGTTTCTTGCATTTGACAGAAATGTGTTATTTTTGAAAGAAACATAGATATTGTTGCTGAAGGTCTGCCAGAGGTCTTTTGAATGTAGGCCAATTCCATATAAAAATCAGGAACATAGTATAGACAGGTGCAGCAACTGAGAGCAGGCAACTCATTTCAGCAGTTCAAAACTCCAAAAGACTCGTTTCACTTTCAAGACACAGTAATAAAAATTCAGATATAATAGTTGATCTTTGAAGAATGTAATTTATTCCACAGTCTTTCTAATGGGATATGGCTCGTACTTTTAATTGAAATTCTTGAGTCTCACCCTTAATAAAACAGTTTAAATAAGGCACAGCTTTAGACAAAAAAATGAAATGACTACAAAGAGTTTATTTCATCCAGATGTAAGAATTACATGGGGTCTAGCAATCAATCATCATCTATACTATTTAATAATAAAGAGACATACATCTGAAACTTATTCCACAAATAAGTTTTAGACCCTATTCATTGCTAAGTTCAAAACATTTAAGTAATGCACTATAAAGCTTCAACAGCCTTTTTTCTTTACTAGTGCAGCTGCTCTGTCACTGTGTAATGCAAAAATTATAGTATGCTCAAGTGCAAAACATCTGCAAAAGTCTCTGTGTTGAAGAAAGTAAGGTCAATTTATTTTTTTGTTAAGTCATTTGCAGTTATGTCCTGTTTTCTAGTATATAGCCATGATTTCTAGTATATAAATATTTCTAGATACATCTTCTAACATGTAAAATAAATATAATGTTCATTACACAAACAGCCAAGGAACGCAAATATATGTAAAATAATCTTAAAAAATACATAGTCAGCCCTGACTATGACTTAGATGACTGCAACACTGCCATGATCCCATTTCAGGAAGAGTGGCAAAGCAGGAAGCAACCCTGGGGAATATATTCGGATATTCACGCTGCTTTCACATGGTGGCCTACCACATACATGGGGAAGACGTAGAAATCCCCGCAGTGACATGTCTCTGCTCAGGGGAGGAGATGGAACCTACTAACAATACCTTCCTTGCTAGGCTACAGGCAAGGGTGGAAACTGCCCATATGGCTGCCCAAATGATGGATCTTACCCTCCTACCTGGGTACTGATTGCAGATACTTGATGACCAGCAGGCATAGGGGGCCAAATGCATTCAAACAATCTTGAAAAAAATCACTCGTACATTCAGACACTCATTAGAAGTAATAGTAATATACTACAATGTCATGGACATTCAGAAGCCATATAGTTGAAACACTTGATGTCCTTAAGGGGTTGTTTGCATATATCCCATGGGCTCTATTACAGGAGGTTTAAGGTATCACACAGTGAAAACTCTAGCTTGGCTCAATTTTTCTTTTAGTTTTTACAAACTGGCTTGTTTGTGAGACCTTTTTAGTCTTTTCTTTCATAACAGAAAATAATTTTCTCATTCTTAACTTTGCAACTTCTGTTATTCAACCAATTTACCAGCCATCTTATTATATTGTTATTAACTTTAGTCAATAGCATAGTGCCTATTATCTCTTTGTGGGGCAGAGTGACAAAAGCCTTTGCAGTCTAAATAGACAATATCTGCTAAACCAAAATCTAATACATTTATGATATTCAAGTAAAAGGTAATCAGACTGGTTAGACATGAATGACACTGTGCTGATGAATGTCAAACCCACACCTAACAAAAGTTGCCAACATTTGGCATACAGAACTCTCAAAACACTTTTTTTGTAAAATACAGGTTAAAATGATCAGTATGTAATTATAAACAAAGGAAGTGTTGTTATACTTAAGAATGAATACCAGTATAGCCCTTTTCCACACATCTCGTAGAAAATTACATGCTAACACTCTTTGAATTGGGTCAGTCAATCATGGCGGTAAGTATTCTGCAATATTACTTAAAAATAACTCATTTGCTGTCTATCAGAGCCAGTAGCAGAGTTAGACTTAATCGACTTGAAGTAAGAAATATAATCAGTATAGAACTCGGATCATTCATTCTGTTTCCTTACAACAATTCTGTCTAATTTATTTATATTTATTGACATTTGATTCCTGAGAAGGTCCATCTGGGTAGGAGCCCATTTACAGTGGAGATCCGGGTATAAAAACTCCAAAGTATTAAAACGATTTTAAGAATAATAATTCTACAGCCTTTAAAAATAATACAAAAAACAAATACAGTTTAAATAATTATACCAAATTAGACATAATATGAAAACATTGGATAAGAATGGACACAAGTTTTATGATAATAATATAATAGATAAATTTTAGGCAGCTTATAAAAAAATGAAGGTAAGTTTGTATAGTACAAACAGGAACTGCATTATGAAATATTGAGCGGAGGCAATGGTGCAGCGGTTAATGCTGTCGCCTCACAGCAAGAGGTTTTCTGGTTCGATTCTCGGCTGGGGTGCTTTCTGTGTGGAGTTTGCATGTTCTCCCTGTGTTCGCGTGGGTTTCCTCCGGGTACTCCGGTTTCCTCCCACATTCTAAAGACATGCTTCTGGAGCGTTTCTCCCCGGGCCTCTGCTGAAAACAGGATCTGTGGAACCTAGTCGGACTTTCCTGGTCAACAAATGTTAAATAAATAAATAAATAAGAGACAGACAGGCTTATGGTATATTTAGAGACAAAGCCAGGGGTGAGAAATTGATAGAAGGAAGGAAGTGTGTGAAGAAATGATAGTAAGGAGATATAAAGTATGAACAGGTATTTCTCCTCATTTAGGGATACAGTTTATCCTGGTGTTGAACAAGAACAGAGTCAGCTTTTGGCTAGGAAGTCTTTCAGAATGGTATTAAAGGATGGGAGGGAGGCTATTGATCTGATGGATAGAGATAAGGAGTTTCAGGCCTGAGCAACATGGTACAGGTACAGACAATGTCCAGCAGATTTGATGGATTTGTGGGCAGACCAGAGTTTTTGGTTAATGGATCGTAATGACCGATTAGCAACACAGTAGTGTAGAATGTTATTTAGTGCTGGGCAAGCAGATGGATTCCAGATCATTTTACATATGGGAAGCACGGGTGTATATGTTAGTTGATGGGGTAGTTCTAACCAGTTTAGGTTTTTTAGTGCTATACAGTGGTGGGTTTTGAAAGGGGTATGAAAATTTAACAACATTGTTATAGCATTATTCAAGTTTTGATTTTTGTGATGCCTGAAGGTTAGTAAGGATGGGGGCATCATAAAGAAGTTGGGAGGGAGATAAGTAGTGGCAAGTGTAGCTTTAGTTCCATCAGTGAAAATGTTTTTGCTCTATAAAGCAACCCTAGTTTTTGATAAGTTTTTCTTATGCAATTTTGTATATGCAAGTCAAATTTACGATTATAATCTACTATCATCCCTTATAATTTACTATAAGAAGTGACTTCAATGGTTGTATTATCAAGAGAGATTACTTTAAATTTAGTTTTTTCATGGGAGAAGGATTTGGGGAAAAAAGCAGTAGCTTGTTTTTTTTTTTTGTTGTTGTTGTTTGTTTGTTTGGTTTTTAGGGTTGAGCATGACTAATGAGTTACAAAGCCATATTTCAGTTGCTGTTAAAGCATGCTGAGTAATTTTTTGGAAGTGTGCCACATTGTCAGATGTGCAAATGAGTGTACATACTGTATTAGGGAGGCCTATTGTGTGGATGTATGGAGGGTGTTGGTGAGAGTGTCAGAGAGGAAAAGACCAAGGATAGATCCTTGTGGTACACTAGTGCTGACTGGGAGGTATGGAGAGAGGGTGGAGTGCCATTTTGTTGACTGATACCTATTGGACAGGTATGTTTTGAACCATAAAATGGTGTGCTCAGATAGACCTAGTGAGGACATTTGAAGTAGAAGTTTGCTGTGGCTTTAGACAAGTCTAGAAACAAGGAGAAGACTAGTTTGCTGTTATCTCTAGTTTTATTGATGGTATCAATATAGGTTAGAAGTGCATTGTTAGTACTATGAGAAGGACAGAAGCCCTATTGTTTGGGGGATAGGTGTTCTTCCTGCAGGAGGTAGTTAAGAATTTTTTTTAAATATATTTTTCAAGTATTTTGGAGGGGGGGTAAGATTGCTATAGGTCTAAAGTTAGCAATGTCTGTTGAATTTCCTCTTTTGTGCAGAGGAATAATGTGTGACTTTTTCCAGAGAGAGGGAACACTGGATTCCTGGACTGACCTGTTTATAAGGATTGAGACAGGGGTACCAATGATGCTGCCTGCTATTTTGAAGTATTCACTTGGAAGGTCATCAGCTGAAGTAGAGCATGGTTTGAACTTGTTTAAGAGTAGTTTTATATAGGATGTGGGCACAGGTTGGAAGGTAAAAGCAGATGTGGTGATAGGTGGCTGTAGGGCAGGGTTGGGGTTAATTGTTGGTTAGAGATGTTATAATATGTATAAAACAAAAGATGGATTGTATTTTGGTTTCGAGTGATGACTTACTGGGAGAAGGATTAGGGTTGACGGTTGCATGTTGTTTTCTAAACATGCTGTTTAAGTGGATGTGTGAACTGCTTTTTTCCCCAAATCCTTCTCCCATGAAAAAACAAAATTTAAAGTAATCTCTCTTGCAAGATTTCTTTAATGGCTGCCCAAAACGTTTTAGGGTTGTGTTTACTTTTATTCTGAAAGTTATTATAGTACAGTTTTTTTGTTTTCATTAATTTGCTTTTTAGTATGGCTGTGAAGCATTTTGACGTTTTCGAGATATTGTGGCGTTTTATATTTTAGCCACTCTTTCCATGCTTTTTCCCTATTGTGCATTAGCGCTCTACTCTTTTTAGATGGCCATATTGCATTATTAGTTTTAGTTTCTTCCTTCTAGGAGGTGCAAAGCAATTTAGGATATTCAGGAAAGTTGTATTGAATTCATTTACAGCATCATCTAAAGGAAGGAGTTTTATGAAGATCTTGTTAGTAGATAATAGGTTAGAAATGAACATTTCTGTGTTAAACTTGGGACGGTTGCATGTTGTTTTCTAAACATGCTGTTTAAGTGGATGTGTGAACTGTCACATTGTATAGATTGGGAGATGATAACTGAGACAGTCAGACATTATACCTGAGGTGGTGTATTTGTTAGGGTCTAATACTTGGATCCAATCTAATAGGGAATTTGATGTCTTGCTATAATCTGTAGGGCTATTGATTAGTTGTGAGAAACCAAATAAGTTTACTGTAGATGTAGGGGAGTTAAAGTTTATGTCCAACCAATAGACATTCACATCACCTATTAGTATTATTTCTTGTGGAATTGTTATGAATATCTACCCTCGGGTCAAATTATAACAAAGAGTAGTCAGTTTATAGCCACTACAAAGCAATTAGCAAACAGGCACACAGTGGAACATGTTTTCTTTCATTTCCTGAATGTAGAAACCTGTTAACCAGGAAGTCTAAGTAACTGACATATACAGTATAATCTACTGGTCAAGAGAAAGGACAGTGGTCATCTTAATAAGTGGTCCTTAGAGTGCAAGGAAAACTCTGTTGGAGAGGGGATGTTAAAAACTAATTTCCAGCACAGGGAATGTATTTGACTAGATGAAGTTAACACACAGCAAGGTTCTTCAAGTTAAATTGTGCTTACATTGTATAAAAACATAATTCTTAGTTAAAATGTTTGGGACTTGGCCCTTGTGGCAGAGCTTCAGCAGTATCTGGGTTGAATATAGTGACCACAGACTATTGTACAAAGACAAAATTCTCAGTTCAAATGTTTGGGAGTTGATCCTTGCGGCTGAGCTTCAGCAGTATTTGGGTTGAATATAGTGACCACAGGCTATTGTACAAAGACAAAATTCTCAGTGAAAATGTTTGGAAGATATTCCTTGTGGCAGAACTGCAGCAGTATCTGGGTTGAATATAGTGTCTAGAGGCTCTGCAGTGTATATAAAGTTGGTGGCTGAGTGAAAGAGGAGAAAATAGTCTAACCTCTTAGATGCACTGGTCAAGCAAGTAAAAATGTTTCAGCAAAGATGCTCACTGGTTTATCATGTTAAGTAATAGATGTATTGTTTGCTGTGAGACTAATACTAGTTGCCCCACCCCTCCCATAGCATCTGTATCATTCAAATAATTGCTTGTTGTTACTTTGTGTATGTTTGGCTAGTTTAAGCTCATAATTATATTAGCCCATCTTATCTTTTTCGTAGAGGCAATTTTAGCATGCTGGTAAAGAATTTTGTTTAAATCACCATGGAAATTCTTAATTAACATGCAAAGTGTTTTTTTTTCCCCCTTAAGTCTTGATTGTGCCAGCCTTTTTGACCATCATGAAGAACAATCCCTCTGTTTTTCAACGGAGTCATACTTTTTTGATAAGCTGATTAATAAAGTTATAAAAGACTCCCCATTTGCCCTTCATATTTTACTCCACCATCTCCATGATTTTAATTCAGTATGAATAATATTAAAGTTAGATTTATAGAATTTTATTTGTAATTTATAGATTGGTTTACCATATATGCTTGTGTCTTAACTTCCCAAACACCACACCAGTGGTCAGATTTCCTTAGTTCAAATTCAGTTGTACAATTTCTAACCTATAAATTATATTTTTGTCTGTACAGATGGCACATTGGTTGTAACGGATAGTGTTGTCACCTCAATGCAAGAGATTCCCCGGTTTGATTCTCAGCTGGGTTGCCTTCTGTGCAGAGTCTGCATCTCTTTTCTCTGTTCATGTGGGTTTCTTCCAGGTACTCCAGTTTCTTCCCACATTCCAAAGACATGCAATAGGTGGACTGGACACTCTAAACTGGCCATAAGTGTGAATGTGTGTGCGAGTGTATGTGTGGAAGAACTATCACAGCAGGGCTGACCACCTGGCATGTAAACCTTGACTGTAGGTGATTGTCACTGTGAAGTGACACCTTGACCCCATGTGCAAAAATGTGAAAAAGAGGTTGTGGATGGATAAATTAACTTTTTGCTAGACTTTGTCATGGGTATGACTTTGCAGTGTTGAGCCCAACACTATCTGTATGTAATTATACTGGATACTGTCTATTACCTAGGGAGTTTGATGTTGTGCTCTCCAATCTACACCTGGTGTATTTATGCTACCAACAATTATTTCATATTTGCTGGCAAAGCAGTCTTGACTGATCTTTCTAGTGTGATGCCCATTTCTGTCCTTAAATTAGGTGCCCTATAAAATAAGACAACATCCCTCTTTTCAGCCCCAGAGGAAATCATAGCCACTATAATTTCACAGCATTCATTTGCTAATACAGTGACTGTAGTTAGGTCAACTGCAACAGATGTTGAAACACCCCAAACATTTTAATGCTTTTTGGAAGCATGATGCCCCTTATATATTAGTAGAGACAGAGGCCAGTTTTGTTTTGTTTTATTAGCCATGTTTTAGTTATGAGTATTTAAAAAAAATCCATTAAATAACACTGTAAGTACTTAGCTCCAGATATTTGTGGTGCTCTCTACTATGCTGGTGCAGCATGGGCCAATAATGGTATTCAGCCAGAGTACGTTATTTTTTTAATTCATTTCTAAGCAAAGACATGCTTCTTAACTTTACATAAATAAATAGATCGATAGATAGATAGATAGACAATATATTTATTTGTCTTTGTTGACAAAGAAAGTCTGATTGGGTAAAACCCATTTTCAGTAGAAGTCCGGGGAGAAAAGCTCCAGCAGATACATTTAAGATACAAATGTCAAAATATTTTTTTTTACTAAGAAACCCTACATAGTTTTTAAGACAGTTGGATATAAACAAGTAATTGCTCTGTAGTGACATTATATACAAGTTTAATTCTAAGTCTAAAACATAGTATGCAGACAGTTCATGTGTAATATATGTGACAGCAGACATTAGATATGACTTAGACATGATTAAGGAGGTTTATAGTATAGATGTTAGAAATAAATAGAATTGAGGCAAGGAATATAAAACAGTCAGTAGGCAGATAATAGTTAAAGCTAAAAGAAGGAGAGAGGATTGTATAGCAAATGAGACAAGGATAGTGGGGTTAATAATTCTAAGGTGCATACTGACAAAAAACTGATAATAAGAGACAGTGCTGGAGAGTATTTGAAGGAGACAGATATAGTGGGAAGGTCAGAAAGAAATTGAAATGTAAACTGGATTTAGACAGGAAGGTAACTGAGGAAAGGTTTGTTGTATAGAAGGGGACAGAGGTTATAAAGGGAAAGGAGGTATGTGGTGTCAAAGTAAAATGGAGTTACCTAGATGAGGAACATGTGTACAACCAACCATATGTGGTTTAAGCATTGTTTTAGTAAGGGCTTGAAGGCAGAAAGCTTCATGGTCTGTTTTACATATGTTGAGATGGTGTTCCACAGTTTAGATACAAAATGGGAGTATATTGAATCATCTGCTGTGATATTAGACTTTGTTGTGATTACTAAGAGTTTATCGCTTGAACTATACCTAAAGATTAGTGCTGCAGAAACAAGCATACAAAAAAATAATTGGACTGTAGAGACCTTACCAAAGCAACCATAGATTTCTGTTTCTTGCTTTCCCATGACTTATTTGGATGGCAAAGAGGATAAATCCTGCAAAAAGGTGTAGTGGTTTGCTGTGGACTAGCAGTTTGAAGGAGCAGTAGTGGAGTGCTCCTTTGTAGGGTGAACTAAGTTTTTTTTTTTTTTATTCTGGCATACAACTAAGTATGGGCATCATCATCATCCCCCTTTATCCCATTTTTTCTACATGGGGTCAGGTTATCGTATTTACTGTCACCCACTCTCTCGATTCAGTGCCACACTCCAGTCTTCTTCTACATTCATGCCTGACTGTTGAAGATCTTCTTTCACACAATCCATCCACCTCTTTGCTGGATGTCCTCGCTTCCTCTTACCTTCTTTCTGTCTGTCCCAAATCTTCCTCACCAGATTGTCTTCTGCTTTTCTGCACATGTGTCCAAACCACCGTAATCTGTTCTCTTTGATCTTTTCTGCAATCGGAGCTACTTTGGCTTCTACTCTTATGTCCTCATTTCTTTGTCTGTCCCACAGTGTGCATCCTCCCACCTTTCTCAGGCACTTCATTTCCATCACCTCTAGCTCCTTCAACTGTTCTGCTTTACTGCCCAGGTTTCTGTACCATACAGTAGTATTGGTCACACCACTGTCTTGTACACCTTATTTTTCAGCTTCTTTGGCATTCTTCTGTCATAGACTACACCTGTCACTCTATGCCAGTTGCCTGCAGCCCCTCTGATTCTAGCTTTGACCTATTCATTCAGACTTCCCTTATCCTCAACCACCCCTCCCAGATACTTGAGCTGTTTCCCTGTTCCACTATCTTCCCTTCTATCTCTATTCTCAGTTATTCTGATTTCCCCCAATTTGCTGCCATTACCACCATCTTATCTGTGATTAGTTTCATTCCATGTGCCTTCGGTTTTGCATTCCATTCTCCTATCCTTTGCTGAAGTTCTAACTCAGAGGCTGCCTGTAATGCCACATTGTCTGCATACAGCAGCTTTGTTGATCTGTCCCCTCCAACATGTTTGCTAATATAGTCCATCACCAATATGAACAGCAGTGGGCTCAGGGCTGAACCCTGTTGTATACCCACTCCCACAGGGAACCCCTCTATGAGGCCAAACACTATTCGTACTTGAGTCATTGGGTCCTTGTACATAGCCCGCACTAATTCTACCAATGTTTCTGGGACTTCAAACCACTGCAGTACTGCCCAGATCAGCTTTCTTGGGACCTTGTCATATGCTTTCTCCAAGTTTAGGAATGCCCAGTTGGACTCTCTCCTCATCTCTAGCTTCTTCTCAAGAATCTGTCTCACTGCAAACATCGGGTCAGTTGTGCTGCATCCTGATCTGAATCCAAACTGCTCACCTCTCATCTTACATTCTACTACTCTGCGTATCCATTTATCAATCACCCTCTCCAGAACTTTCATGCAATGTGATAGTAGTTTGATGCCTTTGTACTGCCCACAGTTGTGGATGTCCCCTTTGTTCTTGTACACTGGCAAGAGTATGCTTATTCTCCAGTCATTTGGGATACGCCTTTCTCTCCACACTGCTATGAGTACCCTCAGAAACCATTTCTCCCCTATCTCACACAGCATCTTTATCATATCTGCTGTGATCTCATCTGAGCCTGCTGCTTTCCCTGATTTCATTTTCTTTAGTGGGCTCCTCTTCTTCTCTCATCGTAGGCTGTTTCTGGGGCAGTACAGCTTCTGTGGAGTTTTCTTCATTCATAAGCTGCTGGAAATACTACTTCCATATGCCTTTGATGTCCTGTGGACTGGTGAGCAGGTTGTTGCTGGCATCCCTTATGAAGGGACTCTTGACTATCTTCTTATCTTTCTGTCTTTGCCTTGCAAACTGATATAGTTTCTTTGTGCCTCTTACTGAGTCACTTTACAGAAGTTGGTTAAGTGCCTCTAATGCCCTATTCTTTGCTATTGCAACTTCTTTCTTAGCTTCTTTGTTAGCCAACCAGTAGTCCTTCCTAGTCTGGTCAGTCTTTTCTATTTCCCATTTCATCCTTCACTCCTTCTTTGTTTTGATGACTTCCTGGACTTCTGCATTCCACCACCACCTTTCCTTATGTACCTTATTTCCATACCTGGCTTGGCCACATATCTTTTCTATAGTCCTAACACATGCTGTTTTTAGGCACTGCCATTCGTTCAGCTCCACCTATTTCCTCCTGTTCTTGGGGTGCTAGAGCCCTGAATAATTCTTTGAACTGTTGTACTTTCTCTCCAGTCAACTTCCAGGTCTTCTGCCTGGTCTCTGTTGACCTTAGAGCCTTATCTGACCACTGCTTGCAGCTGATTGTGGCAACTAGTGGTTTATGCTTTGGGCCGACTGTTTCACTAGGGATGACTTTGCAATCATGGATTCTACCGCAGTGCCTTTTCCTTACTAGGAGGAAGTCTACCTGAGTTGCATGTTGGCTGCTCTTGTATGTGATCTTGTGACTGTTTCACTTTCTGAACCATGTGTTGGCTACTATCAAGCCATTTGCCAGGCAGAAGTCTAGACTAGTTTCTCTTTCTTTATTCATGTTGACTCACTCATGTGGACCCAGGTTATCCTCAAATCCTGTTCTGTTGCCCTGATATGTGCATTCAAGTCAACCATTATCAACACCAGTTCATGTTGTCCTGCTTTATCCAGTAGGTCCTGCAACTGTTGTCTGAATGCACTCTTTTTCTTACTATCACAACCCTGCTATGGGGCATAGGCTGACATTATAAACACTGCACTGGCGTCTGATTGCCATGAGTATGTCATTCATTCTGATGATATCCCTCACTGCCTTCTGAAGCCCCTCTCTCACCACAATTCCTACACCATTTCTAGCCTGTCCCCCACCTGAGTAGTACAGTCTGGATCCCAAGCCAGAACCCCCCATCCCAGGTATGGGCAGCAGTGGATGGTTAAAAGGAGACAAAAGTATTTTGCTGTGGCTGGCCAGTGACTAAGTGCAAATGTGCAAATGGGTGGGAGGTTGGCATAATGGTTAAGGTGTTTTCCTTACAGACACAATGTACAGGGTTTGATTCTCACGTGGGGTAATTGGCTAGGCTTAAAATGGCCCACAAGAGCAGCTAACCTAGTACTAATCTATGAACCTATGAACCTATGTATGTCTATGTGAAACTGAGCTGAAAATATATTATGGCTCAGTCCAATGTTATCATTTTTTTTTCTTTTTCAAAACATTCATACATCTAAGATGTGTACGGCATAGCATCTTTAATTGCTGGTATGGGTTTGGGTGTTGTCTGTGGATGAAACATGACAGGCTGCTGTCTTTTGCTATTTTTTTCTGGGCTGGCTTTACAGGACAAACATGATTTGTGTAAAGCAAGTTGTAAAGGAATACTTTACTGTGGTGTTCTACTGTTTTTGTTAAAGAAAGTTGGAAAACTACATTATATGGCCATTTTTTATCACAATGAGATGTCTAAAGTATATACAGTCATCAAAATGGCTACAACAGTTGGGCAGGGATGGGGGGCTGACTGTAAATGAAAGTAACTTTCCCTCTTCTTGTTTTCTCAGTTTCAACAGTTTGGTTTTACGTGAATAGTGTGCATGTCTGTGAAAGAAATTTGAATACTTGATTTGTATGATGGTGGAGCCATCTGTGTAGAGTGTCATATCGTTAGTGAACAGTGATAAAAGTAGGAGGCCTCAGACATATTCCAAAAGAGCCCTTGTTTTCATAGAATATGGAGTAGTGGTCACAGTCCACCTTGCTGTGGTTTCTGTGTGATTGGTCATGCAGCTCCTAAACCAACGGATGTTTCTTTTTTCAAGTTAAAGCCTAAAATCTGGAGTTTAAACATTACTATTTTATAGCTCACCATGCTGACTGCCTAAAAGAAATCCAGAAGCATTGCAGTGGCTTGCAATTTTTTGTCTATGCATATTGCTATATAATCCATATGTTTAGCAATAACTGAGTTAATACTATGGACAATTCTAAAAGCATACTCTGTGGGGGACTAGAATGCTTTATTCTTCGATGTGATGCTTAGTTTAGAGTAGGATTACATTTAACAAGAAACTTAACAAAAGGGCTAATTATACTAACTGTTCCACAACTATGTACATTGCACGTGCTCTTTACTTTTGCTTTTGTCATACATCAGTGTCTGCGCTTTCCTCTATGCTCCTGACATTTTCCATTATTGTCAGAAGATAAGCAATACATTAACAAATTATGAATGGAAAATGAGTAAATGTATTCCTCTCTTCTCTGAAATAGTGTGACCTTGAGTGTCGTATATATTAAAAGATCATGAGCAGGGCTGCAGTGGCTTATATTTGCGTAAGGGCAAGCGCAACACACTCTAGAAAATGTATTCTGTAATTGTAAGCAAAACATCCCACAGCAGTCTATTTGATGTCACTCCTGTGGTCTGTAGTAATCTGCCCATGGAGTGACCAGACTACTACAGACCACAGTACTCTGGCCATGGAGTGGTAACTCAGAGAAGACCGAAATAAGTATATTTGCATTCCTTTTATTGACAACTGTTACACTTCTTATTTACTGAGTGATGGTATGAGTTTATACATAATCTCTTTTAATATTTAAATGTATACTTCTTCAGGTTTAGTGCAAATTGAATGTTTCCAGTAAGTCCCTCAAACAAAGTGAAAAGGGTAAATAAATAGAAATTGATTTGTTTCCATAAGCATGTTGACTGTTGGTATTTTCTGTATTAAATGTTCAATACCTGTTGAGAATGACTGGATTATAGGTTCATAAGTAAATGCTAAGCTAGTTGCCCTTGTAAGCTAGTTTCAATTAGCAATAATCATGCCTCAGATAAACCTCACTGGCTGTGATACTGCCACTGTGCAAAATCCTTGCCAATTTCCCTTCAAAGGTAAGAATCAAACCTTGTACTTTGTGTGTGCGAGGTAAACAACTTAAGTATTATACCAAATGCAAACCATGGAACAAACACACAAACAAACAAATAAATAAATAAATGGACTGTAGTGACCCTGTCAAAACAACCACAGCTTTTTGCTCCTTGCAAATGACTTGTTGGGATGGCAAAGAGTATAAAGCTTGCAGATATTAAATGGTATAGTGGCTGGTTCAGACTAGCCATTTTAAAGAGCAGTAGTGGAGTGCTCCTTTGTAGGGTGAAGTAAGGAAATTGTGTACTGTTTAAATGTTAATATGAGTATTTTTAAAATTGTCTAAGACTTTTGAAAGTGTTTGTTGTTGATGGTAAAAGAGGAGACTGGAATGCAATCACTGGAGGCATGATTGAACTGCTACATTGGTAGAGACCATAACCACAACCAGTGTCTGACAGGTATCAAAGAATACAGATATGGGTAGGTACTGTGGCATTATTAAGTGTGGATGTTCTGCCATATATATGTGATTGCGATACACCTGTAGGCACATATATGTGAGTATAGTGGATGTGGCCATGTTTATTTTATTATCCAAAATTTGTGGTTGAAACAGTTTTACAATAACACTCAGGATAGATGGGAAAATTTCAGAGAAGTAGAATGCAACCTTGTTTGCAATGAGTAGATTTGAGGGGGATGAAATTTTAGGTTTGATATTTTAAATGACGTATATATAATAATTCAACTATTTTATTGTCCTTCTCCCACGAAGACCTGGAGTATAGGGGATGTATTTTATTGATACATACTTTTTTGGTGACATTAGTCTATATGACCGAATGACCTAGAGTGAATTTTAACAATTCGAACAAGAACTAAACTCATGCAATTGGTCTATTCTAAAACACCTCCCCTTAGAGGAAGCAGTAGCATACTTTAACAACAAATTCCTTGAGATCCTTGATTTGCATGCACCTGTTCGTTCAAAGAGAACAAGGCAAAAACTGCGCCATGACTTTCTAAAGAGTCTAAACTCAAAATTACCCTTGGGCTTTATGGCGTTCTTCTAAAGACCCCCAAGATCACATTACATACAGGCAATCCAGGAATGAAACTAAAAAATCCATTTTACAAGACAAAAAACAATACTACTGCAATTTACAGACAGTAAATCAAAATAACCCTCAGAAGTTTTGGGCAGGTTTAAATAATCTACTACATCCTGGACAAACTTCAACCCCAATCCCTGCTGCTACTATTGATAAAACCCCTAAAGATGTTTCTGACAGTTTTAACCGATTCTTTACTGAGACAATTCAAGCCCTAGCTAGCCAACTACCTCCTAGCTCCCCTGGTCCTGAAAGTAGCACCTCTAGAAACCTACTCACGTTCAGCTTCCAACCAGTCACCACTTCACTTATCCATACCTTGATCAAAAAATCAAAACCCACTACACTTTCTGCTGATCAACTCCCTGCCGAGTACCTACAAAAATCAGCTGATGCTATTGCTTACCCCGTCTCAATACTAATCAATCGAACCATAGTAGAAGCTAAAATTCCCTCCATCTGGAAAATATCTTATGTAATCCCACTTCACAAAGGAGGCAGCTCTACTGAATTCTCCAATTATAGGCCAATAACTATACTCTCTCCACTTGCAAAGATTATGGAAAAATGTATTCATAGACAACTCATGCACCATCTAAGCTAGAATCACCTTATGGCAGACACTCAGCATGGCTTTCGTCCTCATCACAGCGCTGCTTCAGCCCTCCTAGCCTTTACCAACACCATAAACCATAATCGCAACAATAATTATATATCCTGAGCCCTCTTCTTGGATCTTTCCAAGGCATTTGATATGGTTGATCACCAACTTTTAATCCACACACTGCAAACATTCTGTCTAGATACTAGAGCCCTCCAATGGTTTCAGTCCTACCTGAATGGTCGACAGCAGGCTGTCCTCTGGCAGAACAAACTCTCTAACCTTCTACCTAACACCCTTGGAGTACCACAAGGCTCTATACTAGGGCCCTTGCTGTTCTCCATCTTCATTAACGACCTTTATACTGTCATCCCAAAAGTCAGCTGTATCCAATATGCTGATGACTCTACTCTGATTTTCTTGGCCACATCTCCAATAGAGTTATGGTCAGCTACCCAAACCACCTTTAATACAATAGAACACTGGCTTTCTGAATGTCTTCTGATCCTTTATCCCAAAAAAACTAAAATGCTGTTATTTTCACCAACACGTAGGTCTACCACTTTCACCTTTACCATAAATTCAAATGATGGCACAATAATCTCCCCTGACTACTCTACAAAACTAGTAGGTGTCATCATAGATAATAATCTAAAATTCGACCTACATGTTAACCAAACTATCAAAACCATCAATAAAAAACTAGGGTCACTTTACAGAATAAAAGCCTTCCTAACCCCTCCAACTAAAATTGCCATATTGACACTCCATCAGACACAGACATCCTCCAGAAAGGTCTCATAAAAATGGATAACTGGTGCCAGAGCCATGGCCTTAAGCTAAATGCCAAAAAATGTATAGTCATACCCTTTGGGAAAAACAAGGTAACCCCTAATTACCACATAGGTGGTAATCCATTAAACACGGAAGAAGTTATCAGGGACCTGGGGACCCAAGTTGACAGTAACCTCTCTTTTGACACTCACATTGCCAAAGTGGTTAGGAAGACCTTCTACATTGCCCACCTGATCATGAAGGGATTCACATCCAGATCAGGAGAGGTCATTGTACCCCTGTACTCTTCACTTATCAGACCAATGATTGAGTACAACGCCCAATTCAGAATGTACCTTACCCGACACCTGCAGCAGTTGGAAAGACCCCAAAAGTTCCTCACCAAAAGGATAAAGGGGCTCAAACATATGTCATATGATGCCCGACTGAAGAAACTCCAGCTCTATTCAGTCGCATACCATCTGCTCAGAGGTGATCTGTGCCTGACATACAAGGCCATGTCCAACCCGGAATTAATGGACATGCTCCACCTCAAAAAATCCAAATCCACCAGAGCCACGAGAGCAAGAGACTTAAACCTCAACACGGATATAACTAGGACATGCTGGAGGGACAGATTCATCACCCAGAGACTCCCTACACTATGGAACAGAATCCCAGTCCATGTGAGGCAGAGCCCCTCACTGACTCTGTTCAAGAGAAATCTTGACGAGTGGATGGGAGATCGTAGGTTTACCCCGGGAATCATCTCTGTATCACTGCTGGACAGAGGCACAGCAAACTAATGGGTATAGTATTCTCATCCTAAGGGGTGGTGAAAGCCACGCACACTCTGGCTAGGCTTATAAATGCCCTAGGGCAGATAGCCTAGTATGAACCTATGAACCTATGAACCTATATCTCGCTCTCACCTTCTTTCAACCCTTCTATATGCATCCCCTCTACTCTCGAATTTAAACAAGACTGTCCTTAGCAAACTCTCAATTTGCTACAACCACATTGCCAGGTTTGCCACTGGGCTGCCTTTTAGGGCACATCATTGCATCAATCTAAATCAGCTTGGGTGGCTTGAACTACCCAGCCTAATCCAGTATAACCAACTGATTATGGCCTATAAAATCCTCTATAATCCGGACAATACTCCTGCACTTAAAAATATTATCACCCCCTATAACAATCCTAGACTGCTTCGATCCTCTAACAAACTACTAATTCAGACTAGCAAAATTAATAACACAGCCGGTGACTTTCTCCTTGCAAACTCTGTAAGTAGATCCTGGAACTCTCTTCCAGCTGATATTACCTTACTTTCCACCTTAGGTCAATTTAAAACTAGACTCAAACAACATTTGTCACTTAACTGGCTATGTCAATGTATCAAGCCTGGCTAACTCTCTCTAGAATGTGTATAAATCTGTTAACCAGTTTACTGTATAATTTAATTTAATCCTGACTTGTGCTCAGGATTAACTCTAAACTGTAGAACTTGTTTAACTTGCTTACTTATGTAATCTCTGTAAATAGTCTGTTTGTAATATATAATGCTGGTATTATGTAATGCTGTATCTGCTTACCCTTGGAGCTTTTCTCCCCGGGCCTCCGCTGAAAATGGACATGCATCCAATCGGACTATCCCGGTCAACAAATGTAAAATAAAAATAAAAATAAATAAATAAACACTGCTGAGTAGCTGCATAGTCTATGTTCTGTGCCGCCTAAAGCAGTTAGTGTTCAGAACTCCTCCACCATTATGCACCACCTAAAAGTCTATGCTGTTTCCCACAACTCCTTTCAGCTTTGGGTACACTCTGTTGGTGTACATCTTAAGTTCAACTGGAAGAGCTAACTGATGAAGATATAACACTTTAGTAATAGGTGACTGGAAACATATATTCTGTGACTATAGTTTTAAAGAATTGGGGACAAATGTCAAAATATTTACACAGTCATTGAGGTCAAATTATTTTACTATATCAAAAAGTTTGATATCATTTGTGATGATGGGAGGTATTGTCAGCTATGCCAGGAGAAGTAGGGCAGTGGATGTGTAACATATACCACCATTGCTAGCTGGAGTTTTGTAAAGAATTATATGTCATTTGTGTATCAAACTGATTTGTACAGGTGCTTGTGTTGAAAATGTATTTATAAAGTTGCTTGTGTTAAAAATGTACCAACAGTGGGTCCTGCTGGACAGAAAAAGAAATTTGCCTGTATGTCGGACTGTATTGTAACTGTTGAAATTAATATTGTAACAAAGGATACTGGAAGAGAAGAGGTAAATCTTGGTCCAGCTAACTTTGAAAAATAGTTTGAAATTAAATTACCTGCTTTAGGCTATAAAGCCTGTATCTTACAGTTCTGATTGTAGCCAGAGACAAAATGTCTGTAAAAACAAGGAATCCTGCTGTATTGTCCTTAGCAGTGAACTAATTGCTACCCTGGAAGGGTGGAAGTGTTGAAATGATTGTATGGCTTCCAGATGCTATAACACATCTTAGCAAAGCTCTATCTGTGTGTATGGTAACACAAATGTGCAAAATTCTTGTTCGGTTTCTAGTAAGGGGGATAGTATGGGAACCAGAAGTCAGATGACCAGATGTATGTGATTTCATTCTGTAATCCAGCACTGAAATGATGTTTTAATACTAGATGAAACAGAAGTCTCAGTGTAGTCTGTTTTAGAAACCTGAGAAGGAAGGAAGACCACTCAGCCACTTTATCTTGCCTTGCTTTAGTAAGTAACCAGGGAATAGTAATTGTTTAGATCAGTCAGGAAAATATAGTGATATTAGTTAGCACTGTTTTTCTGTATTTGTATTCATCTGTCCATCTGTGTTATTTTTAATATTCCTGTGATTGAAACTCTGGTGTTTATTGTAAATAGATATTTAGTATTTTCATGTTCTTTTATTATTTATTATTAAATATATTTAAACGTTTCATTGTGGCTGGTCTTTTAGAGAATGTTTTAACCCTTGAGAATACTTATATTTATTTGGTGACACTGTGGCTGCTCCTGGAAGCCTTACTGCATTTATCAAAACACTACCATTTGTACTAGTATTAATTTACTCAGTATAATTGAATACACTGGTAAGATCCTTAGAGTAACTGGCTTTGGAGTGTCCTGGTGGCAGTATCTACCTTATAGTCTGTTAGAGGGGCATAGCTAGAAAATCTGTGTCAGCCTTTTACTTGTGCTGAGAGTGAGAAAGTCTTCTGAAGACAATGACCCACACATTAGTAAGCATCTGGGACCATGGATTTGTACTTCTCTAATGTCTCTGTAGCCATTTTATTTGAAATGGGTATTATGAGACAATGTAACAATTGTCTCATGTGTACTGATAGCCACCAATTACTTAGACTGACATAGTGTGTAAGAAATATAGTTATATAATATTATTGGAGGCACAGCTCTCTCATGAAGCCTTTACAAAAAAAAGCAGCTTATCAATACCACACAACACCACATGAAACAAATGACACATAATTAAGAGCAAATAGAAAAACATATGCATGTTGAGAATTTTAAAAGTAACCTATCTAAACCATAAAAGCCTCCTGAATGTTATATAAGAACAAGTACCCTCAGCAACCTACACAAATGACAGTATCCACAATGAAACATACATTTAAAAGTCACACTGTTTCATTTCACATGTCCACAAGGCAAACCTCCACACAGTCCAATATCATAGTCATAGGTGACTCCATACTGAGACACACACTGATGCACCTCTTACCAGGCTGTGCAAGGAGGGGATCATGGTCAGTTGGCTATCAGGTGCCAGGATTCACCAGATGACACATGCACTCATCCCTTCATCACAGGTACATATATGACACAACTATAGTGCACATGGGTGTAAATGACTTGAAACCTACCTCCCAGGACCATATGAAGAGGGTCATGATTTATTTTATTTATTTATTTAACATTTGTTATCTGGGAAAGTCTGACTTGGAACGTAGACAATTTTTAGCGGAGGCCTCTCAATTTATCAAGGAGTAGTTGAAGTCTCAGTTGCAGGGAGGCCTGGGGAGAAATGCTCCAGATGCATGTCTTTGAATGTGGGAGAAAGCAAGAGCACCTGGAGGAAACCCACACAAACACAGGCAGGACGTGCAGACTCCACACAGAAGGCCCCCCTGCCGAGAATCGAACTGGAGAACCTCTTGCTGTGAAGCGACAATGCTACCGCTGCACCACTGTGCCATCCATGATGGAGTTCTCAGCATATTTGTCTGAGGTAGGTATGAACCTAGCCTTGAGCAACATTCTACCATCACCAAGAATGATGCCACAATATGAACAAAAGATTATTGACTTCAACATTTGGCTTAGCTTCTGGTATTATTCACAGGGGGTACTATAAATATATATATATATATATATATATATATATATATATATATATATATATATATATATACACACACACACACACACACACACACACACACACACACACACACACACACACACACACACACACACATATATATATATATATATGTGTGTGTGTGTGTGTGTGTGTGTGTGTGCTGCTGGGAGAAGGTGTTAGACAGTCCTACCTGCTTTGCTAGGGATGGTCAGCATTTTCAAGGCTTTTGTATACTGGCTGAATCCTTGTCAACTGCTCAAGTGTCTTTTTCAGGCAGCATCAATCTTCCAAAGTTTCCAGCATAACAAAACAGAATCCAGACAGCATAAAGGTGTTGCTGCTGCATGCAAAAAAAAAAAAAAAACTACACTCCCTACATGCACTCCTTAGCTTGGAAAGCATTTATATATACATTGAAACATGGTTAAAGGGAAATGACATCACTCCATAACTCCAAGATTTAAATGTCTTCCACATGTTCATGCCCACTGTTTTTTATGAAGTCACCAAAGGTGGTGGCGTCTCCTTATTCCAAAATAAACGTCTCCCCCAGACTTGTTAAACAATATAACAATCTGGAATTCTTTTACCTTCGACTTATTATTAACAAAACCTTTTGTAATATCATAGCAAAATATAGGACCCTCCTCCCCATCAACTATACCTCCAACCTAACTATGGAGTTCCCATGCATTAAGCCAAACACCATTCTTTTAGAAGACATCAACTATTCCTTGATAAATTGAGAGACCTATATATATCCTAAAATACATATGTCCAGAAATTTCTTCACTTTATCAATACAAACTCATTCAACCAGTTAGTCTGCACTTTAACCAAGGGTGATGAAATCCTGCCCTTGTGCCTAACCAATATGGGGACAGCTTTGCTCCCCAAAATTGTCAATTACTCCTTGGCCATATTGGACCACATATCTGTCACATGCAACAGAATACTGAAGCAGGAAGCATCTTTCAATACCTCAGTATTCAGAGATTATTCTAAGGCTAATCTACAGATACTAAATAGTGACCTGGCCAAATTCAAAATCCCCCTCAAACTTGAGGGGGGATTCTGTGTATGCAGAAACATTTGCTGCCAGATTCTATGCTCATGTAAATAGCTGTATAGACACATCTGTCACCTCCAAAAGTAAATACAATGCAACATTTAAGAATATCCCCCCTATGGTGGAACTCAAATATAAACAAATTTTATAATAAAAGAAAAAACTCAGTGCACTCAAAAATAATCTTAATTCTTAAGATGCTAAAAATGCGGTTACTAAACTAAACAGGGAAATCTATACCCTGATCAAATAGGTACCTACACAAGGGATAAACACAAGCCTCCTTTAACTATGTTAGAAATCTCTGAGACAATGCCCAGCACTGCACAGAACTAATTGTAAATTACATCACATACTTGGACCCAGAGGGCATAGACAATCTACTAGCTATCAAAATTATCTCTAACATACACTCTCCCCCCTCCCCTCCTAGGCCAAGAACACTACTTCCATAGGGCCAGATAATACACTGGGCTGCCTACTGATTATTCTAAGACAAGACTTGTTAGACCCTGTGGCTTTGTGCTTTTTGAATGGAGGACAGCAATAGTCATTCTCTTGCACAAAGGTAGGCGTCAACATACCTGGGTAATTATAAACCCATAAGCTTGGCCAGCCTTATCTGTAAGGCCAAGAAAAGGGTCATTATGAAATTAATAAATAGTGAAATAGGTAAACTACATACTCTGGATCCAAATCAGTTTGGGTTTGTCAAGGGCAGATCCTGCCTACTTAACCTGGTTGACTTATTTGAGAAGATTACTGAGGCAATGGATGAGAGAAAATGCACACTGCATATCTAGACCATGCCAAGGTGTTTGACACCATCACACACTTGGGTATCATGGATTAACTCTGCCTGCTAAATGTAAAATCTCTATGTACCTCATTGGATAGCAAATTGGCTTCACAAATAGAACACAGGAAATTGGTGTGGGTGGCTCTACCTCCTACAAAAGACCTGTGACTAGTGGTTTACCACTGGGTTCAGTCCTTGGATCACTCATCTTTGACATTTACTTCTCACAGGTCAAAGCAACTGCTAAAGGTTTATGGCTGACCAAGTAGTCAGATAACTGTAAATTTAGTTTCATCATAAATTTCCCAGAGGACAGCAATATTCTCCAAGAGAATTGCACTGATGGTGCCAATGGGTGAAACTTGTAAAACAGTGATTGTTTGTACCTTTACAACTACTGTAGTTTAGGGAAGTACGTGGGGGAGGAAGGTGTTAAGCAAGTTCAGTTATGTGTAAGTCATGAATGTGCATGTAGCTAGAGTCATGTTGGCTGTACAATAAACTACTGTTAGCTCACAATCTATGTCTCCACTGGTCATTCTATATGGTGTCAGAAGTGGGATGCCAACTAAATATTGTCCAAGTGTAAGGAATGACAAATTGAAAAGGTAAATGAATATATTCTGATGGCATGGCAGATTGATTTCACAGACCAAACTGCTGTTTTTTGACGGCAATGTTACAGAGAATTAGAGTGTGTTTGCACAAGAATATGATATTTTCATAGTGGCTGCACATTCAAAGACGCATGCACACGAGCATTTATACTTCTCAATTTGGCAGGCTCAGATTCTATCGAGTGAGAATGTTCTTTTGTATATCCACCTGATGTTTATGCAGGAGAGGGAGAAAACCACTGTGTCATTGCTCAGGCTGTGACTAGTGAAGATCCAGAATGTTTAAAGCATAAATTTCAAGAACTGTGTAACCCCTAAATGAATATAATGATGGAGAGACATGAATTTAATATGAGAAGTTAAAAACCTGTTGAAACTATGGAAAGATATGTTATCGACTTAAGAAATAAAGCAAAGACATGTCGATTTAGGGATCTACAAGACAATTTAATAAAAGGCCGCCTTTTTAATTTCTTCAAATCTTTTGGGTTTCTAATACCATGACAAGAATGGACCCCATTCATAAGTCAAAGTATGATTAAAGTTCATGAAATTAGTATTGTTTCAATCTTTGTTGTCAGCCAAAAGTGCTCTTTGCAGCACCTGCAATGTGCCCAGTAATGACTCCTTCTGCAATTTCTTCAGAGTTACATGTTGTTGTTGTTGTGTCTTTCGGCTTTTCCCGGTTAGGGGTTGCCACAGAGGAACTCTGGTCCGCTAATGATTGGCAGTAGAATTTTACGTGCCGAGTTGCCAGCTTTGACGCACAACCTTCAATGAAGATACACCCATTCACACATGTCTCCACGCAGAAGACGCTCTAGCTGAGAATCGAACAGTATGTCTTACTGGGAGGGGACAACGCTACCGCAGCACCACCACCGCAGTCAGAGTTACATGTATTGGTAACATATCTAAATATGTTGCTCCTACTACTATTGGAACTATCTGAGTATCTTTCTTCCACATTGCTCTCATTTCTGCCTGCAAATCCTGATATTTTATAACTTGGTGTCTCTCTGTATGCAACACACTGTAGTCACTGGGTGTGGCAATTTCAATGATTAATGCTACTTTCATCTTCTTTTCATGGACCACTATATCCAGTTTTCTAGCATCCATCTTTTGAACTGTTGGTAATGGATGATCCCATGTGATGTAGACTTCATGATTTTCTATGATGCTTTGTGGCTCATATTTCCAGTGTTTTTCAGCCACTTCAATACCATAATGTTTGGACAGTCCCCAGTGCAACAGTCTTACCACATTATTATGCCTTTCAGTATACAGTCCTTCTGCCATTAGTATGTCACAACCATGAACAAGGTTTCCAATTCTATTTTACAAAACCTACATTTGTCTGTTTCTCCTACATGCTCAATAAATTTTGTAAACCCAATGTGTATGTAGCCCACTATCTTGTGCTGCCAATATTGACCTTTCATCTCTTGGTTTGAATTTGCCTCTCCTTAGCCATTCCTGCATTCGTTCCTGATCAACATGAGGTTCTTCCAGACATTTTCTATACTTGCAACTATAATTATGCATTTTCCACATTTCTTGCCTTCTCATCTGATCCTTCACCTTATATTCTTTCCTTTGTCTTTTGGCACATTCAGTTGCTGCCTGATTTTTATCTACTTGTGGTTTGATTTCCATCCCTGCTTGACACAGATATGCTTCTGCTAGATTAAACAGAGAAGTCATCTTAGATTTATTCTCCTCATGTTTCAAAACTTTCACTGCGCTTGGGTCATGTGAAGTCAGCAGATATGTGTGGAATCCCACAATTGCAGATCTACACATGCAATCAATTTCAAGGAGGCCCATACCTCCTTCAGAACGGGGAATATATAATCTTGGTATGCACTGATTTTTATAAATCATTTGGTGAGCATGAAGCATCCTTCTTGTTTTCCTGTCTAATCTAGCCGTCACATTTTGGGTCCAGTCGATCACTCCAAAACTATAAGTTAGGACAGGAAGAGCAAATTGGTTTATAGCTTGGGTTTTGTTCCTAGATATCAACACTGTTTTCAGGATTAACTTAAGTCTTCTAAAGTATTCCTTACTAAGTTTTATTTGCATTTGTTCATGTTTTATTGTTGATACTTCAACAATTCCCAAATATTTATACACTCCCTATTGCTCAAGTTCTTTTATATCTCATTCTTGTCCCAAACTGATGTTTTCCTGGTGCTGCAGTTTTCCTGCTTTAAAGGTTGCTTTTGCATATTTATCAAGACCAAATGACATTCTTATATCATCTGAAAAAGGTTTGATAACTTGCAGTTGTACTGTCAGCTCCTCATCTGATGAGCTATACAGTTTTAAATCATCAACGAGAAGATGAGAAGTCTTTACACTTTGTTGTTTTCTAGGAGCCAAATTATAGCCATGGCCTAAGCTGTTAAGTAGACAGCTTAATGAGTTAAGGGCAAGACAGAATAGCAGCTATAACATAGAGTCACCCTGGAATATCCTCTTTTCAATTTTTATCCCTGGGATAATAATTTGTCTTTTATCATGGCTTAATTGCAAAGTGGACTGCCACTGTTTCGTGGTGACTGTAATGTAATCGATTAGTGTAGGGTGTATCTTAGACATTTTTAAGCACTCTTTTATCCATGAATGTGGGACTCTATCAAATGCTTTTTTGTAGTCAATCCATGTCCTACTTAGATTCTTCTCCTTTTTACAGTTCTCCACTATGACTTTATTTAACAACAAATTATCCTTTATTCTATATGACTTTCTTTTATTGCTCTTTTGTTCTACTGCCATAATTGAGTTTTCTTTTAAATTACTATAAACTCTGTTGGCATAATTTCCTGTGTATAGCTTATACGTCGTCGGGGGGTAAGTTATTGGTATATAATTTTTAGGGTAGCTTGCAGGTTCACTCTTAAGTAAGAACATTGTTTTTCCTGTTGTTAGCCAAATTGGTGTCTGCTCAGGGTGCGCATATAAATATTTCTTATTCATGGCTAAATCTTCGTGCAAAGATGTTAATACTTTTGACCAAAACTTAGGTACTGCATCTGGGCCTGGGGTTTTCCAGTTAGAGGCTTTTCTTAACTTTATTTCAATCTCTCTGGCTGTTACTTCATCCCATTTCATATCCTATACCTTTAAACTTCTCATTCTTTCTTTTACTTCTTCTATTTAGCATCTTTGTTATGTTCCATAGGATCTTCATAGATGCTTCTCCAAAATGTATCTATTTCTTCTTTTTTTGCAGGTATTTCAATTCCTTTTAGCTTGTTTCCCAATTCTCTATAAAACTTTTTTGGGTCATCAATAAATTGTTTATTTTGTACTTTTCCTTTATATTTATCTACATGTCTTCTAAGTGTTTCCGCCTGTGCTGAGGTTTTTAGTTTGTTATTTGCGATAGTGCACGATAGATCCTGGTCAGTTCTAATACTGCGCATTGCTTTTATCACGTCTATCTTTCTTATTATTTTTGTTGATCTGTTCCCTCTTCTATATTCTTCTAACAGTGACACTTTTTGTCTTAATTGCTTTATAGCTTTCTCTGTTCAATACTTCCATAATGGTATTCACTTTCTCCCATTCCTTTCCCTCACTACCCTGTGTTATTGTGGTCTAATTTTATCAGTTATTAATTTAGCTGCACAGTAATCCTGCTTACTTCTGTTATATAGCATGGATCTCTATGGATAGTCCTAATTAATGTGTTCATTTGTTTTATCAAATTTCTGACTTTTTGGGTTTTATGGACCTTCTGCAGTCTATTTCTTTCATTGAACTTAATATGTCTATCTATGCCTATTAAATCAAGCAACTCTTATCTTAGCACATTTTCCTCTAAACTGAGGGCACATTTTTTTGTTTTCCGTTTCCTTCAGACATTCTATAGAAAGTTATATAGCATCTTCCTGTGGCACATTCTCTTCAATTTCATCCTGTGCCATCTGTTGCTCTGCCATGCAGGACCTCACTGGCCTATCACTCCTCAGCATTGACTGTTTCAGAGTTTCCACAGTTTCCTGTTCCTTCCCTTGCTGTCCAGCTTCAAGTGAATGTTTATACTGGTTTCCTGTGGTAAGCTCCAAAATATCTTCATATGGCACCTGACCAGTTGCTTCCTGTTCCATTGGTTTCCCCTTAATTTGGTGGTCCAGTGTTCTATCCTGTTGTGGTGCTTTCTGAATTAGATTTTCTACACTGAATTCTTCACTTCAGAGGTATTCCATAACCTCATAACATCTTGTATGTGGCATTAACAATGATACAGTAAAAAAATTCTACTACACAATAGTGAATTAACATTGAGCAAAGCTATTGAAATTTGCCAGATACATGAACTCACAGAAAGACATACCAGTATGCTTGCTATATCTGCTGCTATGAATGTCAACAGTGTGCAACAAGAAACTAAGACAATATGGCCTCATAAGTGTAACTCGAAGACCTGTGCCATACTACCTGCTATTGTTAATTGTTAGAATTGTGGGGGGGCAATCATGAACCTAAATGAGAGAAGTGTTTAGCTTATGGTCAACAGTGTCATAAATGTGAAAAGTGTAATCATTTCAAACGGTTCTGCAGATTGACACAGACTCATGATAAAATGTATCTGATGAGAACAGTAGATCAGACTGAGACTGTAGCAGACCCTAATGATAATGATGACATTTTTATGTTGATGGTGTTTCTGTGGTCGACATGATTGTCGACACAGTAGACTCTCACTTGTGAGAAAAGAGTGAAATATTTTGTATTGTACAAATTAATGGGAAGTCTATAGAGCTTAAAGTAGACACTTTATCCAAATGTAATGTTATATCAGCAAATGCTTATGCAAAAGTAAAAGCTGGAGAGAACTCGACTCAACCAGGAGCACAAAACTAATTACTTATGGTGACAAAGAAATTCAGACGGATGGTGCTACAGTCCTTTCTTACCATTCTGCAGGTAACCATTATGATTTACAATGATACGTAGTTCAAAGAGACAGTCATTACTAGGCCTAGAAGATAGCCTAAGAATGGGTTTGATTTCACTCAATAAAGAAGTGCACCATTTGAATACAAATAAAAATTACAGTTTTTCACAACGTGTCTTTGAAGAATATGCTGACATCTGCGTAGATGAACTTGCTATGCTTCCAATTACATATTCTATGAAGCTGAACCATGAAATAAACCCAGTCATTAGACCTACATGTAAAATCCCGGTAGCAATGTAAAGTAAAAGCAGAATTAGACAAAATGGTGAATTTGGGTGTTCTTACTCCAGTGGTAGAGTCTATTTGAATGGGTATTGTCCACGGTGGCAACCCATAAGAAAGCTCAGATGACATTTGAGTATGCATTGATCCTAGAGACTTAAATAAAGCCCTTGAATGCACTCATCATCCGATGCACACAGTAGAGGAGGTAACAGCACTAATGCCAAATTCGACTGTTTTCTCAGTTTTAGATGCCAAGAACTCCTTTTGGCAAATCTCAAAGGATCACAGATCTTCTTTATTAACAACATTCAGCACACCATTTGGCAGATGCAGGTTTTTGAGAATGCCATCTGGAATCAGTTTGGCCAGTGAAGTATTCCAGCATGCCATGGAACAGATATTTGCTGGATATCCTTGTGCCATTATTGTGGATGACATTATTGTTGGGGGCAATGGAGAAAAGGAAATTGACAGAAATCTCAGGAAAGTTCTAGACCGTGCACGTGAGGTCAACCTCAAGCTAAATCCTCTGAAATGCAAATTCAAATTGAAAGAAGTTAACTATGTTGGCCACATATTCACAAGTTCAGGGCTACAGCCAGATCCATCAAAGATAACAGCAATCACTGACATGCCAGTCCCAGAGAATGTTACATTTTTACAGCGTTTTCTGGGTATGATAAATTATTTGGTAAAATTCATCCCAAACCTCAGTGAACTTTCTGCACCAGTGCATGAGCTGACATGTAAAGATATAAACTGGTCATGGTTTGAACAGCACCAAGAGGCATTTCATACTTTAAAAAAGAAAATTGCCAGTCCACTTGCAATGAGATACTATGATGTCCATAAGCCTGTGACACACTATTCTGATGCCTCTCATTATGGACTTGATGCAACATGTCTTCAGGAGGGCATTCCAGTTGCATATGCGTCCCGTACCCTGATGCACTATGCACAGATAGAAAAAGAACTTCTTGCTGTTTTGTTTGCATGCTCCAGTTTCAATAACTTTATATACGGAAGGCCAATCCAAGCTGAAACAGATCACCAGCGACTAATTACAATTTTGAACAAGCCGATACATACAGCTCCAGCACGATTGCAAAGTATGATGTTAAAGCTACAAAAGTACAGCTTTACTACTGTCTACATAAAAGGTAAACACATGTATTATTTATCTTGCTGATGCCTTGTCATGGGCACCCAGAAAGAAGATGAAAAAACATGAAAATGAGACCGTTAATTTTGAAGTCAAGGAAGTCAAGCACATTTCATCATCATGGCTTGATGCGTTAAAAATCACACTGCTAAAGATCCAGTTCTTCCAAAACTGAGTAATATTATCAACTAAGGCTGGCAGATATGTCAAACAAGTTTGCCACTTGAAATTCAGCAGTGTTTCCCATTCAGGGCTGAGCTCATTATGGAAGATGGCATCATTATAAAAGGCCCAAAAGTAGTAGCTCCTAAATCACTGCAAAAGAAGTATATACAAATTCTGAACAGAGGCCACCCAGGCACTGAATCACCTAAAAGAAGGGCAAGAGGCATTGTGTTCTGTCCCTCAATGTCCAAAGATATTGAAAGAGAGGCACTTTTGTGTTAAGTTTGCAACAGTAACAAACCACATCAACAAAAAGAACCTTCTCATCTACATCCAATCCCTGCTTTACCATAGTAGCAGCAGATATTTTCAGATGGAATAGTCAGCATTACCTGGTTCTAGCTGATTCGTACTCTGGATGGTTTGAAGTCAGTTTACTCCTTGATTTGACCTCTAGCACAGTAATTACAAAATTAAAGAGACACTTCTCAATCCATGGAAGCCCACATAAAGTCATCTCGGATAATGGTGCACAATTGACTAGTAAATGATTTAAAGACTTTGCAGCATCTTGGGACTTTATTCATGTAACCAGCAGTCCTGAATACCTGCAAGATAATGGTCTGGTTGAACGTGCAGTCTGCAGTGCAAAGCATTTAATGGAAAAATCCATAAGAGATGGAACTGACGTATTCTTCAATTTACTAAACCTTTGAAACATTACTCGTGACCAAATGCTTGGTTCACCAGCTCAAAGACTGATGTCAAGACAAACACGAGCAACTCTTCTAATCAACAAACTGCTGTTAATGCATACCTCAAAGAGTAATAAGGTAGTCAAAGCTCAACTATCGAAAAAGTGTCATTCACAGAAGTTATTTTATGACAAAACCAGTAGGCCTCTCCAACCATTGTTGCAAGGTGAAGTGGTTAGAATGCAGACTTCAAAAGGTCATGATTATGTAAGTATTTTGAAGGACATTTGTACTGAACCATGGTCCTATATGATTCAGTCTGAAGGAGAAGACTGCAGAAAAACTTGCAAGCACATTTTGCCTGTCCCACAGCCAAAACCACAACAGACCGAGTGTTCTGGGGATTCCAGTTCTTTGAGTGAAATGCCAGCCAATTAGCTTCAAGAAGATAGACCGCCTTATTTAAATGGTCCTGAAATACAAAGTAATACTTCCATACTGAATAAACCTCTAAAGACAGTTCCTGTTTCTAATTTAAATCAAAGTCTGTATATGACACAGGCAGGAGGAGTCTGCAACACCATTCTAAATATACACAGTGAATTGGACTTGAAATCGGACAGGCCACGTTAAACTGTTATTATAATGTTTAATTCTAGAATGTGGTTAAAGAAAATATTAAAGTAAATTTGTTCATATATTTGAAATCAAGAACAAAGTTAAAGAGGGGGGATATAGAACAGTGATTGTTTGTACCTTGATAGCTACTGTAGTTTCAGGAAGCACGTGGGGGAGGACGGTGTTAAGCAAGTTCACTTATGTGCAAGTCATGAATGTGCATGCACTAGACTCATGCTGGTTGTACAATAAGCCACTGTTAACTTGCAATCTCTGTCTCCACTGGTCATTCTAAAAAATTAGTCTGCTTTATTAACAAGATCTCTCTCTCTCTATATATATATATATATATATATATATATATATATATATAGATAGATAGATAGATATAGATATATTTATGTTTTAGACAAGTCAATTTGTCAAACCCGATAAACGCTGACCCACCTGATAGAAAAATCAACTGATCAGACTTGCCAGCCTTGTTTCTATGGGAAATCATGGTACAGTGGGGACTGGGGACTTCCAGAAGATCACTGATTTAGAAGTAGGGTAGTTTATCTGTGGAGAGACACAATCCTGAGACCCTGTATGAATCTCCCACTCTGGAGCCATTTAGGGGTCACCTGTCCCTCCAATAGTCAGCTTGGATGAACATTAGTAAAGACAGAAAGGGCACTACTATCCTGAGGGTATGAATTTTCTTTGTAGCCCCTCCTATTCACCATCATTAGCCTTGACAGACATCCAATCCCATCAAATAAATGTAGAAAGGAAGGACCCAGAGTTCCCACCAAACCAGAAGTGGTTACAACTTGTTTTTGGTGTCCATGAAGAGTACTTCAGGCTAGCACAGATCTCAGTGGCTTAAACACATTTGCCTCAGAACAAAGCTTTTGAATGATTATGGTACAATTAATCCTTCTAGGCTTGTTCAAAAAGATTGGATGTGTTCTTCAGTCAGCTAAGATGCAGCTTTATCTCCATATAATAATTGCCAAATAGTCTGAGAGGTACCTGCTCTTCTGGGTAAGAGTCAATCTTTTACTATTTCCATCTCCCACAGTTGGTCTCATCTCATTCCAAGGGTGCTTATCAACTGTACGTCTTTAGTAGCACCTTACCAAAGACTGCAAAGAGCCAAGATCTTCACATACCGCAACAACTTTTCCTCACTGTTCCATCATTATGGAAGCTTTTCTCCTTGGGCCTCTGCTGAAAACGGACAGCTCTGCCTAGTTAGACCTCCCTTGTAAACAAATGTAAAATAAATAAAAATAAAGAAAATAAAATTATAGGATCTGGCCTTATCAAGGGACTCTCTGCTCAAGTTATCTACTCCTGGGGATTATAATCAGTTTTCTGAAATCTAGTCGCATCTGCCTCAAGTTCTGATGTTTGTCAGGGGTGTGTTTGACACTAGTCTCTGTTTCACATTCCTCCCCAGGCAGGAAATACAGCTATCAGTCTACAGTATCAATCATTACTGCATCTAGCCAAGACTTAGTGTAGGTATGCCTGAAGCTATATGTTTCACAACAGCAGTGAAACTAAGGGTGCCTCACGCAAGGCTCCATAGAAGAATTCTACAGTGAACATTTCAGGTGCAATGGTCTCAAATCTGGACCCCAATTTGCAGTTGACAAAAATGAAATTCCATTATATCAGATGAAATCCAAGAATCAGACCCATGATTTTTAAATGTGATTACTGGTCATTACAATGATTTCATTAATTTTTCTACAGCATATATAACATTAAAACAGAATAATGGTACAGAATAGTCAATAAAGAAAGCTGACATTATCATAAACAGTAAATATGAGAAGAAATGTAGTTTGTGGTGAATGAGTTCTATGGTCTTAAATGCTACATTTCATGAAATTCCATGGTTTTCAATAAATACTCAGTGGGTCTAAATTTAGGATTTATTGTATTTTTTCCCAGAAAGAATGGAAAATAAGTGTGCTTGCCATGCCCCATCACATAAAAATTTCCAAAGCTTGCAAGTCACATTTCAAATGGTGGCTAATCCCAGATAAACTAACACATAAAAATCCTTTTCAGTTGTCAAATCTTCACAAACAGATTAATTTTTTATTTATTGATGCCTCACATCTGGTTCCTTAGCTCTTCAGGTGCTTGGAAACACTTCTGTCTACTAGGCAAACTGCAATGTTACCTGCTTCCCACATCAAGCAATGCAAAATGAAAGAAGTATTTATCTTTATTCATTTTCTGGATGTCAGCCAAAAAATGTGGCATGCAAATTTCCCAATTCATTCCTCTATACTTTTACATAATTTTTCCTGATGATGAGATTCATTCACGAATCAGACTTCACAAAACAAAGGTCCTTCTCATAGCTCTCCTTTTGACCCTGGTGACAAGGTTCTCCCTGTCTATTCCTTTTCTTTGAAGAAGCTCTCATGTCTATGTTGTCACAAAAATCTCCTTATTTACCCTTTAGGCAAATGCTAAACATGCATTCATTTGCTGAAACTCACAGCCTCAATTTTCCAATATGATTAATTTTCAGTGATTTATCCCTTTTTAGAAGGGAGCTACGGAAATTTTATTTTCCCCAAAAACCTTCTACCTGGAAGAAATACAAAGACAAATTGACACATGTTTGTATCTGGGGTACACAGAAGCATCTAAATCTCCTTTCATCTCCTATTCCATCAGTGTTAGACTACCTTTTCTAAGATCTTTGACTCTGTACTCGATTTTCCTATTATTACCTTTCATTCAAAGCTACATTTCTGTTCCTTGCGAGTGTCATCCTCCTTAAAACCCCATTATGGGATCCATTTCCACACTGGAATGCTGTGATACAGAAAGTAGCATTACTGCCTCATAGTAAAATGGTTTCCAGTTTGATTCATAGCTGTGTGTCTTCTCTGCAGAGTCTACACAGCTGCTTTGTGTCTCTGTGGGTTTTGTTTGGGTGCTCCTGTTTTCTCCTACCTCCCACAGACATGCAGTAGGAGAACTGTCATTTTCCAAACTACTGACAGATGTGCATAGAATCAGTTGAGTGTGTGTGTTGTGTGATAGACAGGTGCCTGTCCAGAATGAGTTTTAATGCCCTGTGCCTACTGGCTTCTGGGTAGGCTGTGGTGTCCCCATAACCCTGTAAAGGACAATGAAGGTTATTGGAAAACGGAATGGACTTATATTTCATATTGAAGAAATGGACAATTCCTCTTTTGGAACAAGCTTCTTCTGTGTATCTTAAGTATCCACCCTAGAAAACACTCTTTCTGGAGGCAAATACAACCAACAAAAGGATCTCCTGGTTCCAAACTCTTTCTAGTAAGCTACTTTATTTGGTATTTCATAGACAGTGGTTTCACTGAAGAACTAATCCCTCTTTCATGCCAAAAATGGCCAAGGACACCAGTCTTGATCAAGGTATTAATCTATTTTATTCCCTTCATTTACAACTAAGCAAACAAGTCAAAGGAAAAATAAAATCTACTTAATCCAAATGGGAGGTAAATTTGGACTCCCAGGCCAAGGACAAGCACAAGGCATTCTTAAAGCTATATCTGCAAACTCAAATGCAATGCACCGTTGTGTGCAGAGCTCATTGTTAATGGCGCCACCTATACTGAGCCAGAAAATATAGCAAACTTACTGGCAGACAAATTCATCTCTAACTTTGTCCCCCTCAGTCCGTCAACATCCCCTCAGGAAATATCCTGAAATATAACTCCCCCTACTATCACTAAGAAAGATGTCCTCAATGGTCACTCTAAGGCCAAGAACACTGCATTGATGTGCCCAGACAATATCCCAGAATGCCTTCTAAATAGCATGAAACATGACCTCTCAGGCCCTCTGGAATTGCTATTTAACTGTAGCCTCCAAATAGGCTGCATGCCTAACAAATGGAGAACAGTAACAGTCATCTCTCTGCACAATGGTGGGCCATCTACAGACCCTGAAAACTACAGACCCATAAGTCTCACTAGTCTTGTATGCAAAGCCATGGAAAGAATTATCATGGAAATGATCAGTAATGACATAGGAAACCTAAAGATACTGGACCCAGCCCAATATGGATTTGGCAAAGGCTGTTCATGGCTTCTCATCCTGATGGACTTCTTTGAAGGTCACCAAAGCAATGGATGAGGGTAAAACGGTTCACCCAGCATACCTAGACCTGGCCGAGGCATTTGACACAATGCCCCACTCTGGCATTGTTGACAAACACAAAAGGTTAAGTATAAATCTTTATGTCACCTGGTGGATAGGCAGCTGGTTCACAGACCAGACCCAGGAAGTTAGAAATGGGGAGTCAGCATTTATACAGAGTCCAGTCACAAATAGAGTCCCTCAGGCATTGGTCCTGAGACAACTCTTTTTTGACATTTACTTCTCTGAAGTCAAGGCCAATGTCAAGAGCCTCTGGCTGCCCAAATTTGCAGAAGATTTCAAATTAGGAGTAGCCATAGAATCCCCACTGACATTAATGCTCTCCAAGAAGGGCTGGCACAGACAAATAATTTGTGTCAGAGCCATTGACTAAAACTAAATGTTAAGACATGCATAATAGTATCCTTTGAGAAGACACCCATCCCTGGTAACTATAATATTGACAACACACCTCTAAGAGTTAACCCAGTAGTCAGGGACTCAGGGACACATATAAACAGTAATAATGCCTTTGACCATCATGTGTCTACAGTAATGGGGAAATCATTCTATGTTGTGCCACTTGTAAACAATTGTATGTCATCTAAGTCCAAGGAGGTCATTGTTCTCTTGTATTCAGCATTCATCATACCTAGCATTGAGTACAATGCCCCCTTTGGTATGTACCTAACCAGGCATATCCAACAACTGGAATGTCCACAGAGGTTCGTGACTAAAAGAATAAAGGACATAAGTAACATGTCCTGTTCAGACCACCTCAAAGCCCTATCCCTGCATTCCATCTCCTACAGGCTGTTGAGAGGAGGTCTATGCTTGGCATACAAGGCATTGTCAGACCTCACCCTGATGGACAGTCTGCATATCTGCAAAGCAAAATGAACCAGAATGACTTGTTCTAAACACTTAAACCTTGTCTGAGATATAAATAGAACCTGCTGGAGAGACAGATATGTATCTCAGACACTACCCCTTCTCTTGAACAAGCTCCCTATCTTGTGAAGTATAGTTCTGCCCTAACCCAATTCAATTGGATGTGGAACAGGAAATTTATTCCTGGTTTGGCACCTCTGTCTCTAAAGGACACAGGTAGCCAGTAAGTTGTTAATCTCCCAGGCTCCTTCTTGTAAATATTTCATCTCCCAAGCCTCTGCTTACACTTATCAAGGATATTATAACTCATCAGAGATATGAGATGCATGGCTAGGCTTAAAGAGGTCCTAGTGGTCATTTGCCTAGCACACACCTATGAACCTGAGCAGGATATCTTCTTCATTGTATGGATATGCACCGACAGCTTAGGTCATATAACCTCCTCGTTTATGACTAAATGGCTAAGTACAGCAGTCTTGACCAAGGTATTAATCTATCCATTTATTCCCTACATTTATTAACTTTGAAGGTTGCAAGGCAAAGACAGAAAGATAAAGAAGATAGTTAAATACTCTTTATAAAGGATGCCAGCAGCAACCTGCTCACCAGTCCACAGGACATCAAAGGCAGATAGGAGTACTTCCAGTAGCTTCTGAATGAATAAAACCCCACAGAAGCAGTACTGTTCCAGACACAGCCTACAGTGAGAGAAGAAATAGCCCACCATACAAAAGTAAGAAATTAAGTCAGGAAAAGCAGCAGGCTCAGATGTGGTCACTGCAGATATGATAAAGATGCTGGATGCGATAGGAGAGAAATGGCTCCTGAGGGTAAACATGGCAGTGTGGAGAGAAAAGCATATCCCAGATGACTGGAGATTAAGCATACTAGTGTCAGTGCTCAAGAACAAAGGGGACAATCATAACTGTGTGCAGTACAGAGGTATCAATCTCCTGTCACACTGCATAAAAGTTCTGGAGAGGATGACTGATAAGTGGATACACAGTGAAGTCAGGAAAATCAGCCAGACCCATACGAGGTCACAGCAGATATGATAATGAAGCTGGGTGAGACAGAGGAGAAATGACTTGACTCCTAAGAATAAGAAGGTGCATACTGCCTACCTTGACCTGACTAAGGCATTTGACACAATATCCAAAGAGGGTGTTATAGATAAACTCACATAATTGGGCATAGACCTCTGCGTCACTAGATGGCTAGCCAACTGACTCATGGATAGGACACATGTTATTAGAGTAGGGGAATCCACATCAAGAAAGAGGCCAGTCACCAGTGGAGTACCACAGGGCTCAGTGCTGGTCCCCCTCCTGTTTGGAATATACTTTTCTGATGTCAAGGCAATGTAGATGGCCTTTGGCTGATCAAGTTTGCTGATGACTGCAAGTTGGGAGCAATCATATACTCCCCAAATGATGTTGATATCCTGTAGAAAGGTCTGATGCAGACTAATGACTGGTGTCAAAGCCATGGCCTCAAACTAAATGTGAAGAAGTGCATAATACTACCATTTGGGAAATCAAATACCCCTGCAAATTACAACATTGATAACCCCACCTAACAGTGGACCCAATGGTGAGAGATCTGGGTACTCAGAAAAATAGTCATCTGAACTTTGACCACCATGTGCCCACAGTGGTGAGGAAGTCCTTCTATGTGTCTCAGGTCATAAGTAAGGGCATGGCATCCAGATCTAAGAATGTCAAAGTGTTACTGTACTCAGCCTTCATCAGACCAATAATCGTATAAAATGCACCATGTGAAACAGTACCCTTCCCCAGCCCTCTTCAAGCTCAATCTGGACCGATGTATGAGAAATCACAAATTCACTCCTGGGGTGGTGCCCATGTCCCTTATGAATAGACTACCTCTGTCCAGAAGAGACTGCCTCTGTCCCTTATGGACAGAGGCAGTCTGTAAAAATAGTCAAAACCCTGCTTGCTGACCCTTGTTATCTTTCCTATAGGGATAGAAAATTGAGTAAAATCAGGATAAAACTAGCTAGGCTTGTAGGGCTATTGAGCCACTAGCTTAGTAATCTCCTATGAACCTATGGAGAAAGCATATGACAAGGTCCCAAGAAAGCTGATTTGGGCAGTCCTGCAGTGGTTCGAAGTCCCAGAAACATTGTTTTAATTAGTGCAGGCTATGTACAAGAGTCCAATGACTCAAGTGCGAACAGCGCTCATTGTCACACAGGGGTTCCCAGTGAGAATGGGTGTGCATCAGGTTCCACATCTGAGTCCACTGCTATTCATGCTGGTGATGGACGTCATTACCAAAAAGGTCAGAGGGGACAGATTAACAAAGTTGCTGTATGCAGACAATGTGCTCTTACAGGCAGACTCTGAGCAAGAACTTCAGTAAAGGCTAGAGAATGGAATGCAAAACTGAATGCACACGAGATGAAACTGAATACATATAAGACAGTTGTAATGGCAGCAAATGATGGCCCTCTGAAGAAGCTGAGAATTTAGATAGAATGGAAAATTATGCAACAGATTAACAGCTTCAAGTATCTAGGAGGGATGATTGAGGAGAAGAGAAGTCTGAATGAGGAGTTCAAAGCTAGAGGGGCTGCAGCCAACTAGCACAGCGTCAGGTGTAGTATGTGACAGAAGAATGTCAAAGAAGCTGAAAAGTAAGGTGAATGAAACAGTAGTGATACCAGTACTACTTTATGGTACAGAAACCTGCTCAGTAAAGGCAGAGCAGCTGAGGAAGCTAGAGGTAATGGAGATGAATTGCCTGAGATGCATGGTAGGATGCACACTACAGGACAGACGATGATACGAGCACATAGGAGCAAAAGCCAAAGTAGCTCCAATTGCAGAAAAAGGTCAAACAGAACAGATTATGGTGGTTCACGCACATGTGTAGAAAAGCAGAATATAATCTGGTGAAGAAGATTTGGGAGAGACAGGAAGAAAACAAGAGGAAATGAGGGCATCCAGCAAAGAGGTGGATTGTTTGTGGGAGGGAGAACCTGTGACAGTCAGGCATGAGTGTCTAAGAAGGCAGGAGAGAGATAGTGACATTTGACATGACACTCTGACACCATGTAGAAAATGGGAAAAAGGGGGTTGATGATGATGATGATTGATGATGAAGGATTTTTCCTTCACTGTATAGGTATCCATTGACAATGTAGGTTTTATTTTGGCAAAACAAATGGCATGCATAAGGATGACCAAATTTTTGTTTCCTTTGCTAAATCTAGATTAGGTCAGGAAGTACTCAAAGTCACACTGTGGGCATTGTTATCTAGCTGTCTACAGTTTTCTCACAGTTAACACTGAACACATTGTCACAATACACAAATAACCCATTCCACTATAGTGGTGGCAACTTTCACAGCCTTCCTTTACAATTCCATTTTCTTGAGCTATTTTAGTTTCCCTTGCAGCTAAACATCAACTGCTCCCATTGCCTGTCCTTGATTGTCAGGCCTACTGAACATTGTGCCTCTCCCATACTTGCTCTTACTATGTTTGCACTCAGTAAAAGGATTGAGACATCCTGGGGTATCATCCTGCTGTTGGAGAGGGAGTGTTTCTACTTCTCCCACCCCAATGTACCCCCAGTAAGATTCTGAAGGTGGGGTGCATAGCAGGCATCAGTACTGAACAGCCCCTCACCTCAACAGAATGCTCCATCCACCATCTGGCAACACTGCACATTGTTCTTCAATCTCCACCAGGGAAATCAAACCACATGTTTGAGCTCTTAGAGTGCATGCCTCTGCATCCCACCGATGGACACACCCATCCTCACTGGCTGCACCATCAAGCACCATACTGCTATTTGAGCTCACGTTGCCTGGGCTGCAGTGAGGGCCTTACCTCTCTATGTCACCAATGCAGGCATTTTCCACAATGACTTTTTGATCGTATTTGTGCAGCAGCTACATGATTCTTCCCTTAGTACCTTCACAAGACACTATATGCTGGATGTTATCTCTGGGTCCAGTTCTTGGTTTGAGTCCACTGTTATTCAGAGGATTTTTCCAAAGTGATGTCCACTCAGGACTATTTACTTAGGATTCTGTCTTGAGGTTATGGACAATAGGCCTGTCTCTTATCAGATGGTATAGTTATGTATTTACCATAATGACAGATCTATAAGAGGTAGATCTAGTTTCTGTACAATAATCTTCCTCTGATCCCAAACTTTGAAGTAGATGGTCTAAGTCTTCTTTTGCTTTTGTACTCTTGATTATTATCTTAACTTCTCAAACATGTTGGCTGAAGATGTGGGGAGCCATGGCACCTGCACTGCATGATGGGAAGGAAGAGGATTCAAAGCAACCTGAGGAAGTATTACCTGCTGAGTGATCCTAATGCCTGCATTGTTAGTCTTGTTACAGAGGGTAGATCTGTGTCTTACAGATATATATCATTATATGAAGTACATCCCTTTTGTTTATTTTCTTTTAAATCATAGCTAACCATATAAGGACTGCAAACCACATTACACCTGCAGTGCATGCTTTCAAACAGGTGCAATTTATGAAAAGAAGCACGGTGTTACGGTCATCATGTACACGTGCACAACAAGCTGCATTTAACTATTATTAACATATTAGACTGCCATCAGCAAGTTTTAATAAACACATTTCATATTCAGCCATGACATTCTGCAGCATTGATTGAGAGTCCTATACAAAAGAGAGGCGAAATCAGTAAGTAATTCATTTAGAATATATTTATTTTTAACTGAGGTGCTGATTGTTGGCTGATGCATATATTACTTTATAGTTAATGCAGTCTTTGGGATCATGCATAACCTTGCCTTTTGTTAGTATGTCAGTGAGATAAATGCTTGTGTGAAAACCATTACCTTGTGTGCTTGCAGGTTTAGGTCTACGTTGTGATGCTGGTTTCATTGATCACTGAAAATTGTTTGTAACGAGGGTAATCATAACAGAGCCACATTGGAAAACCATTATATTATTTTTCTGTTATTTGCTTTGTTTATGCTATGCCTCTTTCTTGCTTTAGTGGCTGAAAGGGGAAAGTGAACTGTACTGAGCAGGAGACACTGGTATTGCTTAATGGCCTGTGAACAGATGGCACTCTCCTGATAGGTGTCAAGGAAATGAGGAGCTAAACCAGAGGTTGTCAGAAGTAATGACAGATGCACAGCATGAAAGCATCTGTCTGGTGAATGAGGTTGGGTACAGCAGAATGTCAGCATGCTTGCAGCTGACAGTCAGCAACAGGATGTTATTGATGCTAGTCCACAAGGTGTCTGTTACCAACATTTAGGGGGCATTGAGCTGGGTGCACCTCAGAGAGTATGTTAGAGCACCTTTCACATTATATTGTAGTGTGCGTAATAGTGTTGTGCAGATTTATGATTTCATTACACAGCAAAAGATTCTGTTGTACAACTTTCAACAAAATGGATTAACTTTTAACAAACTATCCCAGCTTATCATTAGCCCATATATTGTTTGCTGGATAGGCAATTTGATGTCTGACAGAATCCATACTGTTAAGATTGAGGGTATTTGCTATAGCGAGCAAAAAATCACTAGTGATGGCCCGCAGGGTTCCTTTCTGGGCCTCTCCCCCTCTTTAGCATACACTACTCTGACAAGAAAACTGATATCAAGGGACTGTGGCTAGCCAGGATTGCTGATTGCTAACTAAAGATGGTTGTCAAATCCAGTTCTGATAATCAATCTCTCCAGCAAGTGAGTGACCACACAAAAATTTGATGTGTGTTAATCACTAACTTACCCTCAATAGCAGTAAATGCAGCAGAGATTCCTTTGGTAAATTTATTATCACTACTGCATACCATATAGACAATATTCCGATTAAATCTGACACAGCTCTGATAGAGTTGGGTACCTATGCTGATATTAAATTCTCCTTTGACCATCCTGTTTCCCTACATTGCACTGTGGTATCTCCTTAAGGTCCAAGAAAATTACGGTCTAACTAGTCCTCAGTTCTTAGGCCCATCATTGAACATAGTGATCCTTTGGCATGTACCTTGTTTATCTGACAGTTGGCACATACGATTAAGGAGCTAATAATGAGCTGTTTCCTATAGTCCTGTACTCCAGTGTTTGAATCCCTCAGCCTCCATTGTGTAACTGTGTGTCTCTAACCAAGTCATATAACCAGACACCGCTCTTGGGATAAGTCTGGAAAAGTTCCATGGAGATCAGTGCTGTACCCCAGGCAGCAAATATAGATAAAATAAAAATAAAGCATCAAAACCAGCTCAGGATACCTCAACTGTTTGTCAGCTAAATAGTGCTTCATGCTATTTAAGATGCATCCAGGAATTAATTCACTGTGGTGATTGGAACTTCTTTTCGGTGCATCATGTTTCTGGCAGGCTCTTTTTTATTTTTTTGATATTGTCAGGGCTCATCAATGCAGTATTTTTTGCCTTTGATAGCTGGAGATGAGCCAGTTTCAGGTGTATTGTGAGGGACAGAAGGAGGGAAGAGACAGGTCAAGTTAGAGCTAAATATATCAGCCGATAGTTTCCATATATGTATGTAACATCAATCAAAATCCAGATTAGCACATTGTTGCATTGTGCTTTTGAGATTACAAACATAACAAAAAATACCTTGTGATTGTCTTTGGTTGGGGTGGCTCAGACTTGGCTTTGGTGGAATTTATTATGCTCCTGAGTTGTTGGTGTATTTCAATGACAAAAGGCTCTAACATTCTTGGAATTACTGTTTTCACTTTTGGTCAAAATTATTTTTCTTTTATAATAAAGCTTGTCGATATTACGGTTCTGCTATGTGGGTTTGTTTCTGGGATTTGTCCTGCACTTGTTCCTATAGGGTACAGCTGCATCTGTGAAACTGTTTTACATGCTGGTATAATGTGGTGGAATATGTTTCTCTCTATTCAGTGGAGTTAACTGGGTTTGGTGGGGATTTGAAGCTTGCCAGTGTATCACTTAGGAGAAGGTAATTTCTCTTAAAGAAATTTCTAAAGGTAAGGACTGCTTTATGGTCAGACCTAACAAGTGATGAACATACAAAAGGGATGGTGCAAGATGCTCCCATGTTAGTAAGGACAAGATCCAAAGTATTATTCCCCGTAGTGGGTACTCTGACTAATTGATCCAGGCATTTATATTGACAAAGTCCAGGAATCTCTGTGCTTGTGCACTTAGTGGTGGTGTAGGTTTCCCAGGCTATAGTTGGTTAGTTTAGATCGCATAAGAACATGGTTTTGGGTTTGATACTGAGTAATTCTAGTTTCTGTAGATAGGCATTGGGGCTTTCTTGTGTCATATAGGGATTTATATGCAGCTAGTATACAGTACAGGACCTTTCTGATGGTTATCTGGACATGAAGAAGCTCCGGTGCATCATGCTGCTTTACCAGCCTTGACGTGAGTCTCTTCTGGATGTAGATTGAGACACTTCCACCTTTTGTTCCTCCTGTGCAGTGGTTGGTCTGAACATGTGGAAGATGTTACAGCCCTGCTTAGCTGGAGTGCTGCCTGTTATTTTAAATCATATCTCAGTCACTATACAGACATCAGTGTCCTCTAGGGAGAGAAGGATTTGTAGGGAGTGGGCATTGATCAGTAACACCTTCATATTTTCCTTTGCTTGTTTCATTATGTTGGTAGGTTTATCAGATTGTCATTGCCTAACAAATCACTATGGGGGTGGACAATGTCTTTGTCAATAATCAAAATCTGAGAGGGGACAGATGCAGGTTATCCCTGGTAAAGTGGCATGGTCTGTCAGTTATATCCTCCCAGGTTGAATATATTAGACCTTCTTTGAATGACACCAAAAACTGAGCAAACTATTGAAGTCAATTATTTTTTGCTCATATTGCGGCATCATCCTTGGAGGAGGTAGAACGCGGTTCAGTGCTAGGCTCATATCAGCCTGGGACAAATAGTCTAAGAGCATCATCATGTCTCTCTTCATGTAGTCCAGGGAGGTACACCTGAAGTCATTGACACCAGCATGAGGTATGACAGAGTCATACTGGTACTTTCTATTCAAGGTCTTGAGTGAATGTATGATGTGACGGATCCTGGCATCAGACAACCAAGTAACTGTCACTCTTTTCTTGCTCAGCCTGGTAAGAAGCTGTATGCCTTACAATGAAGTCACCGATAACAAGAATGGTTGGTTGGGTTGATGCCTGCTTTACAGGCACAGCATCTGGGACTTTGGGACTCTTTGTGCCATGTGAAGAGATAGGTCTAACTTGCTGAGAGTGGCTTTGTGACTGTATTATTTATTTATTTATTTGTATTTATTGTCAGGGAGCAATGTCTGGTTAAGTGACTTACTCAGAGTCACACAGTTAAGCAATGGAGTCTGAGGGAATCAAACCTTCCACCACTGGACCACAGGAAACAGATCATTAACAACTCCTTAATCCTCTAAGGCAACTTCCAGACTGTTATGTTTTGAAAATCTTTGAGGTTTAGGCAAGTTAATCTTTAGAACCTTAGCATATAATGGATTATGTGTATTGTGATGGCCTTTGAGAAGTGTAATGTGTGGTGTACTGCTGATGATTTTGGTGTCTGAGCTTACTGTGTATGAGTTTTTTGTCTCCTTTTTCAAACAGCAGCTTTGGAAGTCTTAGACCATTCTTAGATGTTTTCCCAAAGGTTTCATGTCTGCTGTTGTTGCTACACAACAGGCTGTTGAGGACTCCCAAGATGATAAGGATCCTAGTCCAGCAGCTGTGGATTTGACTGTTTTACTGGCTACAGGAGGTCAGGGAAGGGGTCCCTCTGCTTGTCCTTGTTCACATTATGCTAGCTAATTTTCAAATTCTTAACATGCTGGCCTGACAGAATTTTCTCAGTCTGGACCTTTGCAAATGACAGTTTGGAATGCTATGGCCTCACCATGACAAGAACATTATCACAGGTGCAGTGTTGCTGCTGGGCTTACCTTCTCACAACTTGTAGCTCTATTGTGGGCAAGCATGAGATATCAAGCCTAGACAGACAGAGCACTGTAAGGGTTGTACCACATAGTGAAATATCTGTTGCATGACTAGTGTGGTGGAGGACAACAAGAACATACCGACAGGGTATACCATGAGGTTGTTGTCTGGCAGTTGCATTGGTCCAACGGTAATGTCTTTAGACTGTGCCAACAAGTTCATAGATTGAAAAATACTGTCCATGAAGTATGGCTACAGTCTTCCATGCTATAACAGCAGCCACTGTTTCACATCCTACAGAAGCCATCTTGTAGGGGAGCATCAGAGGTTGTGTCATTGGCTTTACCTTCTCTCAGTCCGTACTGGACACTTTATGAATGCCATGAGAGCATGACTGTGGAATTTATTAACATGAGGGAAATATGATGGAAAGCAACATGAAGGAAAATAGGTATGAGAGTTATGGTGGCTAAGAAGGGAAGGATAAGTGATTCTAGATCAGTAGGTAGGGACAGATGAGAGGCAGGAACAAAGCAGGTACGTGGGTCAGTGGACAGGATTTCCAAATCACTGGGGTGGCAGGAAGGAGAGAAGGAGACAATATGACTAAGTTATAGCAAGGGGATGAAGGAGAAGAAAGTTGACTGCTAATGACACGAGGGCATTGGCTGAGGGTAAGAGTAGGATGGGAAGAAAGTGATTAGACAGGTCATCAGTTTGAAAGGGTGGTGAGAATATTTGAAGAGACAGAAGTAATCTAAGGGATAACACAGGAGGGAGAGAACAGGGGCAGGGACAGGAATAAGTCCCATTAGCACAGTTTATCAGTGTTTATGATCTCGGCCTCATAGCTTCTGGGTCCTGAGTTCAGTCCTGACTTGTGGTTACTGTCAATGTGTGGTTTTCTTGCTCTTCCTGTGATGAGTGGGTTTTCTCCAGATATTCTGGTTTCCACCAAATTCCTAGTGGCATACAGCGTATAAGTTGTCTATATATACAGTACTTATTTTTTGCCCTTGTGGCTTGGGTTGTGGATAAACATGGTTATAGAAGAACTAGTTCACTCACTGATTCAGTGGAGAAGGATTTAGGTGATCCATTGGTAGCAGAGCACGAGGAGGCTGAAAGCAGGTTTATGTCACTGGGTAAGGCTGGAGGCAGATGTAGGCTAACTGAGAGGAGAAAGATCTGGGAAAAAGAGACTGATGGCTGTAGAAGGTGCAATGAGTAGAGAAATTAGAAGTGTACAAAAGCCTGAGAAGGGTGAGACTGATTTCTGATATGCATCAGTGACTCCTACACCACTGGTACCCAACACCAGCCAGACTTAAAAAAAATGGCCATACGTTGGCTATAGGCTGGGGACTACATGCTGGCGGTATGGCACTGGCATGGAGGGGGCATTTGCAGCATTTTTTACAAAGTCTTTTTCTTGTATGCATGCATATTTATACTCCTTTCTGAAGTGGTCAGGTAACTTCTGTCTGAATACTGGATAATACTCAACTAACTTCTATCTTGTTCCATCCAGTTGTGGTAACCTTCATAAAGGTTTACAATTTGTTTAAGATTGTTAAAGCTTATGAAGTCTATTAGTTTTGCACCCGGGTACTGGCTGAGTCATATTTCTCCTTGTCAAATGAGGGATAATTTAAGTCACCCAATAAAAAAATATATTTTCCATAACAGGGTGAGTTCTAAGTTTATCAAGAAGTGGTCATCTATTTAAGGTGACATGGAGGGGGTAGACTAACATGTTACAAAATTATGGTTTGTGGTGTTTATTGTAACTTTATATAGATTTACATCTTATACACAATATGTTTCTGTAGTTCTGCTTTTGAAGAACTGTGTTATAAAAATAGTTCCAGTAAATTCTTAGCGTTTGGGCCAGACTGAATGGATAGTCATTGCTAAGCCCATGTCTTTGAACCATCTATGACTGCGCATACTCAGATTACCTCAAAAACATCACTCTCTAGGCAGTTTATTTTCTTGGAAGTTGATGCGTCCATCCCTCACAGAATTGTTATCTGTTAATTTTAGCTTGAAGTAGCCATTAATTTGGCTGTGTCTAGAAGAGGCAGGAGAAGGGAAAATAGTCTATTCACTACCCCAGTCCCATCTGAGTAGGATTGTAAGTATATACATATTTTAGATGGTTTACTATCAAAATGTGGAAATGCAGTAGAAGAAAATGGGTTTGTCGAACATGTGTTCTACCAGTGTCAGTAATGCTGAACTGAAAATATATGACTTCATGTTGGCAAAAATCAGTATACATTCGCTAATATGAAGTTGACGTTTTGAATTGAGATTACGGTACAGTGCGAATTGGGAAATGTTCCCTTTTCCTCACTGTAGTGCAATCTCAGAGTTGGTATATACAATATACAAGAAGTGTGGAGGGTGTAGGGGGGGGGCACCACTGTAAAAACATTAACAGTAACATGGACGTTTGACATTGGAACTTCTGGTGTTCGAATGTTAATTATTGTGGTTACCAATTCTGGCATTTTTGGTAATTCGGTATTACCAAAGTCAGATAAACGAGTTGGTAATTTTGTTGAAAACTGTTTTCAGTTTCAACATTTTGATGGTAAACAATTTTAGACTATATTAAACACTTTCTACAGAGTATGGGGAAATTCACTTCCCCTCCTCTCAACTATTCAGAAGGTTACCTCTGGACATAGCGTATATCTCTGGTAATCCCTGCACATGTGCTACCATTCCTAAATTACACCCATTTCATTACTCACTCTTGCCTCTTTGCTTGATTGGTTTGCCCTTCATTGAACACCCCCCCCCCCATACATTCTTCTTAACCATTGCACATGCCCTCTCCATAGTTTCTGCATTCATATCCTCACTTTGCTCTTCTTTCTGTATAAACTTCCAGACCCTCCCCTTTCCAAATCATAGCTATCTTCCATCTCACTTCCCTGACAAGCAGTTAAAGCTCTAGTATTTCACCTCCAGCCTGTTCCTTCTCTTTATGCACCTCAAAAAGGGCATTAGTCATACCAATCTGGTATCTTCTTCCCTGATAATTTACTCCAGAGCTCCCTTTGCCCCTCCACAGTATTATAACTTGTCTACATGTTCACCATATGTGCATCTAATCCACAGTCTCCTCCCCACATCTCAACACCTTGTTGAATGGATACTATTCTTCACAGTCTATCTTTACAGGGGTTCTATACCACCTGTGTACTACCCTATACTGATCCCCAATAGGGCCAACTTGTTTTGACATCTTTATCATTGCTAATATTCCTTTCCAAAACCATTCTTCTGCCCATATCACATCCTTTTTATTCCACTGATTCCTCAGCTTACCAAAAGCACACCCACATACACAATTTCTCTCAACTGCATGTAGATGATATGAATTCTTTCCTTTTTGTACCTGGATCCTGTTTCACTTCCTGTATCTCTACTCCTATCCATGTTCTTATAAGGGGTCTTCTGAATAATCTGGTTACGAGCTCTAAGAATTCCTCAGTGCAGCAGCCAATCTCCTTCCTGGACATATTTTGCTTTGAGAACTGGAAACAATAGCCATCCGTGCAACTGTTCATCTCTTAGGTCCCTCACCTTTCTAATGCCCTTTTCTTCCCAGATTACCAACCTCGGCTCCAACTCCTCTGAGCAGCTCTACCACAGATCCTTAATACTTCTGTCCTTTTATCTATGAACTGTAATTCACATCCTAGCAAACTGTGAATTACCCTGGTATTGTCCTCTGTCTGCTCACTGTCTTAGCATTCCCAGCCCTCTAGCTCTTTTCTTAGCTAACCTTTTTTAAAATTTTCATTCTATGTGCCTCTCAACCTTTGCAAAATATTTTCAGTGGTCACACACCACATAAAATGCAGCATACCCTATCATCCGTCATTCCTGTGATTCCTCAGTTTACTGTTTGTGATCCTTCATCTTTTGCTTTTCCACACAAATTTGTCACAAAGTAGTCAGAAATCTACCATAATCTTATTTAGTGTTCTGATTTACATATGCTGTCAAAATAAAATACACTTGGAAGTGTCACTGAGTGAACTCTTTCTGTTCTACCCTAAGTGTATCAGTTCTACCTGTCTATGCATGTCATATTTTTCCCATCCTTAGCTTTACATCCACCCACTTCTAGTTTCTAATATCATCTAAGATTTTATAAACTTTAAACCCCAAATAATTCTCTTCCCCTATTTTTTCAGGGAAGACAGAATACCCTTCTGTTTGTCTAATTCCAGTTTTAATCACCACTGAATTTTGGGGGGGTGGTAATGAAGCCCTGAAGCACTACCAAAACTACCAGACATCTCCAATATTCCCCAATAGTTAAATGGTAACAATTTCAAGCAGCATCATGCAATCATCTGCAAACAGATAAATACTACTCCTTTCCTGACTTGCGCTTACCCTCTGCATCAAACATTCATTAACCATTAAAAATAATCCTGGTGGTAACAGACAGCCGTGATCGGTTCCTTTTTTGAATGCTATTTCTTCTGTAACTTCAGCATTTATATACAGCTGTAATGTTGGGGACCTGTAAAGAGCTTTCATTCCCTTCAACCATCTGACATCTTTAGTGGCCTCTATCAAGGTATCTGACGTAAAATCCCAAGAGAGACAGCCCCAAGGTGTTCTGAATATTTATTAACACAATTCTTGTGTTTTGCTGGCCCTTTTCCTTCAGCCCATTTTACAAAATCTATAAGAGAATGCTAGTGGTCCATGGATGGTATGTCTTTAATAAAACCAACTTGTTCATCCGCTATTAGTCTCAGAAGGTCTTTCTCCAAACTTTTTTGTCAAAATATGAACACTTTGGTATTTCCATTGCACAGGGATATACAGCAATAATTTTTGACATCTATTTCCCTTTCTGCTTATACAATGCTATTGCTGTAGCATCTTCCAGAAATTTGTTTAATCTCCCTTTTTTGATTGTAATTTAACAAATTTGTCATAGTCAACAAAAACCAAGAAAAAGAAACACATGAACGGCAATCCAGTAGTGTAAAACAAGTATAAGCTCAAATAACATCCACCACCACTGTTTCGAGGAAACAGACAACTTTTATTAAAATAACAAACAATTAAAAGAAGGTAAGCGCTTTTGCAACGTACTGTTGCTTCATCAGACCATTCAAAAAAAACGCATCAAAAACACAATCTTAAATACTTAACATGATTAAAAACATCCAATAATCTTCACAGGTCAATCAAACAACTGACCGTGAATAAATAGTATTCTAGACACTTCCTCTAACCAATCAAATATAGGTCTAGTGAAAGTGTCCTATCAAATACTTACACAAAGTCGATTAGTGTATCAATATCTAAAAAAGCTTAAGTGGTGATTGGACACATTGTGGCAATTTCAAACAACTCTTAGCTGAAATCCAACCAATCTAATGAGACATACACATACCTAAAACAACAATCAAAACTAAAAACTAATTAACTTGTTTTAATTAATCAACCAATTAATTAATTAATTAATTAATTAATTAATTAATTAAAATTAATTAATTAATTGTTTGAATTAATTAACTTGTTGTGATAATTTGCACGTAAGCTTAGACTGAAGCTTTTTTTCCTGGGCCTCCACTGAAAATGGGCACTGTCCCAGTCAGACCATCCCGGTAAACAAATGTAAAATAAATAAAAGAAAATAAAAGAAAATAAAAGAACATTCCATAGTCTACTAATATGGATTTAAAACAAATAATCAAAAAATAACTTCACTTTATAGGAAGACTAAAACCATTATTAAGCTCGCACTAGGAACCGCAATGCTAGCGGTTCATCTTTAGCTAATTCAATTTCATTCCAGGCTACTAAGATTGTACGGAAGCTTGTATCATGATTGGCTCATAAATACAATACGTAAAACTCATTGTCTAACATCCAAACAATCAAATACCACAATCTTGCCCGAAAAACAATCAAAGTTGAATACATTCCGAGATCAAGTGACCAAGGTTTAAACAAGTAAACAACAGAATGATCATTCCTTATGAAAATATGACTTGGCTAAATAGCTAAGTCTATAATTAAAGTCACCACACTAACAATAAAGATTAAACATATTTTCAAAGAACATTCATAGTTCCACTTCAGATCACCAATATTATGGACATATTAATGAGCACTGCATTGTTGGCTCCACAATCTATCTATACTGAATACGTGATCTTGGCAAAATCATATAAAGCCAATCACTAAAGGAGGTGCCGCCAGCCAAACACCACTTAGCCTTCCCAATATTCACCTGTCCTCTCTGACTGATGTTTTTTCATGATCAGTGTGAAGATAGGTGAAGGCTGCCAGCCTAGCAAGATAGAATTTTGTAGATAATTTTGTAAATATTAATATAAGCCACAGGCTTGTTCTCTTAAATGTGAAAAGACTTTATTGTATGTTGAACTGCAAAAAAATGTAACAACAGTGCACTCTGCTGTAAGAAAGCTGATAAGTCAAGCATTTCATGACTGCCTTTGATTTCAGGCCTCAGAGCCGAGATGTCTGGATGTAGGAATTCTGGCTATTGTTTTGAGATCAAAGTTAATTGCTAGTATTTGCATGTATTATGTCTTTTATTGCTCTGGCTTCCTGACCAGCTGCAGGATCAAAAGGGCTGCTACACTCTGAGCTTCTGTTAGCCTGGGAAACAGAAAATAATGATGTAATCTGAAATGAGTCAGTGGTATTGTGTTATCAGTTTAAGGACAGAGAGACTCAGAGCATTTAGCATTTGTCTTGAGAACATCCAATATCACCAGCACTGTCTTGCTCAATATGTAAGTTTATTTTAGAACTGTGTTTTCTCTTAGGTATAGCTAGGAAATAGGAAGATTAGATTAGTTTTTTTTCTGTATTGATGTCAGAACTATTCTACTGTATTACTTTAAGCATTTTCCTGTGTCTGAACTCTTGACTATCAGTGTGTAGTAAGAAGTGTTGTCTTGTGTTCTTATTATTTATTATTCAATATTTTTAAACCTTTCAGCTGTGGCTGTTTTGTGTAGAGATAATTTAAGCTCTAGTATATATATTTATTTTATTTATTTATTTATTTTACATTTGTTGACCGGGCTAGTCTAGCTGGATATAAGTCCATTTTCAGTAGAGGCCCGGGGAGAAAAGCTCCAACAGTCATTACAAGTTAAATAGAGAATAGGCAATACAATATTAAAGTTTATAAACAGAGCTAGTTAATACACATAATACACAAATATGATAGGAGCAAAAACCAAAAGTGTAATCATATGATGTATTAAAAACAAAAAAATTATTATTTTTTTTTTTATTACGAAAGTCATACAGTATATATGTGATAGCATATATCTACATATATGTTATGAAGAGGGAGAGCTATCAGGATATAGGGAGAAGAGAAAGAAAGAATCATGTAAGAAGAAAAGAGAGAGAGGAAGAAGGAATGTTAATCAGGGTTGGTGCAGGAACAAAGCCTGTGTTTATTAAGATGCATTTTCAGTTGCTTTTTAAAAAGTGGGAGAGAGGATAAAGATGATATATATATATATATATCATGCAATATCTTATATGCCCTACTAATTATCCATTTTTTAACAGCAGCTTCTCTTCTATATTCTACTAAAAACTCTAGTAGAGTTGGTCTTTCACTTAGGATCCCCTTATTCCTTTTTCTTTGCCTGTGCTCTTCTCCAATAACTAGATAGCCATACAAAAGAACGTTCTTGCTTGTTTTGAGTGGCCTTGGCCATTTTCTTCTAGTAAAACTAAAAATCACATGATGGATCTGCAGTATAAAAATACCTACATAAACACCTCAAAACAAAAATACTAAATCTGCTAGAATTTGTTGCATATTTAAATGTACTTCTTCAGGTTGCTCAAAAACATAGCTACACCTTTATGCTGATTTCACTGTACCATCTACCATACAACTCCCTATTGAAATGTTGGCACTTGAAATGCTGAGTGCCAACAAGCTAAAGAAAAAAATACTGAAAACACAAAAGAATAGTGACTGTCAAAAATCTCTCTTCTCCTTAAAACATCCTGCACCCCCTAAGTAGAGGACAAGCCCCCCACACACCCCAAACCTGTTTATACCAACTCCAAGATTGATTTACCTCAGAGAAAAGGGGATATTCAGAGAAATGGCATCTTGACTTAGTGTATGTAAGTCTGATTGTTCAACCATTCAGTCTCCGTATTTTGAGACTCACTCTAGCGGGTCAAATGGTTACCCTGACAAGCACCTTATTACCGCCCTTGCCAATACCCTGAGATTTTCCTTCATTGGATAACACAAATCTCTATGTGACCCATGCACATCACACTCATTCACAGTATGAGTAGTTTACTACAGCCAATAGTAATGGAGCATATATTGTGTCGGTTTAACATGCGTTGTGTATAAAATTGCTTTCACTAAAATAGTTCACCATCACACAGCATAAATATTTTTAAATAGTGATGAAGACTATTTACACCTACAATGAATACTATTCCTGGTAACTATTTTGATTTAAGTTGGCAATATTAACTTACTATACTCTCTTGTACCTTTTCAAGTCTACGAACTCTAAAACTGTCAAGGCCCCTGCTGAGTTGGCATCCCATCTTCTCTATTTTTCAAGTTTCTCACACAATTTTAGTAAAGAAAAATAAAAAAGAAAAAATACAACAGAATACACTAGAACATTGACCTACAGGACTTGCTGTAACAGTTGTCATTCACAGGCATAGTTTCACACATCTTTGGCTCATCTCTAGAATATATTCTGATTACTGTCATTCCAACATAAGTTTGTAGCTACCCAGAATACCTGATACATCAGTTAAGTGACTGATATAATGCAACACATTGTGTCCTTTAATTAGGAAATGATCAGGTAACCACCACATCTGTATTCTTCTTGGGGCTTTTATTTCCATGCATCTCAGCTATGAAAATTAGGCATCCCCTTTGCATGCTACTGCATTTGAGCACTCATCATGTTGAATAGCATAAAGATATAAACCAAGACAGAAAAAGAGAGAATTGCATGTGGCATTACCTAATAGCATACTGAAACACTACTCTCGCAATTAAAAAACATTTCCTCTATCACTCGCATGCTGTTCCATTCTGCCATCATTTAGTGTTCTCCCCATCTATACATCTGTCCTGAGCTGTTCTGTAAGAATCTCTATCTTCTCCCTCCCATTGCCATATCTCTTCACAACAGTGCCTTTTGTTCTCCATTCTGTGTTTCTCCCCAAATCCATAACCTCTCCCCAGTCTTCTCTCTCTAATGGCATCTGTCTTTAAAAGGAGATACACTGCTCCATGGGGTCACAGTTATCAGTATATCTATTTTGCTCTCTGTAACTCTATCTCCTTGTGTCAGGCATATTTATATGTTTGCTCTGGTTAACTGTCTTTCAGTGATCTTCTTTTTCTTGTCTGTTACCCCGTTCTTCCAGTGATACCATATGTGCTCCCCTCTCCACTCCTTACTCAGGTCCCATAAGATTAACAGGTATTCCTTCTGATGTGCCATTTAAGGCATTTGCAGGGGAACCCTTTCTTTCTTCCAACCACCAGAGGTTTTCCCCCACTAGCACATTTTTGGATATTTGTGTTGCTTCTGTTTCATTCTTAGCCTACAAAACATTTCCTTTTCAAATAAGCAAAACCAAGACTCACTCCTCCAAGAAAAGAAAACCAGTCTGGTGGACCCCTGCCATAAATAAGCTATACAATAGAAGGAGGAAACTAGTACAGAAAATAGTAAAATCCCAAGTAGGGAAGACATCCTTGATCAGTATCAGCAAGAAACTACGATCCCTCATAAAATCATCCAAGGCGAGCTTCGAAAGAAAAATTGCCAAGGACTGCAAAGATAACCACAAGGCATTCTTTAGCTATGTCAAGAATCTAAGTGGCAATGCTCAGATCTGCTCGGAGTTAGTGCAGAATGGCACAGAATACACTGAACTGACTGATATCGCCAACATCCTGGCAGACAGGTTCAGTGCAAACTTCACCCCCCTGTCACCCCCAAAAGGGCCCATAACCATACCAGAAGAATGTAGAGCCCCTGAAATCACAGACACTCAGATTAAAACAGCTCTCTCCAAAGCCAAAAACACAGCATCAATGGGATCAGACAGTGTCCCAGGCTGTGTCCTACACAAGCTCAAAGACGAACTAACCCCTCACCTAAACACACCGTTCAAACTCAGCCTCTCCACAGGCTACGTACCCATAGAGTGGTGCACAGCAACAGTTATTCCACTCCACAAAGATGGAGCCACAACAGACCCCAGGAACTATCGCCCTATAAGCCTGACTAGCTTGGTCTGCAAGGCTATGAAACACAACATCATGGAACTCATTAACAGAGACATTGGGAACCTCCAAACACTGGACCCTACCTAGTTTGGCTTTGTTAAGGGCAGATCATGCCTCCTAAACCTGGTGGACTTCTTTGAGACAGTTACCAAGGCTATAGACGAGGGAAAGGTGGTACACACAGCCTACCTAGACCTCACAAAGGCCTTCGACACCATTCCCCATTCTGGTATTATAGACAAGCTCACCAGCCTGAACATAAACCCCTATGTCACAAGGTGGGTTGCTAACTGGCTCATGGACAGAACCCACATGGTGAGAGTTGTGGGAGCTAGGTCTGACTCTAAATGGGTTACAAGTGGCATTCCCCAGGGCTCAGTCCTAGGACCCCTCCTGTTTGGCATATACTTATCAGAGGTACATGCAAGCATAGGAGGACTATGGCTGACCAAGTTCGCAGACGACTGCAAACTAGGGGCTATAATTGACTCTATGGCTGACACAGACATCCTCCAAAAGGGTCTCACTGAGACGGATACCCGGTGTCAAAATTATGGCCTCAAGCTAAATGCCAAAAAGTGCATAGTCATCCCCTTTGGAAAAAACAAAGTACTCACAAACTACCACATAGGTGGTAGTCCCCTAAATACGGAAAATGTAATAAGGGATCTGGGGACCCAAGTAGATAGTAATCTCTCCTCTGATAATCACATTGCCAAAGTGGTTAAAAAATCCTTCTATGTGGCCCACCTAATCACAAAAGGGTTCACACCCAGATCAAAAGAGGTCATTGTGCCCCTCTACTCATCACTCATCAGACCCATCATAGAGTATAACGCTCCATTTGGGATGTACCTTACAATACACCTGCAACAGCTGGAAAGACCACAGAAGTACCTCACCAAGAGGATCACTGGCCTCAAACAGATGCCCTATGCAGCTCGACTGAAGAAACTCCAGCTGTACTTGGTTGCATACCGCCTACTCGGAGGTGATCTCTGCCTGACATACAAGGCCATGTCCAACCCAGAATTGATGGACATGCTCCACCTAAAGAAAACCTTATCCCCTCAAGCCACACACTCTAGGGATCTAAACCTCACCACAACAATTAATAGGATGTGCTAGAGGGATAGATTCCTGTCCCAGAGACTTCCCAGACTTCCCATGCTTTGGAACAAGATTCCAATCTACATTAGGCAGAGCTCCTCACTAACACTCTTTAAGAGAAACCTTGATGAGTGGATGGGAAACAGAAAGTTTACCCCGGGGATCACTTCAGTGGCTCTTCTGGACAGAGGCACAGGGAACTAATCTAAGGGGGTGGTGAAAGCCAACATATTCTAGCTAGGCTTATAAATGCCTTTGGGCAGATAGCCTAGTTCCTACCTATGAACCTATGAACCTATAAGTGTAAGCTTTGCAGGATATGTTAGAAATGCTACTGTTCCTGCTTGTCTTAAATGACAGGCTGCTGTAATGATAATTTTTCATTTTATACAGATATTAGTACAAGATTTCCATGTCCAATTATTATTTTCTATTAGTTCCAGTAATGACCTGGGAATGCCAACTTATCTGTGGCCCTTGTCTAAAATTTTACATAATATAGTAATAACGCTTGCATCATGGGGGCTACAGTAGGAATTTTTAATGGCGACTGTACAAGTCTTTGCTGTGTCCCCTTACAACGCAGTAGATAAGAGGCTGGGAATCTGGCCATGTTTCTTTTCAGCTGAATTGGTGCCTCAAATGTATAATGCAGATATTTTCAGTCTTTTCTCCCCTATAGCTCAGTGTGTATATATAATGAAGGCTAGATGTTCATGCACATTTAATTAATTGCTACAAAAATGCAGTTTAAACTGTCAGTGAGATTTGTACTCCAGCAGAAGATTGTCACATTAGTTGGTCATTGTCAGCAGCGTACAACACAGAAATGGTAAGTGTAAACAATCTAGCATATAAACAGATGCTGGACTTTTTTTAGAAACATTGCTAGTCATCATGAAGGTAGAAAGGTAAAATTATTAGCTACAGATATAGAAAATACTAAGGAATAGAACAGAATTGCTACATTACAAGAACAATAAAGTAATCTTCTGGACACATTAGTATCCTAAGATCACAATGAAGGTAAAACCATGGCTGAAGCAGAATAGGGATAGTGAAGCAGGTGACATTAGTAGATCGGATGATAATGATACATTAAGACTCATGCTCACATATAGTAATAATATTCATGGGTCTATAATAGTCAGGCGTAATTGGAAAATACTGTTGGCAGATGAGAAATTCAGAAGGTGGTGGGGGACCAACCCAAATTTGGTTTCAGGAGGAACAAGAATTTGAAGGACATACTGAGCCATGAAGGGATGAGAGAATTCCAACAGGCAGTGGCCAGGATGGGTACTAGATCCTGTGGGGCATGTAGAGCTGTAGCAGTATAAGTAAGGAAAGTAGTTTCACATATCCGGTCACTAGTAAGGTGTATAATTTTGGAGCAAAAACAAACTGCAGAACTATGCATGTGGTTTATCTTGCCACATGTCAAGTATGTACATGCTATTACATAGGCAAGACAAATTGTATGTTCAAGACTAGGATTTTGAATCAGTTATTGGCCATAAGGACGCAAAATGAGCATAATGCCCTGTTTAGGCATATCTCAGCCAATGAGGGACATCGCTTTAAATTCATGGCCATATGGAATATGAGAAAAGGATATAGGGAGGAGATATAGTAAATGATACAGAACTAGAGGAAGCCAAATGGATAGTGGAATTGACAGTACACACATACACTGAACTCAATGAGGTTGTCCCTTTAAAACCTGCCCTTAAAAAATGGCAGGTTCAGTATTAATTTCTGATTGGTTGTCATTTATTTAAAAACAAAAGCTTTGATGGAGTTTTTATCTGATGAAGGGCACAGCCTGAAAGTGCTTATCCTGTTGATTTATGCTGGCGTGTTATATCATTTTTATCATTTTATTATTCATTAAATATTTGTTCTCAGTGTTGGTGGCTGCTATCTTTCTTCCTTTTTACTATTTAAATAATTGGCTATGCCCCTATATTGTCCCTAACTAATATTCTTCCTATTTTTTCCCACTCATCTCATGCATGATAGCCCAAATAGTGCTCATCCCACATAGGGCTATCCCACTATCTGTCTTATCTTTATTAATCTTTATTCCTTCAGATGACCTAACTTCTAAAACTACATGACCAATTTTAGTCTTTCAGAAATGACTCACCTTGTAAAGCTGTGTGACTTATGTACCTCATATATATTGTAAAAAAAAATAGTATTCCTGTATGTCTGAAGCATGCATGTTTATATTGTATTCTTTTATTATATTTGCTATAATATTTTTGTTAAGTTCATTTGCATATTGTTAGCAATGTGCTACTTAAACTAAGTTTACTGCTTGTATCTTAATAATGTTCTTTTTGTTGTGGAGCTTTTCTCCCTGGGTCTCCACTGAAAATGTTTTTTTTTCAACCCAGTTGGACACTACCCAGTTAACAAATATAAATAAATAAATAAATTTAAAGCTGAGCAAAGCTATCGAGCTTTGTCAAATTCATGAAGTTACAGAAAGGCACACAAATATGCCTGTAAGTAATAAGAGCATGGTTTCGGCAGGCTCTAGAGCAAATTTAGACAGCATGCAACATGTGGCATGCAGAAACAGGCCTAAGCACATGGTAGCTGTAGCCCCTGTAGATGTGGCAAGGAAAACCCGCAATCTTCCAACAAGTTCTAAGACTAGTTCAATTAAAGGAGCATGCTCAGTGCTGTACAAGGGTGAATCAGCAAAACCCAAGTCAAGCTTTATTATTAACTGTCACAATTGTGGTGCCAGCCATGAGTCTAAAAGAGAAAACTGCTTAGCATTTGATCAGCAATGTCATAAATGTAAGAAATGGAACCATTTTCAAAAATTTTGCAAATCAAGTAAGCCACATACTGTTATAAAGAAGGGTCATTCAAAAAAGCAAATTGATCACATTGAAATGCAACAGTTTGCTTTCTATGTGGATGGTGTATCAGTGATTGGTGAAAAAATTGATGCATTAGATTTATTGGCAAAGAATGAAGTATTTTGTACTGTCCAGATCAATAGTAAATCTACCAAGCTCAAAGTGGACACAGGTTCAAAGTGTAATGTTATGTCAACAGACACATTTGCTAAGGTGAGAAATGGTAAGCAACTAAAAGTGACCAGTTATGCGAAACTTGTTGCTTATGGAGGTGAAGAAATTCAAATAGAAGGCTCAGTGGTGCTTTCATATTATGTGGCCAAGAACTGTTATAGCTTATTATTCTATGTAGTTCAAAGACCTGTGCAGTCATTATTGGTTCTCAGAGATAGTTTGAGAATGAATCTGCTTTCTTTTACCAAAGAAGTTCATCAAATAAGCACATCCCAGTTCCAGCTTCACTAACACTATGTTTTCAGAGTATACTGATGTTTCTGATGGAGCGTTGGGCACTTCCAGTTGTGTATTCTGTGATGTTAGATCCAGAGATCAGTCCAGTAGTTAGACCTGCAAGAGAAGTTCCAATAGCTATGCAGCATAAAGTCAAAGCTCAGTTGGACAAAATGGTGTAGCAAGGTGTAATTTGTCCAGTTACAGAGCCTACTGAATGGGTGTCGTCCATAGTAGCAGCTCACAAAAAAGGCTCAGACAAAATCAGAATATGCATTGGCCCAAGAGATTTGAATAAAGTATTAAAAAGACCTCAACATCCTATGCAGAAAGTCAAAGGAGTCGCAGCTCTAATACCAAATGCCACTGTTTTTTCTGTCTTGGATGCAAAAAGTTCATTTTGGCAAGTGATGCTTGATCGCAAATCTTATTACTGACTACATTCAGTATCCTATTTGGAAGATACAGACTTCTTAGGATGCCATTTGGAATAAATTCTGCAAGTGAAGTCTTTCAGTGTGCAATGGAGCAAATTTTTTCAGGTTATCCTTGTGCCATAATAGTAGATGATTTGTTAGTCGGAGGCAATGGAGAAGCAGAGCATGACAGAAATCTTAAGAGAGTTCTAGAGACAGAGCATGTGAAGTGAACTTAAAGCTTAAGCCTCTAAAGTGCAAATTCAGACTACCAGAAGTTACATATGTAGGTCATTTATTTACTAGCATTGGCTTGAGACCAGACCAGTAGAAGCAGGCAGGCATTCTTGAGATGCCAGCACCAGATAATGTACAAGCTTTACAACGCTTTCTTGGTATGGTCAACTATTTAGACAAGTTTATACCAGACTTCAGTGAGTTGACAGCGCCTTTGAGAGAGCTAACATGTAAGAATATTACATGGTCATGGTTAGAGCATCACCTGAAAGCATTTGAAGACCTTAAGCAGAAAATTGCTACTCCACCTACATTAAGATACTATGATGTCAACAAACCAGTAACTTTTTCCTGCGATGTTTCAAAATTTGGTCTTGGCACAGTTATTCTTCAAGTGGGTAGACTAGTAACCTATGCATCTAAAACACTTGCCCAAACTGAAATGCAATATGCTCAGATTGAGAAAGAACTTTTGGTAATAGTGTTTGCATGTTCCAAGTTTCATGATTATATCTTTGGGTGAGATATTCAGATTGAAACTGATCATCAGCCTCTGGTTACTATTTTAAAGAAGCTGATGCATTCAGCTCCAGCGAGATTGCAAAGAATGATGCTTAAATTGCAAAAGTACAACTTCAAAATGGTCTATACAAAAGGCAGACTTCTTTATCTGGCTGATGCCTTATCCAGATCACCCAAAAATACAGTGGAACAGCTTGACACAGAAAATTTTGACTTTGATGTCATGGAAGTCATAATTTTTCTAGCACAAGACCTGATGAGCTAAGAGTTAATACAAAGACTGCTCCAATTTTGCAAAAGCTCAATCACTACATTAATGTTGGATGTCTGTCAAAGCAATCTAATGTACCACCTGAAGTGTAACCCTACTTTCCTTACAGAGATGAGATGTTGATGGAAGATGGCATTATTTTTAAAGCTGCTAAAACTATTGTTCCTGCTTTCTTACAACAAGAATACATCCAGATTTTGTATCATGGTCACCCAGATTCCGAAGCTACCAAAAGAAGGATGAGAGGACTACCATTTTGGACTTTTCTAGCAAAAGACATCGACAGAGTACTTTCTTCATGTTCAGTACACAATAGTACTAAATCACATTTGCAAAAAGAACCACTTCATCTAAGTCAAGTTCCTGAACTACCTTGGTCTACAGTAGCCACTGACATATTTGAGTGGAACAGTCAACATTACTTACTACTGACAGACTCTTATTTGAACTGGTTTGAGATTGATTTACTACCTAACCTAATGTCCACTACTGTTATTACCAAGATGAAACATAATTTCTCAGTCCATGGAAGTCCACAAAAGCTTATCTCTGACAATGGTACCTAATCTACCAGTCAGTTTTTCAGAAATATGCAAGAGAATGAGACTTTGTACACATCACATTACTAGTAGTCTGGAATATCCGCAGTCAAATGGTCTAGCTGAATGTGCAGTACAGAGTACGAAGCAATTACTTGAGAAGTCAAAGCATGAAAATACCGATGTCCTTTTGAATTTACTCAATCTCAGAAACATTCCCCCGTGACAATATACTTGGCTCACCTGCTCAGAGACTTCTGTCTAGGAAAACCAGAACAACATTGTCTATAAGTTTCAGTTAATTGAGGCCTAAAGCTAAAAATAACAAAGCAATCAAAGCCCAATTATTTAGAAAGCATTATTTCCAGACATGAAGTTATGACAAATTGAGCTGATTTCTTCATCCATTGAAAGAAGGAGAGACCATGAGGATACAAACAGTGAAAGGTTTTGACCGGATTGGTCAAGTAACAAATATATGTGAAAATCTGAGATCTTATCTTGTGAAATCCAAGCATGCGGAGTACAGGAGAAGTCACAAACATCTACTTCATGTATCAGAACAGTTACCGCAGCGACGTTCCTGTGATATAGACTCTAAATCTCAAGAGTGATTCAGACAGTGTTCCTGTTCCAGAACGTGTCTTGATTCCCACTACCATTTCTGATAATGTTCATAACGTCCCTAAGGTAAAACATTCAGCAAAGACAATCTCAGTTGCTAAATGCAATTCCAATTCCAATTTATATGTCACATGATTTGGTCGCATTTCCAGGCTCAGTGTGAGATACACAGCAACTTAGACGTATATAAATATATATATATATATATATATATATATATATATATATATATATATAGTTTTGTATAATTGCATGATGGAAAGTTGCTTTGTACCTATAGCATGTCAGTCAGTATTGTCAATGACATTTCTCAAAGAGGGAGGATGTAGAATAACATATGTGTTATACCTTTAAGAAGCATTTTTAAGACCTGAACGTGCATATATAAATAGCAGGCAGCGCTAGGTTCAGTATCATTTTGTGAGTACAGCCAGAGTGTGAACATCTATGCATGAAACAATTGGTTTTTATATAAGTTTATGTTTGTATATAATAAAGCTGCTTGAACAGAATCCGCAATGTTCGTCTTCTTCATCCTGACTAGACGAGCGACAATCATCATCATTGTTATCATCATCAAAAGCAGTCGGATGTTAAATTACAATAGATATCTGTCAGACAGCATGCTAGGAACATGAAATAATGCTTCTAGGTCACTTAAAGCCTGAATGTCCTCTAATCAGGTGATTAACTCAGCTGTGAAATGTTTTGGCATTAGCCTCTCAGTGTCAAAAGAAATATATGCTACTGTGACACCAGGACTATTCTTGCACTCTGAATTAGTCCATTGTAGAAATGATCAAATGAATAACAGATTAACAAGACCTATTGTAATCACCATATTTTTTTAGCTTAATCAAAGATCAGCCTAGGACAAACATACTAGTAGTGTATGGCTCACTCACAGCATTGCTGATGGGATTTGTATTTGGTAAGCTGTGTAAGAAATATTAAGAACTAGAATACAGTGTCAGTCAGGTGTCCTGGACAACATTGAATAGCAGTAAACCTATGTTAGAGGGGAACATGCTTGTTACATACCAATAATCTTGATGGCAGGATACACATGGCCAGTAAAATATTGTTTTTACTGTTGTAAATTAAAAATGTGTTGCATTTTAGTGATGTGCAGAGCAAAGCCTAACATATAGAAGGCATAGAGAGAATATGTGGTGTACTACACGGCTACTAACATGGGGGGTCAAAAGTACCTCCAAGGTTATACAAACAAACCACAGACACTGTTGGTGATTACATTTCAGTAACCCTTATTACAACGATATAGCAAACAATAAAAAAAAATCTTTATCACAGGGGTACCAAGGACAGTTACTTATCTCAGTCACTGTTATAAACTCTTAGTGATGTAATATTTTCCTGCAGTCCTACATGTGCATATGCAGTGCGTTTATCTGTGCAACTGTTAACTTGGGTTTGAGAATGGCCTATAGAAGCTGGAAGGCTTGGCTGGGTGAGACTGGATGTTGACGCCATAATGACTGTTCTGAAGGTTTGGGGACTGTGCACTTGGGCAGTCCTTGCTGCAGACCAGGACACTCACAAGCTTTAGGTTCAGAAGTGGCCATGCCAGATATCCTAGTCAGGGCATATAGAAGTGAGCACCCTGAACATCTAATGTCACTGCGTGCCACTTCCTCGAACAAGACAACTGAACAGCTGCTGCAGGATGATGGTCCCCAGCTCTGCTCTACTCACCCTCATGGAGACCTTGTTCCTCAGCTTTTTAAAATGGAGCAGTAGCTAGGCTGTGCCCTTTGAGAAGTAATGATCAGGGGGATTGGTTAGGAGCAACTGAAGTAACATGACTGAGTGAAGGGATATTGAATCCAGCTAGATGGTTGGAGTAGTTGGGTGAATATAGTAATAAAAGTAAATAAGTAATGCCAAAAGTTTTTAAAAAGGATAGTGTTAGCATTTTTGTTAGAGAGAACATGCCAAAGAGTCTGCAGCCCTTTAGACAATTATCAGAACTAATACAGGACTTGCCATTCTTAGTAAATCCTAAAATTGTGAAAACACCCAGAAGAGTAAAGAGAAGGCAACTAATGCTACCTGGATTTGGCATGACCACAAATACATCAGGTCTCTTGGCCTGGCATCCGGTGTCTACTACTTGGCGAAGGGCAGACAAGTATTGCGTTCATGGAGTAGGACCACCGAAAAGTTGATTTAACGCACTTTATTCAATACAAGTAAAAGCGTTTTCACTTCTGCCCCTGCAGAAGCTTCATCAGAATACAAGGAAAAAGCGCCAACTTTTCAAATTTAAAACACCACAGTGACATAACGTGATGTCACTTCCTCTAATTTACTAAAATTACAATAATTAACCCTATATGGGAAGTATTGCATATAAAATATATCTGTCAAAAAACAGTATATACAAACATATTAACAACCAGTCAATCTTTCCTAAAGCACATACAAGTCTAACCATCAATAGAAATACAAAAACAGCAAGAAAACCAGCTGTTGAAGAATAAAAATATAAAATTATAACATGATAAAATGGAAAAGGATGAAAATGCTTCCCTAAGAAATATTAAATCTATGTTGTTCAATAAAACTAATATGTTAGAGATGGGTTAAGGAGTCAATAAGATATTTTATCTTAAATAGCTCCTATATTTTAACACGGAAGAAATATTACAGCTCTCATTGAGGCCAGGGGCTGTGAAGGCATCAAGTGAAATTTGTCATTCAAGTTCTCTTGTTTCTAAAATCAGAGAATAGGGTCCTCCTCTAATGCCTACTGGTATGTGGTCGATGGCCATGAAGTGAAAACTGTGTCCTGTATGGCTCATTATATGTTTGATAGGGCATTTTCGCTTTTTTTGTTTTTTATAGCGTAAATATTCTTTTAAGAGAAGCAATGGAACTTATCAACCATTGCTCTCCTAAAATGAATGGGATATGCTTCAACCAATTAATGACATGGTAGTTTCACCTGATAACACTCTATCTTTGGTTGAAACTCATATTGGTGTGGCTACAAGGGAGACCAACTACAGGATAAGTTTGGTTACAACCTATAATAGGTCTTCAGAGAACCTTTGTTCTATTATTCGTAAAAATTGGTATTTTATCCAGAATAGTCCATCTCTACTAAACACATTAGGTACACACCCCTCCATTGTATATAAGAGGGGTAGTAACTTGAAGGAGCTCTTGCAAAAGAATAGGGATGTTGACTCCTATATTAGACAAAAAGGTACATTCACCTGTGGTTTTTGTAACTGGTGCAAATTCCTTAGAACAGGGAACTCGTTTATTATTAGAAATAAGAAATATTTTATCAACCATAGGGTAAACTGTAACTCAAAATCTATTGTCTATGTGGCCCTCTGTGACTGTTGTCCTGCGTTTTATATAGGGAAAATGGACCGTAGGTTACGGGACCGTATTTACCAACATATTTACGCTATAAAAAACAAAAAAAGCGAAAATACCCTATCAAAACATATAATGAGCCATACAGGACACAGTTTTCACTTCATGGCCATCGACCACATACCAGTAGGCATTAGAGGAGGACCCTATTCTCTGATTTTAGAAACAAGAGAACTTGAATGGCAAATTTCACTTGATGCCTTCACAGCCCCTGGCCTCAATGAGAGCTGTAATATTTCTTCCGTGTTAAAATATAGGAGCTATTTAAGATAAAATATCTTATTGACTCCTTAACCCATCTCTAACATATTAGTTTTATTGAACAACATAGATTTAATATTTCTTAGGGAAGCATTTCCATCCTTTTCCATTTTATCATGTTATAATTTTATATTTTTATTCTTCAACAACAGCTGGTTTTCTTGCTGTTTTTGTATTTCTATTGATGGTTAGACTTGTATGTGCTTTAGGAAAGATTGACTGGTTGTTAATATGTTTGTATATACTGTTTTTTGACAGATATATTTTATATGCAATACTTCCCATATAGGGTTAATTATTGTAATTTTAGTAAATTAGAGGAAGTGACATCACGTTATGTCACTGTGGTGTTTTAAATTTGAAAAGCTGGCGCTTTTTCCTTGTATTCTGATGAAGCTTCTGCAGGGGCAGAAGCGAAAACGCTTTTACTTGTATTGAATAAAGTGCGTTAAATCAACTTTTCGGTGGTCCTACTCCGTGAACGCAATACTTGTCTACTCATCTGTTTTGCTTTGTTTTTCACTACTTGGCGAAGGGCAGTTTAGAAATGGTGTAGGACTTGTGCTGAGACAGTCTTCTGAAGATAGTGAGGGGTGTTGTCAGAAAAAATGAATGAGGGCAGTGACCATTAGGAGAAATGAAAAAGAAAAAGAGATATGGACTCTTCTAGATGACGTCAGCATACTTATCATTTAGAGAAATTAAATGTAAAAAGTGGGGGTGTTACTGATTGCTGAGGGCCTCGAATAGGCATCCTAGATGGAGGCATTCTAGTGTTAGAAACAACAGATATGTTTCTACCTTGTATGGCAACAAAGGAAAATATCTCTAAGCATTATTGCAATAAATTTAATGGCAGAAGTGCTGGTAACTCTGTTTACCTATGTTAATGCTTGAGACAGACGTTGCTATTTCATATAGATATTATGGAAAGACCCTGCTGAAGATGGGGAGAGAGAAAGAGAGAGAGAAAGGGAGAGAGAGACACACACAGACAGAATAATTTTGAATTTATATGGAATTTACCACAACAAATGTTCACAGGATTATAGAAAGTTTGGGTAGACTCTTTTGCCATATTTTCACGAACAGAAGCCAAGCTGTTACAGTTAGTTATCGGATGTGGTAAATTTAGGTGAATATAAACCCGAAACTGCATGCCATGTCAGTGTTAGCCACTTGGTGGTGGAATATTGAAACTGGGAAGAGTATTTAGTGGTACTAAGTAGGTTGTGGACCTTGCCTACTTTGACGTATGCCAGGGACCTTGCTAAGAGTGGGAGGAGTCCATGTGCTCCTTTTGGCCACTGTGTACCCACTATAAGGCTCAGCAGCTCTGTGTCCATAAGCTACTGGCTGATTGGTGTCAAGTTTTACAGACTGTATTAGTTGGGATAGCTCTGATTCCTAGGTTCATAGGTTAGTACTAGGCTAACTGCCCTTTCAAGCCATTTTTAAGCCTAGCCAATTATCCCTTGTGAGACTCAAACCCTGCACCTTGTGTTTGCAAGGCAAACACCTTAACCATTAGGCCACCCTCAAGCTGGATGTAAAACAAATCAGCCTGCTAAAAATGAACTAAGGATTGTTACAGATTGATTAGAGGTTTATTGATGGAATGCATTTTGGGAGTGAATGACATGACGGTAACACAGAGAGTGGATATTCTGTGTTTCAGGAAACAACATAGATGGGCAATGCAGCAGAGTCTCTTGATCTGGCATCCGGTGTCTACTACTTGGTGGAGGACAGTTTAGAAATGGTGTGGGACTTGTGCTGAGACAGTCTTCTGAAGATAGTGAGGGGTATTGTCAGAATAAATGACTAATTTGTGGTAATCAGACTCCAGGGTAAAGATACGGCAACCTTCATGATCTCAGTCTATGCTACACAGCCAGGCTGCAATGATGAGCTAAAAAGAGTATTCAGGCAGCAGCTGCAGGAGCTGCTGAAAAGTGGAACAAAGTGAGTTGGTCTTGATAATAGGGGCCTCAGTGCTCATACTGGAACCGACAGAACAAATTATAAGAATTGCCTGTGCGTCACAGTTCAGAAAACAGGACTTTAATTATGTATTTATTTATTTATTTGCATTTATTAACCACGATGGTGTTGTTGGGCATATGCCCCATTTCAGTGGAGACCTGGGAAGAAAAAGCTCCACAATAGAGCACAGAAATTAAATCGCATATACACTATATAAGAAAAAAATCAAGTGATATGCAACATAAAAGAACAGTACAAATATACAAAAGATAGGTGAGTCCTGGTACTTCAAAAATTTACAGTATTATCAGTGGGTGTGGTCTTAACATAACAGTCCTAGGTTAATATGGAGAACACAGAGAGAAAAAACAGGGAATGAATAAATATGATTGGAGAGAGATGCAGTATTATATGTATAGAAAGAGAAGTATTTAGGAGGAAAAGGGGAGAGAGGTATTATAATAATCGATAGAGGTAGAATAATGAAAGAGAGACCATTCTTGTCTTATATCTGCAGGGATATGAATATAAACCTCAACAAATGAAAGTGAAATGGAATGAAAATGTATACAGACAAGACAGTAGTCATAGCAACAAATAGAAGAAATCAGAAGAAGCTTAAAATTGAGATTGAAGGGAAAGTAGTAGAACAGGTTAACAGTTTCATATAACTAGGAGCTATGGTTGAGGAGAAGGGAAGTCTGAATAAGTAGGTTAAAACTTGAATCAGATGGGCTGTATCCAGCTGGCTCAAATTGTCAGAAATGGTGTATGAAAGAAGAAAGCTGAAGAAGCTGAAAAGTAAGGTGTACAAAACAGTGGTGCAACCAGTATTACTATATGGCATAGAATCCTGGGCAGTGAAGGCAGATCTGCTGAAGAAGCTTGAGATGATGGAGCCAGATTACCCAACATGGGTAGTAGGATGGATACAATGAAACAGGTGAAGAAAGTATGATATCAGAGGATGACTGAGCAGAAGTCAGAGTATCCCTGATTATAGAGAAGGTTAAAAAGAACAGACTGCATTTATTAGAAAACAGGTCTAAAAACGGGTATACACAATACAATAGCTAGCTCATCTGGCACCTAGGTACCCCCAAGACTAGTACTGCTTAACTAAAAAAGCCTTCTGTACTTCTACACCTGTAGCAAGATGCTTGTTACAACTGTTAACACACATTTTACTATAATATTAACACACACCTAAGAATGAATTCAGTATCAACATTAATTTATGAAGCTCTGATATCTTCACAGCTTCATACCTAAATGCCACCACTGCAGTTCTGTCCCATCAGCACCTACCAATTGTATTCCCTAACAGCTTCCATTCGGGGCAACATCCCACTTGTCCTACCCTAGTTATGGCTCTGCTACAAAGTCATAAAGAAGGTGTGAATTCCACAAAAATGATGCTAGTTAAATATTAAATCAGTCAAAAAGAGTAGAATAAGGGCTGTTACTGAGATTCTAAGGCCAAATAGTACAACAAAACATAATAACTATGTATAATTAACTTAATTTGAAGCCATACTCCATGATTCTCAGAAATGAAAAAAAATACAATAAGTCAAGAGAGTGCTACCAGTGGTATGGGCAAACTTCAGCAGTGAATGTTTTGAAAAAAATAAACATTGTCAAGTCTGTTGCCAGGTAAACAATCTTTCTAGAAGTCATGAACATTGAGATGATAAGGCATCTTGCATTAAATAAAGAAAACCATGGGATGACAAAATACATTACGGGGAGCATGCCTGAAGCATAAACAACACTGAACAGAAAAATATTAATACATTCTGTAAGAGATCAATCTGATATCATAAGTACTCTCAGGTAGTACACAGAGTAACTGGAGTTTACAAACTGAAAGCAGACCACTATTAGTCACACAAAAGAAGACATTTTGCCTGAGCCCAGGTTTTAATGATTATCAATGTTCAAAAGCTAAATTGTTAATAATTTATTACTTCAGGAAGGCCTGAGACAGTGTTTTGAAGTTATAAGTCTTTGAGAAGCAATGAGTATCTTAAGGTTATGACACAATATTTTCAGAAAGTATAAAAGGAATTTAAGACTTGCAAGGATAAGAGAAAACAAGCATCTAGCCACAGTAGATCTTATAATCATATAAACTTGTTATTATACCAGTGCCCACAATTTGAATAACAAGGTTGGAGAGCTTGAAATGTTGGCTATATAACAACAGATTGAAGTTATTGCCATTAATGAGGCATGGAATAGTATAGACATTAAATTACTAGGATTTAATAGTTTTATAATTTATAGTAAACACGGCAGGAAGTGACCGGATATTGTTTTTAAAGACTCCTTTTCTGAATTTATGGAACATAAATCAGACAAAGCTACAACAGATGTTATTCTGGATGATATAAACCCTTGAGTTACTGCTACAGTTGTTGTGGCCTGCAGAACACCTACATTTATCTTTAAAAGGTCATTATGACATTGTAAATTGCTTTGACTCAATACTGGATGGAAAGCCCTCTGTAATAGTGGGATACTTTAATTAACCAACTATAAATTGGGAAAAGTATTATGCTGTTTCATGTTTTTCATCTTACTTTTTGGATGTGACAGACTTATATAATTTTGAACTGTTGATAACATTTTTCATACCTGTTAGTAATATATTAGATCTTATATTAACTAACAATGAATAATTAATTCAAATGTGTAGATATAACTACATTGGTTACACCCATTCATGTGTCACTGAAATTCACCATTATGATTATTTTTTATTTTGATAAAGTGGCCAAGATAAGATTTAGTATAATTAAGGTAAATGTAAACAATTTAGTAAAGAACATTCAAAAACAGCAATGAGATAAAATTAATGCAGAGGAAAATAAAACATGTGGATGGTCTATTTTTAAGGGAAAATGTAAGGGATATCTTGATACGACATATCATTCCTATGAAAAAGGTCAGTATCTGTTACAGGGAAATTTAGATTAACTAAATGCTTAAAGCATAAAAGAACATCTCTTAAAGCCTGTAAAGCTAATCTATTTATTTATAACAAAAACAAAATTAAATAGTGCCACCCAAAATTGTAAACAAGGAATTTTTGAATGTAGAAGAACATGTTTTGAATTCATATTAAGTGTTATAGTTATGTAAATAATCAAAGGGGAGAAATCATTACCCCTGGGCCGATAGTTTTTGAAGGACAATTCTTTATTCAAGGAAGATAACAGCAGAGCATTTCAATTAATATGTTGCTAAATATGGGTATTTAGTTAAGAAAGTGGGGTAGTTTTCTTTGTGAAAGAGGAGAGTTACAGAGTTGTCGAAAAACAGCAAATGGTGATGTAATCTCTGCTGTAGAGATAACTGAAGCTACTTGCTCTATTGAGCCACAATAACACCATTAATATTTATGTTTAATAACATTTTAGGTTTTGTTTATATGCTCCAGATGTCATTTGTTTCCTATGTGGTACCTATACATAAATGTATTCTAGGTCTGAAATAGAGAACTATAGACTGATAAGCTTAATGTCTTTTATAAGAAAACATTTTGAATGTCATTTCTTACAAATTTTGATGTTGTTGTTGTTGTGTCTTTCGGCTTTTTCCGGTTAGGGGTTGCCTCAACGGAACTCCCGATCCGCTAATGATTGGTAGTTGATTTTTACGTGCTGAGTTACCATCCCTGATGCACAACCTTCAACGAAGGTACACCCATTCACACATGTCTCCACGCAGAAGACGCTCTAGCTGAGAATCGAACCGGACAGCGTCTTACTGTGAGGCAACAACGCTACCGCTAACAAATTTTGATAAGAACAAATAAACATGATAATCACATTGATGCAACACAGTGTGGATTTATTTGGGGTAGCTGTACATTAACAAGTTTAACAGCCTTTTATTCTGTTGTACCTAAAAATGTAGATAAAGAGAAAACCAATGTAGCTGTCTATTTGGATGTAAGCAAGGCCTTTGATAGATTACCATATAATATTATCATATATTGACTTCACCAGTAGAGAACTGGTCCATATGTGATACAATGGATTACAAAATGGTTGAGTTATAGAAAAAGTGTGGTAATATGAGAATAAAAATCTGACTGAATAAAAGTAACCTCAGGTGTATCCCATGGATCTTTCCTGGACCAGTATTTTTAATATGGTTTTAATTGGCAAGCATGCTGACAACTCAGATTTGCTGATGTTATATATAATAAGGTACATTACTGAGCATTAAATAATTATTACACCAAAATAAAGTTATGGGTATCCAAAACAGGTTTTTGCTTTAATACTAGTAAGATAAGGTTATGACTTTTGTTAAGTTTGAATTTAATTCAAGTATTATCAGCGATCACCAGCTTGAATTGGTAGACTCTATTAAAATCAGGGATTAGAAATTAGCCAAAGACTACCTTTTAAAATATGTGTTAAACATTAAGAATAAGATATCAAGGCAATTAGGACTGTTATTTATAACAATAAAAATAACAACCCCCCCCAGTATTAGACCCACTTTAGAAACTAATGCCTTTCGTCTTTTCCAGGTTAGTGGTCGCCACAGCGGAACTCCGGTCTGCTAATGATTGGCAGTGGATTTTTACGGTGCCAAGTTGCCAGCCCGAGGCCCAACCTTCAAGGAAGGCACACCCATTCACGCATGCACCTACCTGCATGTCTTTAAATGTCATTCGACTGCGGGGAGCACATACAGACTCCACACTTTAGGTGCTCCAGCAGAGAATCGAATGGAAGAACCTCTTGCTGTGAGGTGACAACACTAACCACTGCACCACTGCGACCATCATGTATACGTTGTAAATTATACTCTGCTTGATTGTACATTGCACTGTGCTTGTTCACTGGAATGTATATACACAGTTTTTTCTATGTAATTAGTCTGAACTATTCTGTTATTTCTTGCATTTCTGTATTTTTTGTTTGTGAAATGTTTTGTATTTCACCTGGGCTGAGCCGAAATTGGTCAGTACTGTTCAGTATACAAATATAAATAAATCAGTCATTTGTGTGTGTGTGTGTGTATATACATATATATATATATATATATATATATATATATGGGTTCCATACACTAGATCAAATTTTCACTAATTTGAAATAGTGCATGGAATGCTCACTGCAGCAAAAGTGCACTTAATCGAAAGTGCACTTACGCGAAGTTCAGTACAATGAATGGGTGTTGTACTGAACTTCCGTGCAGTACTCATGGACCTTAGGGTTAGGGTACAGGTCATAGTAATAGCCCATAGGGCTATCCCCTTACCATGACCCGTGCCCTAACCCTAAGGTCCGTGATGACTGCAGTGCAGTGAAGGACATAGCAATGTCCTCCACTATGGTGCGATAGTAACAAACCTTAAGGTTAGGGCATGAGTTAGAGTAAGGGGATAGCTTTCCTAACTATCCCCTTATCCTAACCCGTGCCCTAACCCTAAGGTCCGTGACTATCACACCATAGTAGAGGACATATCTTGTTTTTTATGTCCTCCACTGTGCTGTGGTGTTTTTGGTGAAGTGCACTTATGCAAAAGTTCACTTTCGCAGAACTGAGGCTTCCTATTACAAGTTTGAAGTAGTGAACTTTCGTTCTTATAATAGGAATCCATATATATATATATATATATATATATATATATATATATATATATATATATATATATATCTATAGTTCCACTTTAAAAAGTTGACTTATCTAAAATGTCGACTCCAATAACATAGAGACCACAACGGCAATGATTTGCAACATCGAACTTCTGAAACGGCAAATTTTGCCTCCGGGAAATGAATCACTTGGCCACCACCGACTGTTGCCCTGTCCTCTACTATAGTGCCATCTTGGAGTTGTTATATTTAGGTAGAGGGGTGTGAGGGTGCAGCCCTGGACATGGGGGGGGGTATGGGGGTTGAAGCCCCCCACTCCGATGGGTTTTGTTTATGTATAATTTTATTTTTTTCTAATATGATTGTTGAATTTAATAATTATGTTATTTTCCTCAGTGGTGGCCAAGTAGTTGGTTTCCTGGAAAATAACATACGTATTAAATTAAACCTACCATATTAGAAAAAATAAAATTATACATAAATAAAACCCTCCTAGACACAATATAAAAACATTAGTTAAGGATCATAACAAGTTATAGGACAATTATTTAATATTTAGAAACTTTTTAGATAGTTTGTAGAGAAATTAAACGTAAATTAGTCTAATAGAAACAGTAATTGCAATACGAAGCGAGGGAAAAACAGACATGGTATATTTTGGGAAAAAAGAAAAGTCAGGGAATATAATTTGATAGAAGTAAGGAAGTAAATGAAGAAGGGAGACTAAGGAGGTATAAGGAATGAAAAGGTACTTGTTCATATTTAGGGATATAGTTTATCACTGTATCCTGGTTTTGAGCAAGAACAGAGCCAGATTTAACTAGGAAGTCTTTTGGAATTTTTTTTAAAGATGGGAGGGAGGGTATTGACCTGATGGATACAGATAGGGACGTCCAGGCCTTAGCAAATTTGTATGAGTACAGACAATGCCCAACAGAGTTGCTAGGTTTGTAGACATGAGTTTTTGGTCACTGGATTGCATTGACCAACTGGGAGCATAGTTGTGTAGAATCTTTTTTAGTGCTAGACAGGCAGATGGAGGTTGTAAGAAGCTGTGTATATGTTAGCTGATGAGGCAGTTCTAATTAATTTAGGCTTTTTAGTGCTATCCAGTTGTTGGTTCTGAAAAGAAGTATCTGCTGCAAATTTAGCAACTTTGTTATAGCATTGTTCAAGTTTTCATTTTTGTGAAGCCTGGAGGTTAGTGAGGGTGGGAGTGTCATAAAGAAGAGTAAATAAAAGCAGGACTAGAAAAAGGGTCACTTATTTATCTCAGTGTAGTCCATATGTGTGTAATAAATTACCATTGAATGTACATATGGCAAATTACATAATATTTTTAAAATAAGGCTAGATGATTATATAGGAATTAGAAAATATTTGCAATATTCTGTTTTCTTTGATGGTCTTGTAGCTTAATGTGGAATGGCCCAAATTATGGAACTGTAAAACTATTATACACCAATTACATTACTACAAAAAGCAAATATACCAGCTGTGCCAAATACTACACAGTGGTTGCAACAGCTGCAAGAAAAAAAGTAGAATTTCTACGTGTCTTGAGCATATTAATGTTTTAGATCATGTTGATGGAGTATGAGTTTAAAGTTGGAGATGTGTATTCAAATAGTTATAATCATATCAGAAGATACGCAATGGAGGAAATACTTCATGTTTAAACAGATAGCATAAGGAAGAAGGTAAACAACAAACCTCAGATATGGGCAATAATGGTCACAAAAACAAAGTTTTCAAATTCAGAGTTGCTCAGGCTCATTCTAGACAATTGGCAGACCTAATAACAAACATATAAGTTATATAGATGCAACCCTATGCAGGATATTACAGTGTATACAGACAGTGCGTGGCCCTTCTAAGTCCTAACATAGTACTTAGATGTTTGGGAAAGGAATAATAACTGAACATGTAGTTGTTGTGTCTTTCTGCTTTTCCCGGTTAGGGGTAGCCACAGCGGAACTCCGGTCTGCTAATGATTGGCAGTAGATTTTTACGTGCCAATTTGCCGGCCCTGACGCACAACCTTCAACGAAGGTATGCCCATTCACGCATGTCTCCACACACAAGATGCTCTAGCTGAGAATCGAACAGGACAACGTCTTACTGTGAGGCGACAATGCTACCGCAGCAACACCACTGCAGTAATAACTGAACATGTAGTAGTAAAATAAGATCAGTTTATTTAATATATTTATTCATGGCTTATGAAGTTCATAGGCAGGAAAGATAAGGATAATAAAGATTAAGTAAATATTTTAAGAGAATATCTACCAGCTTATGCCTAACATTGTAGATAATAAAGCCAAAGATACATCCACTACTGTTACTAATATTCAGCCATTTCCTTTAGATTCCTTGCAGCGTTACATTGTAGAGTTCATTAAGTAACCTGAACTTGTAGAAAAATAAACCTACAAATTGATAAGTAAGTTGTCAAGGGATACTGACACATACCAACAGGTTCATAGGTTCATTGTTTTTTTCTAATCATATGGCCAAAAACACCATATTATTCAGTACTGGTGAGATATTGGTGGTGTCTACCATTAAGTATATTTTCTCCACATATCCCAAGTGACAATTTGCAGTCACTCATCCAGTCATCCAGGCTGGTTTTAAAAGTTGCCAGGGAAGTACACCTGCTTGAAATGTAAGGGAGCCTATTGCAGTCATGGAGGATATGCTGGATTAGGTGGCTGCCATGCCAGCTGATACTGTTAATATGGTGGTAGAGGTTTATTTCTCTAGCATGGGAATTTGCTTTACCACTAGTTCTGTTCAGGTGAAGGAGTTCAAAGATTATATGGTTATTTATAACATGGAAGACTAAGCAGAGATCACCCCTGAAGAACCTATACAATATCGGTACAGGGATAACGTCTTTGATTTATCAGAATTGCTAAGGATGCTGGGACTTGAGAGCTTTTTGGTTTGAAAAGACTGAGGTTTCACAGACTATCTTAGTTACTTAGTCATGCACATATCAAAGGGGGCATTATGTAGAACTATAACTTCTCTAGGCCCTGTGGAGATACCACAATGGATAAGTTATGCAAGGTAGGAGGGGTGTTCTAACCATAATGGAGACTTGGTATCGAAAGGGAGTTTGCCTTTAAGATAGGTACTCAAATGCTTGATGACTTGATCAGATTTAAGTGGAATGCTATCTATATGATAAATGGTGGTGGTGTTAGATTTACCAAAGGAAACTATGCTGCATTTCTTGATCTTCAAAGTAAGACCATATTTGGCTCTGAGAGAAGAAATGAAATAATCTGAGAAAATGCTGTTGTGCTTTCAGATAAAATGTATGATTAACAAGCTATATTATAAATGTATAAAATTAAAATGTATTTTCTTAACTGGTTAAAATATAAAAGTAAAACAAGCTGCATTATACCTTCATTTTTCAGTGAAATGCAATTTGTAAAAGGAAAATGTGCACAACTGTATATACCTGCATTTGCTAGTTTTAAAATATACTGCACCTTGGAGAGGGAAGTAAGCTTTGCTTCTTTGACTGCGCTACTGAAGAGTCTGCTGCATGAAGATTCTGTTTAGTTTATACAATGATGTCTTATTTGGACAGTAGGTTGCTGATACTTTTCTCCCAGGAATATGCAATTATGGAAACAGGAAGAGCATCTTCTAAATTCAAGGTGAAACCATGACAAATTCTGGTTGGGTCATAAATAGAGGGACAGATTGTAAATTGAGTATGGTAACAGAAATGCAGAAGCTACAGGAGGTTCTGCTTTGTTTGCAGGCAGATACATTGGTAAATAGACCTTAGTATCTACTTGTAAGAGTGCTGATATTTCCTTTCTGTATTGAAAAAGCAAAAACAGGTCATAGCACATTTTTATCTGGAAACAGATAGTGTTTTGTTTAGATGTTAGACAGATTTTTTTTGACTTGACTGCCATCTGTCTTTTTGAATGGTCTGTTTTCATGTTCATATGCAAGCTTTTTACTGTCTGCATATTTACTTGGAAATAAAATATTTTCATTTAATTATTTCAAATAAATACTCTTATTTTTTCAACTCTGTATGCTTATGGAGATACTTTATTAATTTAAGGGTTTATATGTTTCACTTATATACCAAACCCTGTGGTATCCATCTTTGGAATGGTGACTGCTCAGATCTACTGTGTGTTACAATTTAAATATTTAATGGCTGGTTTACTTTAGTAGTCATACCTACGTAGAATGCAGGGCATCCAGAACGTAAAGCTATATATACAATGTTAGCATGCATGAAAACCTACCCAGACTACTAATAGATATGACTGTAGACAGTGGTAAGATTAGATTGATTATTCAAGACAACTGTAAAATTATAAAAGGAAATAATGATCTATATCACGTCTTAGGAAAGACACCCTTGTTTGTACACAAGAAGAGTGGCAGCATTAAATATATGCTAGAAATTTGTGACACTTATATATAGGTCCATACGTAAGTTTAGGCCACATGCCACATGCCTTATACTATTAGTATTCCGGGTAAGTTTTCTTGCACCGCTGCTAACATTGTATATATATATATATTTATTTATTTATTTATTTGCAGTTGTTTAACCAGGATAGTCCATTGGGCCAGAAGAACCCGTTTTCAGTGGAGTCCTGGGGAGAAAAGCTCCACACACAGATTACATAAAGATTACAGTGATTAACATTTTAACAATTTCTGGTTATAAGACAGAACAAAAATACTAAGGTTACAGTCAAAAATAGAAGGCTTTTTTTTTGCTCTAGTAGGATTAAGAATAAGTAGTTAGATGCAGTAGGCTTAGAATTTGCTAGATACAAATAAGAAGTTGTTTACTAGAAGCAAGTATGAATTTGCTATCTGGAATTTGTGAGATGGAAAACTGTAGGAAGTGGGGAATAGGTTATGAGGGATGGGAGCAGGAGCATTCCCATGTGGATGTTAGATGTGAGTGGAGTGATTTTTTAAAGGATGGGAGGCTAGTGATATAGCTTTATGTTCTGGATGCCCTGTGTTCTACATAGGCATGACCAGTAGGAGTCTTAATAAATGCATCAAGGAGCATTATTATGCAATAAGAATTGCTTTAAAAGTGTTTGTGTTCCTGTGTTTGCTTTAACTTTCAAAAAAAAAATCCTATCTCTCTATTCATTCATAGATTCATAGGTTCATAGATTAGTACTAAGTTAACTGCCCTTGTGAGCCATTGTAAGCCTAGCCAATTATCCCTTGTGAGCCTCAAACCCTGCACCTTGTGTTTGTAAGGCAAACACCTTAACCATTAGACCACCCTCCCTTTTCCCGCCTTTCTAGAAACAGTAGAGTCCGGTTTTCAGATTTTGCTTAATTTTGGGCTGTTTGTAAGTTTCTGTGTTGCCCAGACCTTTCTAAGATAGAGGGAAGCTTCTCTGTTCATCGGTGAGAGTGGTGAGCTTTGAACAGCCTATCTGTAGCTGGAGGAGTGGTTTCAGCTCAGAATCTGTAGTTTTATTGGCCATTTTGGGCTATTTCTATCCCTTTCATCTTTCTGCTTAAACACCCGTGTTTGCACATTTTTTTGCACTTGTATTACCTCAGCAAGAGCCTGCCTGGGTGTCCTGCAGAGTCCTACAGGAGCAGAGAGAGAAAAGTGAGACTTTGAGTGGATTAAATACCTCTGTTTTGCTTTTTATTGGTTATTTTTGCTAGCCCCATTATTCTGACCATTTTTTATAACTTTGCTACTTATTTGAACTGTTTTTTGAATTCTGATACTGTTTGCACTTTAACTGATCATTTTTAAGTAATTTTCAATTGTTGAGCGCTACATACTCAAGTGTGATATCCATTGTTCTGCTTTAAGTGTTTGTATTCCTGTATCTGCTTTAACTTTAAAAAAAAATCCTATCTCTGTATTCATTTCCCACCTTTCTAGAACCAGTAGAGTCTGGTTTTCAGATTTTGCTGAATTCTGGGCTGTTTGTAAGTTTCTGTGTTGCCCAGACCTTTCCAAGATAGAGGGAAGCTTTTCTGTTTGTCAGTGAGAGTGGTCAGCTTTGAACAGCCTATCTGTTGCTGGAGGAGTGGTTTCAGCTCAGAATGTGTAGTTTTATTGGCCATTTTGGGCTATTTCTATCCCTTTCATATTTCTGTTTAAAAACCCATGTTTGCGTAGTATTTGCGCTTGTATTACCTCAGCAAGAGACTGCCTGGGTGTCCTGCAGAGTCCTACAGCAGCAGCAGAGAGAGGAAAAGGAGACTTTAAGTGGATTAAGTACCTCTGTTTTGCTTTTTATTGGTTATTTTTGCTAGCTGCATTATTCTGACCATTTTTTATTAACTTTGCTACTTATTTGAACTGTTTTTTGAATTGTTATACTGTTTGCACTTTGATAATTTTTAAGTGTTTTTCAACTGTTTAACTGTTAAGGGCTACACACTCAAGTGCGATAGCCATTTTTCTGCTTTAAAGGTTTTTGTATTCCTGTATCTGCTTTAACTTTTGAAAAAAAAAATAAATAAAAAAATCCTCTCTCTCTAGTCATTTCCCACCTTTCTATAACCAGTAGAGTCTGGTTTTCAGATGTTGCTGAATTCTGGGCTGTTTGTAAGTTTCTGTGTTGCCCAGACCTTTCTAAGATAGAGGGAAACTTATCTGTTCATTATTGAGAGAGGTGAGCTTTGAACAGCCAATCTGTCGCTGGAGGAGTGGTTTCTGCTCAGAATCTGTAGTTTTATTGGCCATTTTGGTCTATTTCTATCCCTTTCATCTTTCTGTTTAAAAACCCGTGTTTGCACGATTTTGTGCATTGCACAGCGGCGTTTAACTATGGTTAAACTATTCCTGGTGACAGAAAGTCTCCTCTACAGATTTTCCCTTAGAATTAGCCAGTTTTCTAGTTTTAGCACTCAGAACTGTTTCTTTGTGTTCAGCACTATCCAAATCTCATTGCAAGCACTAAATAATCTACAAATTACTGCAGCACTCAACTTTCCTCACGTATCAAGAGGAAATCAGTTCTTTTTTATTTATTTATTTAAATTTGTTGACCAGGAGTGTCCGACTGGACGTAGGTCCATTTTCAGCGGAGGCCTGGGGAGAAAAGCTCCACAGTTAAAATAAACAGACAGTATTTACATTGGATTACATAGTGATTAACAATTTACATAGCAATTACTTACAACATATTTACAGATGAAGAACATAGTACATCAGTAGACAACTAGAATCTTTATCTGTGAAGTGCATACCAGACATTAACAAATGTTACAAGAAGAAGAAGAAGTTTGTACTGTATAATAAGTACTGGCTTATGAGCATCTGAGCTTGCTATAATCAAGGTAGTTAGTGGAGTGGAAAGAAAGGTAGTGGTTGGATGGGGTGGATGATATTAGAGTGGGAGTTTTAAGGGCATAGCCAGCATGTTTTTAGTTGCGCTTTTAGTAAAGTTTTGAAGTGGGTGCATGATGGTATAGAGGTAATTGTGGGTGGGAGTGAGTTCCATAATTTGGCTATGGTACAAGAGAACAGTGCTTCACCAGCAGAGCTATTGGCTTTAGTGATCTGCAAGTGATTTTTGCTGCTGGATCTTAGTGGTCTGGTGGTGCGATAGGGTTGGAGTAGATTCTGGAGGGATGGGACATTTAGTGGCTGGTTTACTAGTTTGTGGGCGAGTGTGAGTTAATACTACTGAAGGAGGTGAGGGAGTTCAAGCCAGCCCAGTTCAGCAAGTGAGAGACAGTGGTGACTACGGTAGGATGCCCCTGTGGTGAATTTGGCAATTTTGTTGTAGCAGGTCTCTAGCTTGTTTGGATCACATTGCCTTAGGTTGGTATATATTGGAGAGGCATAAAGTAGGGTGGAGATAAGGTGGGAATTTGCTATTGAAATCTTTGCTGCTTTGGTGAGAAATTGCTTATTTCTGTATAACGCTCCTAGTTTTTTGTGGACTTTTTTTATAGCCATGGATATGTGAATGTCAAATTTTAGTTTATTGTTTATTTCCACTCCCAGCAATTTGGTGTGTTCAGTTGGGTATATAGTGGTGTTGTCTTTTGCCGTGATGTTAAAGTGAGAGTTGTTTTGAGTATCTTTTGGTGGGTTGGAAGATGAGTAGTTTAGTTTTGTTTGGGATGAGTATTAATCGGGCATTGGATAACCATGTTTCAACAGAGGAAAAGGCTTCCTGTGTGACTTTTTGTAGTTTTGGTAGGGACTGGGCTGAGCAGATGATGGTCGAGTCATCTTAGTACTTAAATTAATAAGCACTAACCAGGCATGTCTAACGGTCAGCTCCTGGTGTTTTCTCCTGTCCACCTGATGAATCTGGGCATCTTGGGGCAATGTAGCAATTGCCTCATGTACACTCACAGCACTCTCCTCACCCAACACTACAACTTGTGAGAGATGCACTTATATAGCCAAACTGGAAGCCAAAATTCTCTCCAGCCAAGACAGTACTAGACAGTCAAGAGGAGAAGGTAAACACTACACCGCATTCTACACATAGTCCATCAAAACCTGCACCATCCAAACCCACACATAGTAACACAAAACACACACCTACATTTGTGGATGCTCTCTATAAAAATCTTCCCAAACAAGAGAGAGAGACCTCCAAAGCTGAAACGCAAGCAACCACCACCCCCCCAACACTACCTGAATGACACATAGCCCACAAAATCAGTGTGCCTCTCAACCTCAGCCCATAAGACAAAACAACGTACCCAACACACTAGTCATTGATGACTCTATAGTCAGGCACACTGACATCCCTCTCACCAGGCTAAACAAAGAGAATGTTACTGTTAACTGCCTGTTGGGTTCCAGGATCTGCCATATAACGCACACACTCAGGTCACTCCACAACATGTACAAATATGACTCTGTCATTGTCCATGTTGGAGTGAATGACCTGAGACATTCCTCCCTGGACTACATGAAATGAGATATGGAGGAGATCTATGACCATGTGGCCCAGGCAGGTATGACACTAGCCCTGAGTAGCATCCTGCCATCACCCGGAATGATACCACAGTACAAGGACAAAATTATTGACTTTAACAATTGGCTAAGCTTCTGGTGTCATTCCAAGGGGATCCCGTATCTGTCTGCCTGAGACGACATGATCGGCAGGCCACGAAGCTTTGCCAGAGATGGTCTGCACCTGTTACCTCTGGGATTCTGGATACTGGCTAAGGCTCTTGCCACCCCTATAGTGCCTTTTTTGGGCAAGGCTCAAACATCAAATGCACCACCATAGTAGATACAAACAAGCAAAATCTAAGGGTAATTCTAATCAATGCTAGAAGTCTAAACCTCAAAATGCACTCACTTGAAGCACTCATTAAGATGGAGAACATTGACATCTGTGCATTGACAGTGACCTGGTTTAACCCTCCAGAGAGCATCCCTGCATTATCAGGCTACAATTCTTACCATATCTTTCAGCCACCTAACCTGGATCGAAACACTAAAGGAGGAGGCATGTCCATATTCATAAAGGATATCCACACCTCCAGGCTAGTTGCTGAACATAATGTATCCAAAATTATCCAAGTACAATTAACACTGGGTAAGACTGCAATTCAGGTTGTAGCTTGTTACAGATCTCCCACCATGCCCCAGTATGCTTACTCCATCTTTCTTGATATACTGGATAATATTAAGGTACAGCCCAATACCCAAATATTGGGAGATTTCACATACCCCACCATCAACTGGGAAAACTACTCATGTACTAACTCATCTGCCCAACATTTTCTGGAATTCTTCAATTCCAATGCCCTGGATCAACTTGTCCATACCCCTACCAGAGGCAGCAACATCCTGGACCTGGTCATTACCAATATGGGTAACAGATGCTCAATGTCAGAGGTCAACTCCTTGCTGGTCAGGTCCGACCACAAGCTAATCACCCTAAACGTCCATATCCCACCCTCACCCCCATTAAAGAAACAACCGTAAAAAATTTCCCCAAAGCCAACTTCATGCCTCTTAAGTCAGAAGTGGCCAAATTCACATCCTCCAAACAGATGGAAAATAGAGACACGACTGCTGAATCATATACAAAAGCACTGTATAACCACATACACGAGAGCATAAACAGTGCCATCCCCAACAGAACCAAAAAGCTATCCTCCAAAAAAGGGAAGCCAATCTGGTGGTGGTCCTCTGGATTAAACAAACTCTACAACAGAAGAAAGAAACTGCTGCAAAAAAGAGTAAAATCCCATGATTGCAGGAACTCCCTGGTTAGCCTCAGCAAGAAGCTGAGATCCCTCATAAAATCCTCCAAAGCTAGTTACAAAAATAAAATCACCATGGATTCTAAAGACAACCACAAAGCTTTCTACAGCTATGTCAAGAATCGTAATGGCAACCCTCAGATCTGCTTGGAACTACAGCACAATGGCACTACATTTACCGCACCAACTGATATTGCTAACATCCTGACAGACAGGTTTAGTGCAAACTTTATGCCTCCCCCACCCCCCAAAGGGCCCATCTCAATACCAGAAGATTGCAAAGCCCCTGTAATCATGGACACACAATGGCACTACATTTACCGCACCAACTGATATTGCTAACATCCTGACAGACAGGTTTAGTGCAAACTTTATGCCTCCCCCACCCCCCAAAGGGCCCATCTCAATACCAGAAGATTGCAAAGCCCCTGTAATCATGGACACACAGGTAAATACCGCACTCTCCAATGCCAAGAACACAGCATCCATTGGACTGGACAACATCCCAGGCTGCATTCTGCACGAACTACAGAACAAACTGGCACCCCACCTAAGTACCATGTTCAACCATAGCCTCACTTCAAGCTTTGTGCCTATGGAATGGTGCACAGTGACAGTTATCCCTCTCCACAAAGAGGGTGTCACCACTGACCCTGGGAACTACCGCCCCATTAGCCTGACAATCCTGGTCTTCAAGGCCATGGAACGCATCATCCTGGAGGTTATAAACAGAGACATAGGTAACATCCAAACTCTGGACCCCTCTCTGTTTGGGTTTGTAAAAGGTAGATCATGCCTCCTAAACCTGATTGATTTCTTCGAAGCAGTCACCAGAGCCGTAGACGAGGGTAAGGTGGTGCACACAGCCTATCTTGACCTTGCCACGGCTTTCGACACCATTACCCACTATGGTATTATAGATAAACTCACTGGACTAGACATAAATCCATATGTCACAAGATGGGTGGCCAATTGGCTCACTGACAGAACCCACACAGTGAATGTAGCCGACTCCAACTCCGATTTCAGACCAGTGACAAGCGGAGTACCACAGGGTTCGGTCCTGGGTCCTCTCCTGTTTGGTATCTACTTCTCTGAAGTCCAGGCTAATACAGCTGGTCTCCGGCTAATGAAATTCACAGACAACTGTGAACTAGGAGCCATAACAGATTCACCTAAGGATGTGGACATTCTACAAAGAGGCCTCACTGAGACTGATGCTTGGTGTCAAAGTCATCACCTAAAGCTCAATGCCAAGAAGTGCATTGTCATCCCCTATGGGAAAAACACCATACCCATGAACTACTACATTTGCGGTAGCCTACTAAACACTAAAAGTGTGATAAGGACCTTGGGACTCAGGTGGACAGTAGTCTCTCCTTTGATAATCACGTTGCCACAGTAGTCAGGAAATCCTTCTATGTGGCACATCTCATTACAAAGGGGTTCTCCTCCAGAAAAGAGAGGTCATCATTCCTCTCTACTTATCCCTCATCAGACCCATTATAGAGTACAACACCCTGTTTAGCATGTACCTCAGAAAACATCGGCAACAACTAGAAAGGTCACAGAAATACCTCACTAGGAGGATTACCGGTCTCAAACAGATGCCATACACAGACCATCTCAAAAAACTCCAGCTCTACTCCATTGCATATTGCCTACTCAGAAGTGACCTCTGCCTACATAAAAAGCCATGTCTAACCCAGATCTGATGGACATGCTACACTTAAATAAATCCCAATCTCTCCGAGCCACACGCTCCAGTGACCTAAACCTTGTCATCACAATAAACAGAACATGCTGGAGGGATAGATTCCTGTCCCAGAAACTTCCCATGCTCTGGAACAGGCTACCCATTCATGTCAAGCAGAACTCCTCATTAGCCCTCTTTAAGAGAAATCTTGACAATTGGATGGGAAACAAGAAATTCACCCTGGGGATCACTGCTGTGGTGCTGCTCGACAGGGGCACAGGAAAATAATTTTCTTGGGTGGCGAAAGCCAGGGAACCTTATTTGGCTATGCTTATATAGGCTCTAGGGCTGATAGCCTAGTACATACCTATGAACCTATGAACCTATAAAGACACAAATAATGCACTTTACAGACCTACTATATCTTGTGTTTCCTATAGAAAATATACCTTTACTATATTAGATCATGTAAGACAAGACCTAAGAAGTAGTAACCATAAAAATAAGGTAGAAAGAAAAAAGACCAGGTGGCAAATAAAGCTGGGAGCAGATAGTCCCCAGGCTTAAATAATATGGTGAACATAAAGTGCTTCTGGGCACACAGAAAACTGACTATTTAGGTAAATAAATCAAAAATATCAAAGGTTAGTGTTTCAAAGATGCTCACAATATGCATTTTCAGTATATCATGATGTTTTTACTTTTGCATGGAATGAATATTTTAGTGTGAAGTTTTTACATTTAATAATTGATTAATTAATAAATTCTTTCTATTGAACAGTTTAAAGTATTTAAAGTGGTTGGTTATTAGGATTCTTGTTTTTCTAATGAAGCCTGGTTGACGAAAGCGTTAATAAAGTATTTTACGCTAAAGACAGTTTCAGTTCATTCTTCAGCACTCTACAGTGTTTTTCTTTTGTTGTTTTTTTTATATATGCCGGTTTTGGGCATTCTTTGGTTTTGAAAATATAAATAAAATGTTTGCATTGGTTTTGTATAGATGCCTCAATCCATTAATTAAAGTGGCTGTAAAATTCAGAGGAATAGGTAGAAACTTTAAGGTACTAGGTTTGCAGGAGGGCTGTACCATTTGTTGTTACCAGTAATTTTGATAAATAGTAATTATTTTTGGAGTAATCACTGTATGTAAAGAAGATATTAGAAGATGCAGAATAAGTTTTCAAGGAGAAGGTCAGAACGAGATGATTATATTTGCCAGTGGAGGGGTGACAAGTGAGGCTAGCACATCTGGGGGAAATGTTTGTGAAAACAAAATCTAGAAGACTAATGCCTCTGGGGATGGTAGGTGGGACAATTTAGTCAAGTGTATTGAAATTTACAAAGCTCTAAAATCTCTGGGCATATTTGTTGCTGGTAGTATACATTTTCCAGTTTATGAGGGATAGTTGAAGTTACTTATAACAAAGTCATTTGATTAAGTGACTATCTTTTAAAACTGGTAAGGTATTCTACATGTTCTGAAGGGGTCATAAATTGTGGAGAGGTGTCTGTAACAGGCTATACTGTTATAATTAATTTCATTGAGTTGTACTAGGACTTCAACCAGTTCTAGATTCATATAATGTGGAATCTGACAACAGACTATGTAGCTGTAAATAAATAAAGATACGGTCCTACACTTGCTTGTGCATATGCCAAGTATTTTAATCTGGAATAGAGATAGTGCTATCTCTTTCCTGGAACCAGGTGTCTGTAATTACACAAATGCTGATGTTTTCAAGGGTAAAGCATAGCTCAAGTTTAGAAATGCATGTGGCAAGCCGATATTACTATGCACTATTTATGTTCTTAGATTAAATCCTTTCGACTTCATTCGAAATATATTCAACATACTTAAAATGTTCAGAAACCATATTATTATATTAGGAATAGACTGGAACACCACTGTAAATCCTTGGCATGACACCACTAACAGAAGAAGAAATTTTGATAGGGGAGTATCCTCTACCATAATAGATATACAGACTGAATTCAATCTAGTAGACCCTCTTATGATTTTAATATTAGAAATGGTGACAGCAATAACAGACATACAAAAATAACTATACCTATTTCTGACCTTACCAGAAATTTCTAATTGTCTTATAAAAAAACTCTTTTAATACAGAACCCCCGCATTTTTCCAACCATTCTAAGATATTCTTAGAATTAAATTTGAACTTGGATATTAATCATAATCCCCTTTTCTATTTATATAATAATTGGTCATCAACCCCCTTATTATTAGAAAATGAAGAGGTAATTACTGAAATAAACTCCATGCTTGAGCAGTTCTATGCTAACCTTTCCATTTCAGCTAAAAAAACATGACATGAAATGAGCTACACTGAAATACCAGATATGAGGCTTACAAATTAGCAGAGAATCCTATTACCAAAAGCTACATAATAAACATGAAACTGACATACAATCCAATAACGAAAAACTGGAAAAACTTTTCATTCAGAAAAGTAGAATAAAACCCAGAAGATAAGTTAAAATATTTTTAGTGACAACCAATTGTCCATTACATGGTACAGCACTCATGGTACAAAACTAAGACTTTAGTCCTCTAATTCAAACACCTTCAAAATTGCTATATCAATTAATTAGAATACAAAAATCAAGTACATCAATTATGGAAATAAAATACAACAATAATTGTACTTTCACTGAATATATATTAAAATATTAAAAAATCACACCAAATAATATTAATCCAATACTAATAGCTATAATGATATTAAAATAAAAATATTCATAGCAAATTATTTTCTCTTCCATACCTCCTGATCTAACAAAGCAACAACAACAACAAAAATAAGAAAACCCTATTGCCATATCAGAATTAACTAACACTATTAAAACATGAAAAATGGAAATGCCCCTGGCCAAATTGGCTTTACCCCACAATTGTATTAAAAAATGTCAAATGTTTTATATAAAATACTTCAAATGTTTTCCTGACCCTTATTTAAATAAGTCAAAAACAATCCTTATCCCAAAACATAGCTCTGACCACTCCGATCCCTCAAATTACAGATCAATATCTCCAAATAAATTGTAATATTAAAATCCTGACAGCTAGTATTAATAGAATTCAAAAATTACCTCAGAATTAACTAACACTATTAAAACATGAAAAATGGAAAAGTCCCTTGCTAAATTGGCTTTACCCCACAATTGTATTAAACATTTCAAATGTTTTATCTAAAATCCTTCAAATTGTATTTAATGACATCATATATAATGTTTTCCTGACCCTTATTTAAATAAGTCAAAAACAATCCTTATCCCACAACATAGCTCTGACCACTCTGATCCCTCAAATTACAGATCAATATCTTCAATAAAATGTAATATTAAAATCCTGACAGCTACCATTAATAGAATTCAAAAATTTACCTCAAACATTTTATCATCTTTTCAATCAGCTTTTACCAAATCTAGGCAAATAAACAATCAAACATTTAATCCTAAAACTCTTTAAAAATAAAAAAAAATAAAAAAATAAAACATTGTATTACACTTGGGTGCCCCCAAAGCCTTTAATCATGTAAGTATTCCTTTTTTGAAAAAGTACTGCTTAGACTTGGTTAACTGCCTATTTTCTCCATATAATCTCCTCCTTGTATCAAAATACTTCTACAAAGCTAGTAATTAACAAAAATCTTTATAGACCCATCATGATCAATCAAGGAGTTAGACAGAGTTGCCCCTTCTCAACTTACTCATTTAATATTTTTATGGAACCTATGTTTTTTTATGCCTTACGCAAAAAAAAAAAAAATACTACAATATCAAAATTTCTATACATTTTTCAAATTTAAACCATCTAAGTTTACACCCCCATGAATAAATACATGGCTAGTGTTCAGCAAACAATTTTTGAAGGATTTACATTTTCATTATAGTGGGCTTTCTAGAATTTGGTGTCAGAATCTTAATAAAATGGAGTGGATCACATTCAAAACGTTAGCTGAAAACAAACAGATTGTGATTAACAAAGCAGATAAGGGAGGTCAGGTGATTGCATGGGACTGGGCTATGTATTTTTCAGAGGCCAGTACCCAATTGTCAGATCACCGGTTTTACCAAAAAATGCATTTAGACCCAACTCCCATGTTTAAAATGGAGATTGATAAATTTTTGAAACTGGCTCTTGAGGAAGGTATAATTTCTAAAGAGGTTTTACACCAGTTGACTGTACAAGATCCTACTAGGCAGTATTTTTACATGCTGCCCAAAATTCATAAAAATGTGGTGGGGAATGGTTCACTTACAGAGCCATCATCTAAATTTTTATCATATTATTTAAAGCTATTATTGGGGCTGATAAGATCAAGAATTCAGGATACAACTGAGTTCTTGTCTATTATTAAGGAAATGCAGTTGGACTGTGGGTGGCTTTTGTGTACTATGGATATGAAAGCATTGTATACTAACATTCCAAATTGGGCAGGAGTAATAGCCCTAGAATTTTGGTTAGATCGGACTTCTATATATAGTCCAGGTTTTAACACTTTTTTATTGCATCTCACAGAGCATGTGTTGACAAAAATGTTTTTTTATTTTAAAGAAGAATGCTATCTACAACTCAATGGTATCACTATCTGTGCATCTTTTGCACCGATTTATGTGGACCTTTTGTTTGGGCTTTGTGGAAGGGGTAATCATTTATGATGATTCTCATAACATCTACCTGGAGGCTATGGACACCTGGAGGAGGTACTTAGATGAATGCTCATTGGTCCGGAGGTCTGATGTCACATACTAATTGGAATTTGTACAATATTTAAATGAAAATAAATGGGGTATACAATTCACTGTGCATCATGACCCCAGACAAATTACCTTCCTGGATTTAATGGTACAGATAGAGTTGGATGGGACACCTAGCAGTCAGATTTTTAGAACGTTTCCTCAAGTGAATACCATACTGCAGGCCAATAGTTGTCATCCCCCACATATAATTAAGAATATACCTAAAACTCAGTTCCTTAGATTAAAAATGATTTGTTCTTCCAAATCAGAATATGAAAAAGAAGTTGAGGATATGATTGGGAGATTTGGTTAGAGGTGATATAGACATTCTGATGTTGTGAGAACATTTAATTCAACACAGGAGCTGGATAGAGCACAATTGTTGAGATATAAGACCCCCAAAAACATCAAGAGGTTCACCCAGATTTATTACAAACTTTGGGAAAAATAAAAAATCTTTTATGCATCTTGTGCAGAAATGCTGGCATATTTTGCTTTTAGATGATGATTTATGCAATATTTTACCTGCTAAATGTTTGTTTACATTTAGACATGGAAAAACATTGAGCGGTTGGTTCAATCATTATAAAAAGAGCAAAATAATGAGTCCCATTAAGGGGCAATTGTCATTGGGGGCAGTTAGTTAAGGGATGCCAACCCTGTGGACATTGTAATAATTGTAAGTATGTCCATAAAACAGAGCAGTTTTCATCTTCCAATACCTCTCAAGTTTTTGAGATAAAGGTGTTTGGTAATTGTAATACTGATTGGGTGATATATTTAGTTACATGTAATTGTTCAGCCTTCTACATTGGGCAGACTTCTCCTCACCTAAAATTCAGGATTACAGAACATTTGAGTGGTATCAGATGCAAACAAATCTAATGCCTTATATAAACACACACACAAAAAACTTACTACAACATCAAAATTCCTATACATTTTTTCAAATGACGTAAACATATATATCACCATTCAAAAGTTAGATATTAATAAAATCATAAACACATTTACTAACTGTTCTCAAGTCTCTAACTTCACATTAAATGTACAAAAAGTAAATTATTCCCCTGGTCATCAAATTTTGCCCACAAAAATAGCTTCCAAAGCAGTTTATATCCTGGCATTTGGGTCTATATTAAATCACCGAACGCTTAAAAAAGTGAACGCTTATAGTGTCGAAGTGTCAGAACAGCGATTATTTTTCTAAGGAAAAAAATCGCTGTTCCAACCAAAAAAAAAATCAATTTCAAACATTACATTAAGTGGGGGGCTTCATCCCCACACCCCCCTACTTAAATATACCAACTCAAAGACTGCACTGTAGTGCCAAAATGGCAAAGTACCGAAGCGACCAAGCAAATTCTTTCCCAGGGAGAGAATTCGCTTAACAGCCATTTCGATATTTTGCATTTTCAGCCTTTTAAGTTCGACCAAGATGCATTCAAAAGAATGTGTCTTTGGTCTTCTAATATAGACCCTGACATTTAATACACGATGATAGAAATAGATGGAGAGAGTTTAATCAATCTTTTCTCTCTAAAGTTGCCATTTTTAAGAAGAATGTCTTTATAGCTTCTGCATTCTGCTCAATACCAAAATTCTTTTTAAAATGGATTTCAGCATTAATAAAAATGTTATGACATCCTAAATCAGAGAGAGTTAGTTACAATAAATTGATGGCTCCTAAATCTAACAGAGCTCTATCTCTTCCTGACTTTTATCTATTTTATTTAATAGTCAACTCAATGAGGTTATTCAAGATAATTTATGCAGACCCCTCACACGATCAGTAGCAACCTGCTTGGATACAATTTTGGAGCAACAATCTTAAAACCTGTAGTTTTTATAGATTTGCACTTCCTTTTTTAAACCAATAATGCCCTACAAGTTAATAATACAATAATTCAACTTAGTTCTTCTTTTATTAAATTATTAAAGTTGTTAAATTAGATAATATCGTATTTTATTGGATCCATTAAATAGGGATCCACTGTTACAACTAAATAATAAAATTATGGAGTTATCAAATTCCCCTTTGTTAAAAAATAAGTTAATTTGTAGCACTAACATTCAATCATTAGAAGATATGAGGAGAGGATTATCTTTACCTAAAGGATATATTACTCTTTTAAACCAAATTAGAATCCTGTCCCTTAGAGGATATGAGCTTAACTCAACAAATATAAAGCAATTACATTTTTTGAATAATTTGATAAATACATTACTTCTGGATAAGGCAATAGCCAAGGCTTATAAACTCATCCAAATGTCTAGATTCAGTGATAGTTCCAAAAAATTAACTTAGTTTAACATCAAATTCATACATGTAAAAAATGTTTCTCTACCCAATTAATAATAAACCCCAATGCTTATTAAACTTTTATTAAATTATACTAGCCTATTTTAAACCTAAGTATTGTCACAATTTAACTCATGCTCTGTAAATAAAACAGGCCTAATACACATTCTTTGGTTTTGTCCATACTCTAAAAAATTATGGAATCTTCTCTATAATAAATTAACTAAATGGAGCTCTAAAATTATCATCTGGAATTGGCAATTGGCTCTACTACACACTTTCCCAATGGAAGTGCATACTCAGAAGTAAAATCACTTTTTATTCTAATGAAACACCATTTAGCACAAAACTAGTTAGAGATGTCCAAGTCCAAGTTTAATGGTAGAACTTCAAGGCCATTTTATTTAAATTAACTAGAGCAGATAAAATACATAAATAGAGTTTCATGGAAAAACATTTTTAATATTCTCCTCTGACTTCCATTGCTTTATACAATAGTAAGCCCATATTCATTCATCAACATAAGTCTACCAAATGTTTTTTTCATGATTCTTGTGATGTTAGTATAAGTATCTTGAATGTGAAAAGTCTCTTAAATATTTGGCAATGTATTTGACATTCAGATATACTTAACTATTTTTTACCTAAATAATGATAAATAAATTAAGAAATATCATTACCGTAAAAAAATATACAACTCACACTAGCTTTGTAATTTTTGCATTGTATATAGTTAGAGATGGTTGTATTGCTCTTGTGGTCATTATATTTTTAATTATCATGCATTATTGTTCATCATCACTACTGTTATGATTTCATTTATAAAATGTTAAATAAAAATTATATTTGGAAAATAAAGATTTGTTTCCAAAAAGGTCACATGATTTTAATATATATATATAATATTAATATAACACTGAGTGCATTTATGCATAGCTCCCATCCTCATAGTATAAAAATTAAAGCCAAAGCCAAAAATAATGGTGGGACAGAAATCCAAAATCAGGGAAAGCTTTTAAATACTTATAAATTAGAAAGTTGTTAGAAAACAGGTTTTTCATTACAATGCATTTCCTGAAGGATGTGAAACTTAGAACTCAAATGTCTGTCATTATTTAGTGACTTCGGCCCTCAGTAATTTGCTAGAAAAACCACAATAATTTTATGAGGAATAGACTGAAAATATGTAGCAGAAGTCTGGGCATTCTGTGAAAATCTGGATATTTGAGAAGTATGAGTATGAATAATGATTGTTATGTACTTTGAAAAAAAAAACGTTACTATTGAACTGTCAGAAAGCATCACAATTACATTATTCTTAGCAGGAAGGCTTTCATTATCACTTCTAAGGCGAGTAATATCCAGTACAAATAAGGTACGCAAGTCCATTGCATAACAACAAACTGTAGTGAATATGCAGCAGAGTCATTCCTTGTGTACCTGCAGGTAAATATGTATAGGTGGCTATCTCACCTAATGGAATTATAAATAATAATGAAACAATGGCAAACATATAATACAAAGAGAGCAAAATGCTCTAACAGTGATGCTGGAACAAAGAACAGAAAGGAGACAACATGGAGTAGGTGGGAGTCTATCATTATTTCATTGCATTGTTATTGTATAGCCATAGGCTAACATTACTACACGCTTCTTGTGGATTTATGTAGCAGGATAGATTAGAGCTATTTGTTGGCAAAGTTTACTAAGGCCAGAGCTGCCATATGCAAAGTAGCCTTGTCTTAAAGTTTGCTTTGTACAGTTCCATAGTTTCATAGTATAGTACTAGGCTATCTGCCCTGGGGCATTTGTAAGCCTAGCCATAGTGATGTGGCTTTTGCCACCCCATGAAATGGTACAAAAATGTACAGAATAAGTTTAGAATACTGTGCCTCTGTCTAGTAGTGACACAATGAAGGTCCCCTTATATAATAGAATTAGTTTACTGTGCCCATGTCTAGCAGTGACACAGATGTGACCCCTGGGGTAAACTTACGATCTCCCATCCACTCATCAAGATTTCTCTTGAAGAGAGTCAGTGAGGGGCTCTGCCTAATACGAACTGGGATCTTGTTCCAAAGCATGGGAAGTCTCTGGGTTATGAATCTATCCCTCCAGCATGTCCTATTCATACTTGTGCCGAGGTTTAAGCCTTTAGCTCTCGTGGTCCTGATGGATTTGGATTTTGTGAGGTGGAGCATGTCCATCAGATCCTGATTTGACATGGCCTTGTACGTCAGGCAGAGATCACCTCTGAGCAGGCGGTATGCTACTGAATAGAGCTGAAGTTTCTTTAGTCTGGCAGAATAAGACATATGTTGGAGACCCTTGATCCTCTTGGTGAGGTACTTTTGTGGGCTCTCCAGCTGTTGCAAATGCCAGGTGAGGTACATACCAAATGGGGCATTGTACTCAATCATGGGTCTGATGAGGGAGGAATATAGGGGTACAATGACATCCTTGGATCTGGATGTGAATCCCTTCATGATGAGGTGTGCAAGGTAGAATGTTTTTCTAACCACTTTGGCAACGTGGGTGTCAAATGAGAGGTCTCTGTCGACTTGGGTCCCTAGGTCTCTGATTACTTTTTCCATACTCAGTGTGTTGCTGTCTATGTGATAATTTGTGGGTACTTTGTTTTTCCCAAAGGGGATGACTATACATTTTTTGGCATTTAGTTTAAGGCCATGACTCCGGCACCAGTTGTCCGTTTCTGTGAGGCCTTTTTGTAGGATGTGTGTGTCTGCTGGTGTATCGACTATGGTGCCTAGTTTGCAGTCATCTGCAAACTTTGTCAGCCACAGCCCTCCCATGTTTGCTTTAACATCTGAGAAGTAAATGCCGAACAAGAGGGGTCCCAGGACAGATCCCTGTGGGACACCACTTGTGACTGGCTTTGAGTCTGACATTGCTCCAGTGATTTTAACTTTATGGGTTCTGTCCTTTAGCCAGTTTGCAACCCATCTAGTGACATAAGGGTTTACTTTTAAGCTGTTGAGCTTATCTATGATGCCTGAGTGGGGTATTGTGTCGAAGGCCTTAGCCAAGTCCAGGTATGCTGTATGGACTGCTTTGCCCTCATCAATGGCTCTAGTGACTGTTTCAAAAAAGTCAACCAGGTTTAAAAGGCAGGATCTGCCCTTTATAAAGCCAAACTGGGTGGGGTCAAGTGTCTGTAGGTCCCCTATGTTTCTGTTTATGAGTTCCATAATGATTCTTTCCATAGCTTTGCAGACCAGGCTGGTTAAGCTTATGCGGCGGTAGTTTCCAGGGTCTGTAGAGGCACCCCCCTTGTGGAGTGGGACCACTGTTGCTGTACGCCAGTGTTCAGGAACATATCCCGAAGTAAGGCTAAGGTTAAATAGCATTTTTATGTGTGGGTTTAGCTCCTCTTGGAGTTCACGTAACACGCAACCCGGGATACCGTCAGGTCCCATTGATGCTGTGTTTTTTGCTTTGTTTAGGGCGGTTCTCACTTGGACATCTGAGATGACAGGGAGATTACATTCAGCTGGGATAAGTATTTCTTCTTTTGGGGGTGAAGGAGGGGAGAAATTTGCACTGAACCTGTCAGCCAGAATGTTGGCAATATCTGTGGGTTCAGTGTATTTTCTGTTGTTTTGAACCAACTCTGAGCATATCTGAGGGTTTCCAGGTTTCTAACATAGCTGAAGAAGGCTTTGTGGTTATCTTTAGTGTCCTTAGAGATTTTTCTCTCAAAGTTGGCCTTGGATATTTTTATGAGAGAACGTAGTTTTCTGCTAATGTTGATCAGAGATGTCTTCCCTTCATGGGATTTTGCTCTGACGTGCAGTAGCTTCCTTCTTTTGTTATACAATTTGTTTATGGCTGAGGTCCACCAGACAGGACGCTTACCTTTGGTGGAGAGGGACTTGGATTTGTTTGGGATTGCATGATCCATGCATTCTTGGAGATGTCCATAGAAAGTATTTGTGAAGGATTCGGCATTGTGGGATGTGGTATCCACTGGCACAGAGGGCTTAAAGGATACCATCTCAGACTTAAGAAGAGTGAAGTCTGCTTTTGAGAAGTTTTTCACTGTTGTCTTTTGTGCTGGGGGTGGAGGTGGGATATGTATATCCAGGGTGATAAGTTTGTGGTCAGATCTCACTAGTGAGGGGTATACTTCCGGTGTGGAGCATTTTGTCCCCATGTTTGTGATGATCAGGTCTAGTATATTATCTCCCCTAGTGGGAGAGGTGACCAGTTGTTCCAGTGCATTTGAATTTATGAATTCCAGGAACCTTTGGGCTAGGGTATTAGGGCTAGAATAATGTACCCAATCTATGTTTGGGTAGTTGAAGTCTCCCAGTATGATGGTATTTTGTGATACATTCATATCCTCCAATGTCTTCAGGAAGGCTGAGTGGGGTTCTTGAGATTGGGAGGGTGGTCTGTAACATGCTACCAGTTGTATAGCAGTTTTGCCTATGGTTAGTTGTACCTGTATGGTCTCTGATGCTTCATGTGTTGCTACTAACCTAGAGTTGTGGGTGTCCTTGATGAATATGGACACTCCCCCTCCCTTTGTGGTTCGGCCCGGGTTTTGGGGCCGAAAAGCATGATACGAGGTATAGCCTGGTAGTGCTGGGGTGCTCTCAGGAGCCTTGAACCAGGTTTCAGCTACTGCACAGACGTCGATGTTCTCCATGCTGAGGAGTGCAAGTGCCTGCATCTTGAGATTTAGACTTCTGGCATTGAGCAGCATTACCCTTAGTTTTTTTCCATTTTTGTTTTCTAAGGAGGTGGGTTTGTCTTTTGAGCCTTGCCTAAAAAAGGCACTATGGGGGTGGCAAGAGCCTTAGCCAATATCCGGAAGCCCAGTGGTGACAGGTGTAAGCCATCCCTTGCAAAGCAGCGTGGCTTGTCCAACATGTCATCCCAGGCAGACAGACATTGGATCCCCTTAGAATGACACCAGTACTTGAGCCAATTGTTAAAGCTGATCATCTTGTCTTTGTATTGTGGTATCATTCTTGGTAAGGGCAAGATGCTGCTCAGGGTCAGGGTCATACCAGCCTGGGCTACATAATCGGAGAGCTCCTCTATGTCTCTTTTCATGTAGTCCAGGGAGGTACGTCTCAGGTCATTCACACCAGCATGGACAATGACGGAGTCATATTTGTACTTGCTTTGGAGTGACCTGAGTGCGTGTGTTATGTGTGGCATATATTTGTATCACAGAAGATATTTTAGCTGAAGGTGGCCCATATTGTTTCATGAAACTTAATTTTAACTGAAAGAAATATTTAATAACACTGATAGTTTCCATATTGTAAGAAAATACTGCATTATACATATGTATACATTTAGAGTGGAAGGTGGGGCATGATGCTTTCCAAATGATCATTTAGCTGTTATCTCTACCCAACTCTAAAGGAATCCTCAGATGTTGTAAGAATGTTTTGTTCTTTTTTTCATAACAATTATACTTTTGCAGCAAAACGGTGAAGAATAAGGCCATCACACCAGTGTTCTTATTACACCATTCAAAGTGAAGGCAGTGTATCCTGTGTTTCTGCCTTTATCACTGCAGCTTTATCCCTTATGTTTGTGTGAAGAAGGTTGGATGGATGGACATGCCCATGTATATTCCACATTGCTGACTGTAAAGTTATGACTGAGTTCTGCTTGTGCACACATATTGTATACCCTCCTTTCCTGATAGAGGCACACACCACAATAAGTATGTGTGTGTGTCATGGCTTCTTGTCCATGTGTGACATCATGACAAATTCTAGAGTTCATCATACACAGATGAATAATTCCACTGTGACCACAGCAAGTTGCTGTAAGTTAGATGTAAAAATTGGATGTTTCTGTTCAGCCAAGGAAGAAACAGGCTGCATGATCATGGATCAATGTCAATGGATGTAAATGCTATAATAGGTCATAAACAAATTGTCATTGTTTATTGATGTAGACAGCTGGACATGCACGATAAATCCTTCAAGAACAGCTGTTCTGTTCTGCTACAGTGCATAATAACCAACATCAGCTCACTTAATAAATAGCAGGCAGTTTCTGGAATCTGGTAGGGGAAGTGAGATTCACTGTCACACAGAGTAGAGAATTTGAGGTTATAATGTCTTCTTTGGACATGATATAGGATCATACGATCATAGAAAGTTGCTAGGTTATTGGCCCAGGGGCCCTTACATGCCTAGCCAAGAATTTAGCCCATGTTCCAACAAGTCAGCACCTGATGCCCCTGTCCAGCAAGGACATAGGTGGAATCCCAGGGGTGTATTTTCTGTTCCCCATCCAGTTATCCAGGTTGTGCTTAAAAAGGGTTAATGAGATACTCTGCTTGACATGGAGAGGGAGTCTATTCCACAGAAGGGAGAGTCTCTGGGACACAAATCTGTCCCATCAACAAGTCCTATTGATGTCACAGACCTGGTTGAGGTCATGCTATCAACCTGGGTGCCCAAGTCCTTCACAACTGATTGCATGCTTAGGACCTTGTTATTAATGTGATAATTTGTGGAGACATCACTCTCCCCAAAGGGGATGATGATGCATTTTTTGGCATTCAGTTTGAGGCCATGTTTCTGGCATTAGTCATTTGTTTGGATCAGACCCTCTTGGAGGATATCCACATCACTAGGGGAATTGATGACAGTGCCCAGCTTGCAGTCATCTGTAAATTTGGTCAGACATAGCCCACTTGTTTTGGCCTGCACCCCAGAAAAGTATATCCCAAACAGCAGAGGCCACAAGACTGATCCCTGGGGTACACCTCTCATTACCGGTCTACTGCTTGAGGTGGCTTCCCCTATTTTGACTAGGTGGGTTCTTTCAGTCACCCAGTTTGCTACCCATCTGATAACAAATGGATTGATGCTTAGTTGAGAGAGTTTATCTATTATGTCTGAGTGGGGAATAGTGTCAAAGGCTTTGGACAGGTCACGGTAGGCAGTGTGCACCATCTTCCCCTCATCCATGGCTTTGATGACTGTCTCAAAGAAGTCGACCAAATTTAAAAGGCATGACCTCCCCTTGACCAAACCAAAGTGTGTGGGATCAAGTGTTTGGAGGTTGCCAATGCCTTTGTTAATGAAGTCCATGATAATCTATTCCATGGCCTTGTAGATCAGGCTAGTTAGGCTGATGGGTCTATAATTTCCTGGATCAGTCAATGCTCCACCTTTGTGCAAAGGGATGGCAGTGGCTGTCCTCCACTCGGCTGAGGCAAAGCTGGTACTCAAGCTTTGGTGAAATAGGGTGCCTAATGGTGCTGCAAGCTCCTGCTTGAGTTCATGTAGGATGTAGACTAGGATGTCTTTGAGAGGGCAGTGATGACTTGCTCCCTAGAGATAAGGGGAGGGGGGCATAATTATCCTGCTTGAGATTCAAACCCTGCACCTTGTATCTCTAAGATAAACACCTTTATGCCAAACCCCTGACCCTGTCCATATATGTGCAATAACTAGGGCATCTAAAACATAGTCATCTGGGTTCTGAAAAGTGTTGGCATAATGGTCAAGGTTTTTACCTTATAAATGACTGGATATATTAAAAGTGATGTATAATGTTTGCAGCTACAGTTTTGTCGGCATGGTTTTAAGGTATAATGTTTTGCAACTGAGATTGTGCCGCTATTATTTATTTTCATTTATATAAATGTAAGATTGTCTATACCACACAAGATAATTTAATAAAAATGTTTTCTGTAACAAAAAAAATATATAAACACAAGGTCCAGGGTTTGATTCTCACATGGGTAAATGACTAGGCTTAAAATGGTCTACAAGGACAGTTAGCCTAGTAGTAATCTATGAACCTATACATTTATACATGGTCAAGATCCAGGTACATGTGGTACATTTTGTAGCACAGGTATCTAACACCATTACCACTTAATGGATATTCATCCATGTATGTGCCTTATTACTGTCATTTGCATCAAGGATGTACTCTGACAGGTTATATAGATTACCAGATCTGCAGCAGTTCTGTTTGTTCTTTTGTAGGAGCAGCAGATCATCAAGGCATGTTTTCAACATGTCCATCTTATAAGTGGGAACAATGTTTTCATTCCTGATCTCATAAATATGCTTTAGAGTCTTGTATGACAGGGTCCTGGATAGTATCCTATAACTATAAGGATGCTTTTGCCATTTGCCAGACCAGTAATAGGTGAGAAGCTGATTATGTTTAACAGGGTGGGTATTCCTGGCTATTGGACTTCTTTTATGTCTAATGCCATAGGGAGCTATGCTAATTATTGCAAATGAAATAACTTACAACTTTGGTACATAATGCAAAGGCAGTTGGTTTGATGCAGAATTTTAGTAAAATAAAAGTGTTGTAGTGTGTGAGCACTGTGATGCCTTATCACCCTGTCTGATGTTTTGCTGTATTGTTGAGGCTGTCATCCCTTTCTTTATCCAGTTTCAGTTGATATATTACAGCCATCATAGGGACTTCCTTGCTGTAGCAAAAGAAATACAGCAACAGGAGGACATGAATTATTAAGGTTTAATAGAGCACATTACTAAAATGCAGGTAATGACAGCAGTAGTGATGCTTATAGTATCAGAAGATGTAGTGCTAGAACGCATGGTACAAGACCAGGAAGCTGCTGTAATGAGTGCTGTAGTATTTCAGCAAAGTTTTATAGGTTCATAGGTATATACTAGGCTAACAACCACAAGGGCCTTTTTAAACTTAGCCATGCATCTGAATCTTTGACAAGTTCTGGGTCTGATTTAAGATTAGGGGGAGGATTGGCATAGAAGTTTATTTTGTCATAATGGATGATTTTTTTTTAATTTTATTTCTGAATTCTTTATATTTCTGAAGAAGAGAACGGGTCCTAGTTTTAGTCCACATTTTCCAAATCGTATCCAGGTCTTTCATGAGGGTTCTGGTAGATTTAGTGAGCCAGGGAGCAGTATTAGATTTGATTCTAATTGTGCGAAGAGGAGCAAGGGAGTTAAGAATGTTTAGGAATGTAGTGTTGAAGGAGTGGACAGCTTCATCTAAAGGAAGAGTGGTGAGGTAAGCCCAGTTAATTTTGGAGAGTTGGTGAATAAAGGAGTTAGGACAGAAATGAGAAATGAGCGGGTGGTAATAAATTTGTTAGGTTTGGTAAGGTGGGGAGTATGTCTGGTAACTGTTATAGGGCAGTGGTCACTGAGGGCATTTGGAAGGGTTTGGGAGTTATGAAAGTTTTGAGGGTGGGAAACCAATATCCAGTCAAGAAGAGAGCTAGGTAGGTGAGATTTATTAATGTAGGTTGGGGTTGTGATTAGCTGCTCGAACCCATATAGGTTTATACAGGAAGTAGTGTTGGGAGCTTGTATTGTAAGCAAATCAATATTTACATCTCCCAGTATAATTATTTTATTGTGGATGGTATATGAGAGGTGAGATAGGATGTTCTCAAGTATGTTAATATTATCACCACGGGGAATATAGACTGCTGCAACAGTTATGGTATTGAAACTGTTAAGTTTGAAGTTGGTCAGTAGGAGTTCAGTTGGTGAGAAGGAGGGTAAGTCTAGTGTGGGACTGATTTGGGAGAGACAGTTGGACTAGAGTATGGAGACTCCTCCTCCTTTTCTTTTAGGTCGATCTAATCTAAGGATATTATAGCCAGGAGGAATGATTTCACTGTCCAGATGGTGTGGTTTTAACCATGTTTCAGTTAGGGTAACTATGTCAGGAGTATAGTTAGCTATCCAAGCATGGAGTTCTTGAACTTTATTTACAAGGCTCCTGACATTTATAGAGCAGAATTGTACTTGTTTTTGTGGGTTGGAGGGGTTGGCAGGTTTAGATACAAGGGGATTATTGTTCAGTGTAGTGTCTGTAAGGCCTGGGTTAGGATGAATGTCACCAGATAGAAGTAAAGGTATGTAATGGGGTTTTAATTTGAGTAAGTAAACTTTGTTTTTTTGTTTTAAAGGGGAGGGGGGAGATATTTTTATTTTAGGAATGGGAGTGGTGGGAGGAAGGCTGGAGGGAAAAATTAGTAGATAGGATTGTGGTGTAGTACTTGAGTTAAGAGTGGTGTTTGAGGGATGGAAATAGGGAGCAGGTAATTGTAAGTGGTAGGAGGTGAGGTGATAGAGTATAAGGAGTAGGGAAGGTAGGAGTATAGTTTGAGTTGTAAGAGACATGTCACTTTATGGGATGTAGAACAGAGGATGAGAGGAAGGGGTGGGAGTAAGGTATAGTAGTCTTTGATAATGGATAGTAGGTAAGTGTGGGGAGGAGCAAAGAAGGAAGGTAGTATAAGAACAGGAAGAAGAGGGATGGGGGATTTGGGAGGAAGTGAGGGGGATGTGGTTGTATAGATAGGTATAAATGTAATGATATGGGGGTAGGTGGGAGCAGAGTGAAGTGAGCGAAGCGAACGTAGTGGGGCTAAACCTTCTAGATAGAATTTAGCTAAAAAAAACTATCAACTAGTCCAGGGACACTTACTAGAGATGCTATACCTGGAGGGCTTTCAGCTGCAATTAGAGCAAATATGGCACAGGTGGAAGTTGTATGCTGCTTATTAGTCTGCAATGGCAGATTTTATTCTCTTTTATATTTGAATTCCCCTTTGCTCATTGTTTGCTGCACACAATGTAGCTAAAAATAAAAGCAGCTGGAGACTTTGCACCTGTGTTTGGTGTTTAGTGAAGAACAGGTATTGAGGAGGAGGGACTGAAGGCTATGACTATTGAGAGGGGCTAAATACCTTAACATACAACAAATTATAGACAGTGAAATGGATGAAAGGGGTGGGGGTGGGCTAAGAGGAAGAAGGTTTGCAGCTGTTGCCCCTGGAGTATGCACTCCAGCTGACTGTAACAGATTTTAACAAGGCATAACAGTAGTTACAAAAGCTGGCACCTACACTACACAAGCGGCAGCAAGGTTCCTGGAGTTAAACCAGGGGCTGCAGTCTATTTTTGGATGATTGCTGGTTAGAGTTTTCTTTGATTTTAGCTGGAGTGAGAGGATTCCTTGCTCACACAAGTGGGAGTGGGGACCCAAAGTGATCAGGTCCTCAGTCGCTACTACACAAGCGGCAACGAGGTTCCTGGAGTTAAACCAGGGGCTGCAGTCTATTTTTGGATGATTGCTGGTTAGAGTTTTCTTTGCTTTTTAGCTGGAGTGAGAGGATTTCTTGCTCAAACAAGTGTGGGGGGGGGGGGACTCAAAGCCATCAGGTCCTCAGTGGCTACTACACAAGCGGCAACAACAAGTTTCCTGAAGTTAAACCAGGGGCTACAGTCCATTTTTGGATGATTGCTGGTTAGAGGTTTCTTTGCTTTTAGCTGGAGTGAGAGGATTCCTTGCTCACACAAGTGGGGGGGAGGACCCAAAGCGATCAGGTCCTCAGTGGCTACTACACAAGCGGCAACAACAAGGTTCCTGGAGTTAAACCAGGGGCTGCAGTCTATTTTTGGATGATTGCTGGTTAGAGTTTTCTTTGCTTTTAGTTGGAGTGAGAAGATTCCTTGCTCACACAAGTGGGGGGGGGGGGGACACACAAAGCGAACAGGTCCTCAGTGGCTTAGAGATGCTACACCTGGAGGGCTTTCAGCTGCATACCATTTGGGAAGTCAAATACCCTGCAAATTAAACATCAGTAGCACCCCCTAAGATTAGACTCAGTGGTGGGAGATCCAGATAGGTTCATAGGTTTAGGTTCATAGGTTTATACTAGGCTATCTGCCCGAGGGCATTTACAAGCCTAGCCCATCGTTTTGTGGCTTACGCCACCCCTTTAGTATGGGGAACTATACCCATTATTTTGCTGTGCCTCTGTCGAGCAGTGACACTGAGGTAATCCCTGGGGTATATCTGCGATCTCCCATCCATTGGTCAAGATTTCTCTTGAACAAGGCCAGTGCTCTGCCTCACATGATTTTGTTCCACAGCATAGGAGTCTTTGGGTAATGAATCTATCCCTCCAGCACGTCCTATTAATAGCCGTGTCGAGGTTTAAGTCTCCCGCCCTTGTGGCTCTGATGGATCTAGATTTTTGAGGTGAAGCATATTCATCAAATCTGGGTTTGACATGGCCTTGTATGTTAGGCAAAGGTCACCTCTGAGACTGAATAGAGCTGGAGTTCTTTCAGTCGGGCAGCATAGGACAGCTTTTGAGACCCTTTATCCTTTTGGTGAGGAACTTTTGTGGCCTCTCCAGCTGCTGCAGGTGTCGGGTCAGATACATCCCAAATGGGGCATTGTACTCAATCATTGGTCTGATGAGTGATGAGTAAAGGAGACTATGACCTCCCTTGATCTAGATGAGAATCCCTTCATGATAAGGTGGGCAATGTAGAAAGTCTTCCTAACTACTTTAGCTACATGGGTGTCGAATGACAGACTACTATCAACCTGGGTCCCCAGGTCCCTGATAACTTCTTCTGTGCTCAGTGGATTGCCACCTATTTGGTAGCTAGGGGTAACCTTGTTTTTCCCAAAGGGTATGACTATGCAATTTTTCGCATTTAAGTTCAGGCCGTGGCTCTGGCACCAGTTATCCGTTTCTGTGAGACCCTTCTGAAGGATATCTGTGTCAGATGTGTTTTCTACTATGGCCCAGTTTGCAGTCATCTGCAAACTTTGTCAGCCATAACCCTCCTGTGTTTGCTTGTACTGGAAAAGTAGATGCCAAACAAGAGTGGGCCCAGGACTGAGCCCTGTGGGACACCACTTGTGACAGGTTTTGAGTCTGACATGGCGCCAGCAACTCTGACCCTGTGGGTTCTGTCACTCAGCCAGTTTGCAACCCATCTTGTGATGTATGGGTTAACATTTAAGCTGATGAGTTTTTCAATGATACCCGAGTGGGGTATTGTATCGAAGGCCTTAGCCAGATCGAGGTAGGCTGTATGGACTGCCTTTCCCTCGTCAATGGCTTTGGTGACTGTTTGAAGAAGTCAACCAAGTTTAAAAGGCATGATCTGCCTTTGACAAAGCCAAACTGGGTTGGATCCAAAGTCTGCAAATTCCCTATGTCTTTATTTATGAGGTCCATTATGATCCTCTCCATGGCTTTGCAGATAAGGCTTGTCAGGCTAATGGAGGGTCGGTGGAGTTTGTGAAGTGGGACCACAGTTGCAGTGCGCCACTCCTGGAGAGGTAAGACTTTGATTAAACAGCTGTCCTAGCTGTGGGTTTAATTCCTCATTGAGTTCGTGGAGCACACAGCCGGGGACACCATCAGGTCCCATGGATGCTGTGTTTTTGCTTTGGAGAGAGCAGTTCTCACTTGGGCTGGAGATGTTTGGGGGCTGCAATCGTTTGGTATAGATATCTCTCCTTTGGGGGAGGGGAGAAGTTTGCACTGAACCTGTCAGCCAGTATGTTGGCAATGTCTGTAGGATCAGTAATCTTCACATCATTTTGAACTAGTTCTGAGCATATCTGGGAGTTTCCTCCTAGGTGTCTAACATAGCTAAAGAAGGCCTTATGATTGTCTTTTGAGTCTTTAGCTATTTTTCTCTCAAATTTGCTTTGGATGATTTTATGAGAGCTCTTAGTTTTTACTTATAGTGATCAAGGGTGTCTTACCTTTTAAGGATTTTGCTGTATCTTGTAGTAGCTTCCTCCTTTTATTGTAGAGTTTGTTTATGGCTGGGGTCCACCAGACTGGACGCTTGCCTTTGGTACTAAGAGTCTTTGTTTTGTTTGGGATTGCCTTATCCATGCAGTCCTGCAGGTGCTGGTAGAAGGCGTCTGTAAGTGATTCAGCGGCTTGAGTACTGTTTTCCACCAGCTCGGGGCCTTAAAGGAGACCACACTAGTCTTTAGAAGTGTGAAGTCGGCTTTTGAGAAGTTCTTTACTGTGGTCTTTTTATTTCAGGTGGGGTGGGATGAGGACCTCCAGCGAGATTAGTTGTGATCTGATCTCACCAGTGAGGGGTATACTTCGGTGTTGAACATTGTGCTCCCATGTTCGTGATGATGAGATCAAGTATGTTATCTCCTCTTGTGGGGATGGTGACTAGTTGTTCCATGGCATTTGAGTTTATGAATTCCAGGAACTTTTGGGCTAGGGTGTTTGGGCTTGAGTAGTGTTCCCAGTCTATATTAGGGTAATTGAAGTCACCTAGTATGATGGTGTTTGGTGATACATTTATCCCTCTAGTGTTTTCAGGAAGGCCATGTGAGGTTCCTGAGTTTGTGAGGGTGGCCTGTAACATGCTACAATTTGCAGAGCAGTCTTGCCTATGGTTAATTGCACCTGGATGGTCTCCGATGCATCGTGCGTTGCCACCAGTCTTGAGGTGTGGGTGTCCTTAATGAATATGGATACCCCCCCTCCTTTCTTGGTATTGTCCGGATTTTGTGGCGGGCATGATATGAGGTAAAACCTGATAGCGCTGGGGTGCTCTCAGGAGCCTTGAACCAGGTTTCTGTCACAGCACAGACATCGATGTTCTCCATACTGAGAAGGGCACAGATAGTAGCCTCAACTCTGACTGCCATGTGTCCACAGTAGTGAGGAAGTCCTTCTGTGTTGCACAACTTTTAAGTAAAGGTATGGCAAGCAGATTCAAGGAAATTATAGTCCCACTCTATGCAATCCTCATTAAATCAGTAATCGAGTACATTGCACCATTTGGCATGTACCTGACCAGCACTTACAGCAGCTAGAGTGACCTCAGATGTTCCTCACAAAGAAAATACAGGGTGTAAACAACATGAACTATGTGAATAGATTGAAAGCCCTACCCATTTACTCTTTCTCCTACCGACTATTGTGGGTGGCTTATACCTGACCTACAAAGCACTCAGAAATCCAGTCCTGATGGAGCTGCTACACATACACAAGTCAAACAGCATGAGGGTCAGCCAGTCTAGGAATCTAAATTTAGTAAGTGACTCAAACAAAACATACTGGATAGACAGGTATGTGTTTCAGAAATTGCCCCTTGTTTGGAACAAGCTTCCTAGTCACATTAAGCAGAGCCCTTCCCTGGCCCTCCTCAAGTGCAGTTTGGATCAATGGATGGGGAATCACAAATTCACATGTAGGGTAATGCGTATGTCTGTTATATACAGAGGCAATCTGTAAGGAACTCAAGTCATAGGCACAAATCCATGCCACCGTCTTGACCCTAGGGACCATATATTAGGTAAAATAGGGTTATTTTGGCTAGGCTTGTAAGGGCTCTTAAGCTAGTATGTTAGACTTATACAGACATAACCAAGAATCCATTTGTGGAATTCTCTTGTTGCTGCTTCTAATATCCATGCATGCCACTCTGTAATCAAGGATTTTTCCAGTACACAAATGTCTGAACTGGACAGATGTAATTCTGTGCTTCATAAATAGTGCTTTTCTCTGAATTCATCAAATAAATAAGAAATGCAAAACTTGATATTTTATTTGGGGGGGGGGTAGATATCAAGTATTTTCTCTTTCTCTAAGCAATTATGACCTTGAAGGTGGTTATATTAGCAAAATGTTTGTTTTTTTAGGAGACCCCATGCCAGTTCAACGTGGCTCAATATTTAGTATCATACTATAAGATCTGCAGGTAGCTTTCTATAGCTGGTCCTAGAATGGAATGAATACTTCCTGGTGATATCACCTGGCTGCTTTTGTCAGAGTTTTCCAGATCCATAATGTAACAGGAACATTCTGTTACTTGAAAAGTAAAATGGATTCAAATAGCACAGTGGAGAGAGGCTATACAAATTGTACAGAGGCCACCTTAGTCATTGATTGCATTTGGTTTGACAATATGCTTGATAGAAGATGCACAAATGCCATGTGACTGTAGTGTTTTCACAGATAAGGCAGGAATATAGTTGAGGTTTATTGTCTTTCAAAGCAAGAAAGAAGAAGGAGTGCTATTTGCTCAGAGGGTGACAATGTCGGGAGCTTGAATTGAAACTAAAGGCATATGAGAACGGTGGGGGTTGAATTCAGCCTAACCATGTCATAGTTGAATAAAGAGAAATGAAACATACCATAAAAGCTCTAGAAAGTAAAAATAACTGTACAGAAATACCTAATACCATCTATGCATAATAGAAAACAGGTTTAGGTTATTAGACTACATTCTTGCTCTAATACACAAACATTTTACTAGCAGTCTAACTTTATACTTTGCATAGCCTCAAAGAGCACTAAACAACCAATTAAGTCTTAAGATCTTGCCAAGACTTAATTTAAAACATAGACTACAATCTCTGTAAGTAATATGCAAATTACATTTGCAACTGCAAGTGCTAGCAGACAGTGGAAAGGGAAACAATTATTGTTCTCTTATTACCTTAGTAGCCTTTGAAGTACCATACCTCTCAACTGTCCTGAATTTTTTCTAATGTGCAGATTTTGCCTTATATTTTTGGCCTAGTCATTATAAAATTTTTGGTTTTCTGCAAATGACTGTGACTGACGTTGGTAAATAATAACGTACATTTGAGTTTCAGATTTGATATCCTTCAGAAAATGCATATTAATGCAACATTTTTTTTCTAGAAACTTTCTAAATATATTAGGCCAGCATTTAAAATCTTTCCTTGATTTTTGGCCTTTGACTCCCATTATTTCTGGCTTTGCCCAGAATCCTTGTGCTATGACAGGTATGCGAATTAGTAAACACTGTGATTGAAAGGGAGACTAAAAGAATGACTACGATAACTTGGTTTGAAAGTCACTCTGTCATTAAAATCACTGATACAGCAATACAGTGACTTCAGACAGAACCCTTACTGCAGTCTAGAATCAACTGCAGTGACCGCATAAGATTGCATCTTCTGTAGGGTTTGGCCCCATATTACATGCACTCAGTACCATTACTGCTGCCCAAATTTCCATGCAGTACTACATGGGCTATAAGCACAGGCCCACTTATTGGTAAAAATTTATTAAGAGATCAGTTTGGACCCAGCATACCTCTCAACCTCTTAGAGCAAGAAATCTGGACAAAGCCACAAATAATGGGAGGACAAAGGCCCAAAAATAGGGACACTTTTTAAATATTGCTCTTACAAACTTAGAAAGTTGATAGAATAACAGGTGTTACATTAGCATGAATTTTCTGAAGGTTATGAAATCTGAAAATCAAATGTCTGTCATTATTTTCTGACTTTAGTCCTCAATGATTTGCCTGTGATTTGCCAGAAAACTACAATTTTATGAGAAATGGACCAAAAATACGAGTTAAAAATCTGGGCATTCTGCAAAAATCTGGACAGTTTATGTTATTTATTTATTTTACATTTGTTAACCAGGAAATTCTAACTGGACTAGGTCCATTTACAGCTGAGACCCGGGGAGAAAAGCTCCACATTGTTAAGCAAGAGAAAAATATTTTTAAGCAGAGTAGTACAAGTTAAACAAACAGCTGAGAGCTATTTGGAGCCTTTGTAGTGAAATAATGATTAAAGCTGCCTATTATATGCATGCTGTAAGCAAAGATTAAGTGTTAGATATGGTACTACATAACACTGAATGTGTGTGTGTGTGTGTGTGTGTTCTTAAAAAATGAACAAGCACAGGAATCTGTCTCATTCCAACGTCACCACCACGAATGTTGAGGAAAAAATAAAAAAACAAAGAAACTGTGGTCTTAAAACTTTGTTGATGAGCTCAGTCACAATAATTTCCAAAAATCATGAAACCTGGGTAGTGTTCCAAAGCAACAAGCCTTTATTTGCGATCCTAAGTAACAAAAAATCAGAAATATTATTGTGTGTGTGTGTTCTTATTACATGTAGCTCTTCTAGATACCAGATCTTAACTCCTTCAGTGGCACAGAGGAATAAAGCCTGGACTACAGTCCAGTTGGCCTGGGTTCAATTAGTGGCTCAGATGACTGACAAGGTATCAAGGGAGTGATGGGTGTACCAGGGAGGGTAGGCAGTTACATGGGCATTCCTAGCAACCATCCCCAGTGGATGCTGGGGATGTTGTATAGGAGGGTGTACTTAAGGCAGGGTAGTGATATCATGACTGTACTGCTGTGGAGGTGAGGTGATATACGATATGCCCCTGTTGCATGTCCATTCCTCAAGCATCACCACAATTTCATATTGGGAAGGGGAAATGATGGGTAGGCCATAATGTAAAACCCTCCCTGGCAGAATGTTATTGGACAGGACCTCCAGAACACCCCTGGTGTACAGCCAACCCCAATGGAATTGGAGACAGTCCAGGTGGGATTTGAGCAGCTGGTAGATGTGGATCACTGGGTACAAAGGCCGTATAGACATGTAAGGGTCACAAAACATTTTAAAAAAGGGACTAGATCTTACTTTTAAGTATATTATTTCCCCTGCTATTCTAAGTTTCATCTACAATACAGACATTTATCTTGCTAGTTTCTTGCATGTCATGATGGAGCATGTTCGCTCTATCATATTTTGAATGGGTACGCCAAACCAGAAAGAACATCAATCAAAGTAAGTTATGCATGCACTTACGAATAGGAAGTGTGCTTGATGATTGTTTGAGATGCAGCAGTTCTAGCAACAGTGTACATTTTAGGCAGGCTGGTACTCAGAGGAGACACTCACTGACGAAATGAGTTAGTTGTACAATGACCTTTAGTAGAACATGAGATACTGACGGACCCAGCAACCAGTTTCAAACATTTTCAGGGGACAGTTTAAGCAAACACAAAGTAGTGCATGAAGGAAATGCAGAGGGGACTTGATAACTTACTGAGTTAAAGTTTATAAGCTAGCTAATGGGGGCACGAAGAAAAATTCTACTACTTGAAAAACAAATAAAGTGAAGTGCTGACCCCAGGTGGGAGAAACCAAGTGGAGTAGGTAGGAACTTATCCATCTCCAATGGAGACAATCAGTTATGTGCAATAGGGGAGACCGAACATGCTTTCAGCCTCTGCAAGGTAAAAGTCACATAACAGCTAAGGTAAAATTATTCAAGCAAGCAAAAACTCAGTAAATAAAGATGTAATGCCATCATAAGCAAGCAAAACTAAAGTAATGTGGATCACAAAAAGTATATTTGATTACACCATCATATGGCAAATATTATTCCCCTAAAATATAATCAGAAATTCAATGCTCAGCTACAGAGTCAGAAAGATAAGTCTCTAGCCATCCGGATGAATACTTAACTTATTTTCTATTTAATACACCTGAAAATCATTTTGCAGTTTCATTTAACAGAACAGTACAGTGCAGATGCTAATTTGTTAGCTATTTCCACAGGAAAAAAACAAGTCTAATGCTGGAGTGTGAATCAGTTCCCATTATCTTCACAGTGAATTACTAAACCTGGCTAGCAGGTCAAAAGTTAGTAGTAAGATCTGAAACTGCACTGTTAACAAGTTTACGCACTTCAATAAAGACTTCCAAAAATGCAGCTGTTATTCTAATAGGAAGATAGCCCTCACTTCCTGATGTTAGCACAAATTACTTTAGGAATCCAGTTAGGCTTAAATGCTTGTCTCAGAAGAATGAAGAAAACATACTACAGTACATAAATGTCAGTCTCATAGAATGAAATACTTAAGTGCTGGGGTTAAATGTTTCTTCCCAATAATGACCTATGCTTAACATAAAATGCCTCTAAGGCAGTGACTCTCAGTTAAACAGCACAGGATAGTAGCCAATGTTTCATTGGCTATTTTTGTTTTGGGGCGATCCTGGATTAAATCATATTACTGGAAACAATCTATTTAGTCAGCTTGCATAGAAACAGCAGGGGAAGACAGCTACAGTTAACTAAATAGATGCTCAGAATGTTGTACAAAACGGATCTGAGTCTAAGAAAAAAAAGCTTGGAATAAGCCTCAGACAGCGCACAGAAGCAAGATAATTACATAAGTTCTTTGTTTGAAACTTGGCCTCAGAAGAGATAACTGAACAGCTGTGCCTCTCACATAACAGAGATGGGACTTCAACCCACATAACTTCAGAGTTAATACTGCCTGTCCCACACAGCCACAAGCTGGCCACAGCTGCTCTGGAAAGCAACTATTCTCTTAAGTTATTATCAAAATAGAAAAGTTTATACAATTATGTTATGTACCATATTCTTAAAAGCACAACTAAACATGACTTGATAATTGCAGAGAAAGTACTAAGCAGTGAAACTTAACTTACAATTCACTAGTTGAAGACTTCAGGCACTTTGCCTTGCATGAAAAGAGAAAAGTTGTTGATGGCCTTAACAAGAAGAGCAGACAAATCCTGTGGGAACTGAAAGGTAGTTAACTCCAGGGGGTTAAACTTGTAAGTTAATAATGAACTTTGCCCAGTAGACCTGGGTCTGATGCACACAGTTTCAATTTGCAATCTGGGTGTTGTCAGAACAAGTCACAAACAGGCAATGCTCCTGTTTGTCCCTGAAAATAGGCGCCTGTAGTTACTGTCCTTCACTGGTTAACAAATGATAAAAAGTGAAGACTCCCAGTCCATTCTAAGCTCCAATGGGTGTTTGATTCAGTAATAACCAGAACTATCTGGCAATGTCCAGATGGCAGAGACAAGTGAAGCACTTCTGAATCAGTTAGCCAGAAATGCAGAAAGGAGAGTGACAGGCAATAAGAGGTTGGAAAGATGTGAAGGTGGCTATAGTATTGTACAACAATATGAGAATAGGAGTGCTGGAGTATCAGAGTTGTAGTTGTCATCCACAGCATGAGTATGATCATATCAGCACCTGGGAGGTGGGAGGAAAAGCAAGATGATATCAACAGGGAGGTGGCAGGAAGTGAGATTTGGCACCTCAAGGAAGCCAAGGTTGCTTACTATATTAAATGTGTAGGGTAACAGCTTGTGACATGAATGCATTTTGTACCTGGTATGTGCCTTTCTACTTGATGTCATTAAACAAAATGAAATTTGCCATCTATGTGTCAAGTATTGCTTATTCTGACATGGTATCAAAAATGAGGGCACGGTAGTAATCTTACATTTGCATAATCGACAAACTGAATCCTATGGAAAGTGATAAAATTCAACACACCAATGAATTTCAATTTTGTAATGCAAAACAAATGGCTAGATTGGAAGTAACATTTTATGAAGTTCAAAAGTGCTTCAAAGCTTAGCAAAGGCAACAAAGAGGTGCAGGATAGTTGTGTTATCCACACCATGGGAAGTAAGGCACAGACTTCTGATCCATTCACATTTGAAAAGGAGGAAAACAAAACAAGCTTTGCTGCAGTGTTACAGAATTTGGATGAATATGATAAAAAGTAGTAAATGAAAAAAATGCCTGTTTCTACTGATGAGTATAGGCCAAGTAAAAAATAAATATTTTTATAGGGTCATAGATAAGCAGTAGGCCAGCTGCACTTGCAGCCCATTTTAGCCTAGCCAATTTCCTTTTTAAAGGTTTGAATCAAACCCTTTACCTTTTGTTATTGAGGTAAATACCTTAACCATAAGGCCAGTCTCCAACTCCCTGTCAATTTCCAACTCCCTCCAGCTTATAGTGGATGCTTATCAGAGTCCACTATAAGTTCTTTGACCACTGTAGCTATGGAGTGAAACAAAATAAGAACATCCACAACCATACTGTGACAGCCATTTTATATAAAGAAATCATTCATAAATTACATTTAATGGCTGACCTCACACTGGCAACAATCATGCAGACATTTCTGTAGTCGGAAGAGGTTTCAGGTCAAGTAGTTGTCCAAGATGAGGCTATGAGCACTGTACAATAACTTTCACAGCCACAGCTAAAGCCAGCAGACTGGTGAGGTCAAATTAAAAGCAGAGTGGTAAGACTTACTGACTGAAATGAAAGGAACTGTGGCAGATGTGAGGAAATGCCATGTAACGGAAGAGGATCATTGTCCTGCTTAAATGCCTGATGTAACAAATGCCAGAAAACTCGGCATTGGACAAGAATTGCAGCACATCAGTGAGTGAAGTTACTAAATAAGAGGAAGGACATAAAACACATTCCCTTGGGACTGTAAATAAACCAGGCAGGCAAACGGAGAAATTAAATATTTCAGTTTCTTAGCAGAGCCACTCCTGTGAGGTCTAAAAAACATATAGGGGATGATGGCTATGTGAAACAAGTTTCAGTGTGCATATTCCCTAGAAAATGTGCAGCCTTGTAACATATTAATGAGCATCCCTGGCTGCCAGCTAAACTGGAAAAGTTTCAACACAACAGATAGAAGTTACCCACCCCATTCTTTTTTTTTTACGTTGTGCATAGAAAATTAGAAATGACTGTTCATGAGATAAACTGTACATAGTAGTACAGATAAGACCACAGAAGCACTTCAAAATATGTGTGCTCAATTAGAAAACACTACTGTGATGTAACATTGCAAGGATTCTTAACAGGAAAGCAAACGTACAACAGGAAGCCAATCAAGGCGTGGAAGCTGTGCTCAGCCTAACTGTAAGTATATTGGTGCAGACTCAAAAGAATATCAGGTTGCTACAAACAAATGATGTAGAGATGTAGAAGGCCAATTACAGTCTGCAAGAGGGAGTTAAGAAACTGTCTGAGAGCTACGGATGCTTCCAGGAAGGGACCCAATAAAGGACACTATCAATTAGAGGAGTGCAACCATACTGGATCTGGTCCTTACTAATAAGGGAGAGTGTTACACACCCCTAGTGTAATGTCTTCTCTGCTAAGGTCAGACCACAAAATAGTATCCCTTGAAGAAAAAAATAAAAGCGGGGACCCCAACTAATTCTGGAATATTCAGGAACTATTCTAAGCCTAAATTCCTACTATTAAGGGATAACCTGGAAAAATGTCAAGTTCCCCAAAAACTCTGAACACTGCTGCCTACACAGAACTATTCACTGAAACCCTATACAAGCATGGTAAAGGCTGCATAGAGGACATTTTACCCACCAGGAAGAAGTACAGAACTGACTCAAAAAACAAGCCACCCTGGTGGAATCACAACATCAGTAGGCTATATAACAGAAGGAAGAAAATCATGACCAAAATTAGGAGGTGCAGCACCCAGTAGGATAAAAACACTCTAATCAAACTAAACAAACAACTCACCAGACAGATAAAGTCTACAAAAGTCAAAGCTGGGGTAAAATTTAGCCTCCCAGGCCAAGGACAACCACAAAGCATTCTTTAGCTATGTCCACAACCTCAAAGGCAATACACAATTGTGTGTGGAGCTCATTGTTAATACAGCCACCTATACTGAGCCAGAAGATATAGCAAACCTACTGGATGAAAAATTTGGTTCCAACTTTACACTTCTCTCCCCTTCAACCTTCCCTCAAGAAATGCCATCAAAAAATAACTCCCCCTGCTGCACTAGGGAACATGTCATTATTACACTTTCTAAAGCCAAGAACACTACATCAATGGGCTCAGACAATATCCCAGGATGTTTTCTAAACAGCATGAAACATGACCTATCAGTTCAGTAAAAAGAAGGGAAGTCCCAGGCACTGCCATAAACATTTAGATGTGTATTGTAGCTGTCTATGCTAAATTCCTGTGTCAGCTTCAAAGGGGAATTTGTGAGAACCTAGATTCAGATGAGCAGATGAGGTCATTCTGCCAGCCCTCTTGGAAATTATATTTTAGATATTACAAAGTGAAATCTCAGAGTATTGAGTATTCTGTTTTGGGGAACCTGACTAGAAAGACTCTCAAACACAGCATCTTGCCTTATGGTAGTAAGTAACTTAACTAGGGAACTGTAATTCTTTTAGATTAGTCAGGAATATAGTGAAGCTTAGTTTTGAGAGTGTTTTTCTTTATTTTATTAGTCTGTCCATCAGTGTTAATTACAGTATTTTCTGTGATTTGAACTCTGGTTTATTGTGAATATATATTAAGTATTTTCATGCTGTTTTATTATTTATTATTAAATATATTTAAAACTTCTATTGGGGCTGGTTCTTGTAGAACGTATATAACCTTTGAGAGTCCTTATATTTATTTGGTGACACTGTGTAGGCCACTCCAGAAGGCCTAGCAGTCTTGGTCAACTACTACCATTTGTATTAATATTAATATTACACAGTATAATTGGGCACCTTTTGTTAAGGGCCTTAGAGTAGCTGATTGTGGAGTGTCCGGTGGTGGTGATAACTACTTTATAGTCTGGGCAAAGTTGGTAGAGAGGCTAATCTGTGCCAGCCTTTCGTGTGTGTGTGTTTGTGTGTGTGTGTGCGTGCATGCGTGTGTGTGTGTGTGTGTGTGTGTGTGTGTGTGTGTGTGTGTGTGTGTGTGTGTGTGTGTGTGAAAATTAAATTTTAAAGAGTGTGTGTGTCAGCTACTTAGGGCAGGGACACGAAGCACTGGGTTCACAGAGAGGGTGCTGGAGGACTTGGCTTGGACACTCAGCTGAGGACCTAACCCTGCAGCTATACTAGTGGGGAGTCTTATTGGGGACCTGGAGGGAGACAGGTATAGAGACATCCAGACAGGCTGAATGTGTTTCCTATGTGCTCTTAAGAGAAATTGTACTTGATGCAGAGAGGTCTGCATCTAGAAATACTGAGTGTATCCATTTGTATTCCAAGTGCATTGGTGAGGATTCAAGCTCTTTGATTACTGGCCCAGCATGGATACATCACATATTGGTGGACATCACATATTGGTTGGCAGTGGAGGGATCATCACATGCTCACATAGTTGGTATAACTGACAGGATTTGAACCTGCACAGGGAAACCCCAAAGGATTTCCCTTTTCTCCATGGTATGGCAATCTCAAGGTTAGCATATCTATGAAGAAGGAGTTTGAGAGCTGCAGCCCCCACAATGTGGGAGCAGGGAGCTTTCTCTCTCTGTGAAAAACAACTTTAAAGGAGAATATTGACTGTCAGCATTCACTGTTCTCCTGTAATTTCATAGTTTTTTTTCTCATAATTCCCAGGACTCACAGTTACAAGGTTCAGAATTATAACAGAGAAATGTTTTGGCCAGGAAAGTCTCATGAAATAAAAATGATGGTAAAATACTCCATATTTGTAACATGCACCACATAAACATCTCCAAGGACTCTATGACACTTCTCAAAATACCAGGCAAAGCATAGAGCAAAACAAGTTCTGATTTACTTAAGTTTAACTACAATCACACCTATTACTAGGAATATCTTCAGGTCATCAAGCTGAAATTTGGTTTATAAACTGTCAATCCAGTTTGTTTTCATCTCACAGTATCCCTGACTGTCCACATCATTGATAACAGTCAAAAACTTCTTGGCCAAAAATTGTGAGCATTTTCAAAACACTGAATTTCAGCACTTGATTTCTTCATCTAAGTAACCTCAGTCAAATGGTCAGTTTGAAACAGTTATCCAACCAGTGAAAAATATCATGAAAAATGTGTCACCAGCTTTAAAAAGAACAATAATGCTGTTCTTTAACAAAGAAACACTTTAGTACAACAGAAGGACTTTCATCTTCACAATCATTAATGGGGAGGAGAATGAGAACAAAGTTATCAGCAACTTCTGTCGCACTTCAGACACAAAAAATGCCAACGCGCAGTCTCCTTGTCAGGACACTCATCAGAAATAGTATTGTGAATAAACAGCTGAGACATTGTCTATGCCAAGGCCTTGAGAAGTCTTTAGAACACTTGGAGAAACAAGAAACTGTTGTAATTGGTCATGCAAACACATGACCAACTTATATTGTCAAGACACAAGAAGATCAAACTGTGAAGTGCCTCCCTGGACTACATGAAAAGAGACATGGAGGAGCTCTCCGATCTTGTATCCCAGGCAGGTATGACCCTAACCCTGAATAGCATCCTGCCATCACCCAGAATGATACCACAGTACAAGGGCAAAATGATTAACTTCAACAATTGGCTAAGCTTCTGGTGTCATTCTAAGGGGATCCAGTATTTGTCTGCCTGGGACGACATGATCGACAGACCATGATGCTTTGCCAGAGATGGCCTGCACCTGTTGCCTTTAGGATTCTGGATACTGGCTAAGGCTCTTGCCACCCCTATAGTGCCTTTTTTAGGCAAGGTTCAAATGACAAAGTCACAACCGTAACAGGTACAAGCAAGCAAAATCTGAGGGTAATGCTACTCAATGCTAGAAGTCTAAACCTCAAAATACACTCACTCAAGTCATCCTTAAAATGGAGAACATTGACATCTGTGCAGTGACAGAGACCTGGTTCAAAGCTCCAGAGAGCACCCCTGCATTACCAAGCTACAATTCATACTATACCTTTTGGCCACCTAGCCCAGAACGAAGCACTAAAGGCGGAGGCGTGTCCATATTCATTAAGGATATCCACACCTCCAGGCTAGTTGCACAGCATAAGGCATCCGAGATTATCCAAGTGCATCTAACTCTGGGCAAGACTGCAATCCAAATTGTAGCTTGCTACAGACCCCCCACCATGCCCCAGGATTCCCACTCCTTATTTCTTGATACACTAGAAAGTATTATGGTACAACCCAACACCCTAATAATGGGCGATTTCAACTACCCCACCATTAACTGGGAAAACTACTCATGTACCAACACTTTTGCTCAACGTTTTCTAGAATTCATAAATTCCAACGCCTTGGATCAACTTATTCACACCCCCACCAGGCAATATCCTAGACCTGGTCATTACCAACATGGGAAACTGGTGTTCCACACCAGAGGTCAATTCCTTGTTGGTCAGATCTGACCACAAGCTGATCAGCCTAGACATCCACATCTCACCCCCACCCCCAATTAGGGAAACCATCGCAAAAACTTCTCCAAAGCCAACTTCACACTTCTTAAGACAGAAGTAGCAAACTTCACGACACCCATGCAGATGGACAATAGAGGTATGACTGCTGAATCCTACACAAATGCACTTTATAAGCACTTACACAAGTTCATGGATCATGCTATCCCTAATAGAACCAAGATGTTTTCCTCCGAAAAAAGGAAGCCAATCTGTTGGTCCTCTGCCATAAACAAACTCTACAACAGAAGAAAGAAACTGTTGCAAAAAAGAGTAAAATCCCATGATTGGAGGAACTCCCTGGTCAACCTCAGTAAGAAGCTGAGATCCCTCATAAAATCCTGCAAAGCTAGTTACAAAAACAAAATTGCCACTGACTCTAAAGACAACCACAAAGCATTCTATGGCTATGTCAAGAATCTCAATGGGAACACTCAGATCTGCTCTGAGTTACAGCACAATGGCGCTAAATATACAGAACCAACTGATATTGCCAACATCCTAGCAGATAGGTTCAGTGCTAACTTTACCCCCCTCTCACCCCCTAGAGGGCCCATTTCTATACCGGCAGAATGCAAAGTTCCTATAATCATGGCTGCACAGGTAAAAAACACACTCTCCAAAGCCAAGAACACAACATCCATGGGACCTGACAATATCCCAGGCTGTGTTCTACACGAACTACAGAATGAACTGGCACTCTACTTAAGTACCATGTTCAATCATAGCCTCACCTCAGGCTTTGTACCCACTGAATGGCACAACATAACGGTTATCCCACTCCACGAAGGGGGAGCCACGATGGACCCCGGGAACTACCGCCCCATTAGCCTGATGAGCCTGGTCTGCAAGGCCATGGAACGTATCTTCATGGACCTCATAAACAAAGACATTGGTAATCTCCAAACTCTGGACCGTACCCAGTTTGGATTTGTAAAAGGCATATCATGTCTCCTAAACCTGATTGACTTCTTTGAAGCAGTCACCAAAACCATAGATGAGGGTAAAATGGTTCACACAGCTTATCTAGATCTCGCCAAGCCTTTCAACACCATCCCCCACTCTGGAATTATAGATAAGCTCACTAAACTAGGTATAAATCCCTATGTCACAAGATGGGTTGCCAACTGGCTCACAGACAGAACCCACACTGTGAAAGTAGCGGATTCCAAATCCAACTTCAGACCAGTGACAAGTGGAGTACCACAGGGTTCAGTCCTGGGTCCTCTCCTGTTTGGTATCTACTTCTCTGAAGTGCAGACAAACACAGAAGGTCATTGGCTAACAAAGTTTGCAGATGACTGCAAACTAGGAGCCATAATCAAAACTCCTAATGATGTGGACAAACTACAAAAGGGCCTCACTGAGACAGATACCTGGTGTCAAAGCCATGGCCTGAAGCTCAATGCCAAAAAGTGTATTGTCATCCCCTTTGGTAAAAACTCTGTACCCGTGAACTACCATATAGCTGGTAGTCTACTTAATGCTGAAAATTTGATAGGAGACCTTGGGCACAGGTGGACAGTAGTCTCTCCTTTGATAATCACATTGCCACAGTGGTCAGGAAATCCTTCTACGTGGCTTATCTCATCACAAAAGGATTCTCATCCAGAAAAAAAGAGGACATTGTTCCCCACTACTCATCACTCATTAGACCCATTATAGAGTACAATGCCGCTTTTGGTATGTACCTCACAAGACATCTACAACAACTGGAAAGACCACAGAAATACCTCACAAAGAGGATTACTGGCCTCAAACAGATGCCCTATGCAGACCGTCTCAAAAAACTACAGCTTTACTCCATCGCATATCGCCTACTCGGGGGCGATCTCTGCCTAACATACAAAGCTATGTCAAACCCAGAGCTGTTGGACATGCTCCACTTAAAGAAATCCCAATCCCTCCAAGCTACACGCTCTAGGGACCTAAACCTTGTCACCACAATAAACAGAACATGCTGGAGGGATAGATTCCTGTCCCAGAGACTTCCCATACTCTGGAACAGACTATCTATCTATGTCAAACGGAACTCCTCATTAGCACTCTTCAAGAAAAATCTTGATGATTGGATGGGAAATGGGAAATTCACCCTAGTGATCACTTCTGTGGCTCTGCTCGACAGGTGCACAGGAAAATAATTTTCTTGGGTGGTGAAAGCCAGGGTACATTTTTTGGCTAGGCTTATATAGGCCCTAGGGCCAATAGCATAGTACCTACCTATGAACCTATGTGAGATATACAATAAACTACTTTCAGAGAAATGGATTGTTGTCATCTCAAAAAATGAAGTGAATGAGAAACTACCAATGAGCTAGCAGTAAAAATATATAATAACAGGATCATATAACTTTACAGGCTATGTCCGTATTTCTACTTCTTAATATA